>NC_079203.1:21927239-22242676 GCF_026745355.1 Beta vulgaris subsp. vulgaris
TGAAAAAACAACTAAGGAAGCAAATTTCCAAAGTAAAGGATGAGAAAAATAACATAAAAAAGAGCGAAAATTAATGAGTATGAGTTGTGAAGAACAATGAAAGGAGGAGTCTTTATAGATAAATTTGAAGCTTTTAATCCCATTGGTATTTAAACATTTGAGAAGACCATTCATAAGACAAATCATCGTCAAGTTGTTTGTAGATTTTCACTAAAAAATTTGCAACGGGGTTATAATTTGAGAATAAAATGGAAAATGAGTTTCAGAATTGAATTAGAAAAGAAGTGGGAGAATTGAAAAAGTATGGAAACTACCAAAAATAAGAAAAAAAAGTGGATTGAAAAAGGTTGTAGATTCAATGCTATTCTCGACAGTCGGCAGTGTCGTGGTGTTTTTCTAATTTTTATGAACTTTTCCTTTTCTCTCTTTAGCCTTTATTAATTGAGTTTTTTTGGAGGCCCTGGCACATGCCCCTCTCGCCTGTGCTCAAATACGGCCCTAACTATAAATTTTAAACATAGTCATATTAAAACAAGGGAAATACTATATGCAGCCTTAGGGCTGCATATAAGAAGTTAAAAATGGAAAAAATATGCATTGATTGATCATTTATTACATCGGTTGATGCATAATTTTTCCATAAATTAACAACTTATTTCCATTTTAGGTAATGTATCTATGTCTTATATGCAGCCCTAAGGGTTTGTATATAGCATAACCCTTAAAACAGACCATAAAAATTTAAACTTTGCATTGAAATAAAAACTTGAGGAGGAATGAAACAACAACCAACAAAAGAAGAGGAGTGAAGTCATCGGAGAGAAATGCTGGCAGGCTACTGCCGACGAATTGTTGTTGCCGGTGGTGGTCCAGAATGCATGGAGAGGAGGAGGGCTGAAGGAAGAGGAAGAGAGAAATAAAGAAAAAAAGAGAGGAAAGAAGAGAGGAGGGCCGAAAGAAATAAGGGAGAAGGAGAAAGAAAAATATTGTGCGGGAGATTTTGGGTTTTTTGGGGGATTTATATAGTTTCCCCCGTTTGGGCTTAGAAAAAGGTGATTGGGTTCAAACTAGTATTTAATGATTTTTGAGCTGGGTGGTTGGATTCCTCATACCCATTTTAAAAATCCTTTTAAGAACCCAAAAAGTATTTAAGTTTCCCGAATAAAATTCAAAGCATGACTTGACAAAATGTCTAACTTCTTTAAATCATTAAAATAATTCCTTTTACTTTCACAAATTCACAAATCATTTGAATAATAAAATATAATTAGTTATATATAAATACATATTAAAATATATTTTTATAAAATTCACAAATTTATAGGGAATTATAGACTAGGGTTTACATATAATGCAAACAAGACCTAGGGAAATTGTATAGTCCGAAGTCTGACTAGGGTTTGCATATAATGCAACTATACCTAGAGAAATTTTATAGTCCAAAGACTAACTTTTATAGTCTGAAGACTGCATAGGATTTACATATAAAGCAAACTAGACCTAGGAAAAGTTTGTAGTTTGAAGACGGACTAAGGTTTACATATAATGCAAACTAGACCTAGGAAATGAAATGAGCCTAAATGGACCTAAGATTTGGATTGGACTAGACTTAGACTTAGACTTAGATTGGAATGGATTAGGAGTATACTTGGACTAGACTTCACATAAAGACGCAAATGGACCTAGATTTTGACATGAATTAGACTTATATGGGCGCAAGATTGACCCAATGCTAGTGAATGTGTGGACTCAAATTAGACGGGCCTATGATGAATGCAAAATGTACTCTAATGCATATGGGCCTATAATAAATGCAAATGGAGTGAATAGAGTTGTTTGGATTTTTTAAAGGTGTTTGGACTGGGCTTAGAATTTTTGAAATTCATTTTTGGAACGAACCCCTTGTTTTTATCTTTTGTTGGGAAAATATAATGGGTTGATTTTGAAAATATTTTTGTAAATGTCGTGTTTGATGGTATTTAGTAAATACTTTTGAAAAAAGAGTAGAATAACAGAGGGTGTAGGATTGATTTTGAAAAAAAATATAAGTTTTTGAAATTGGTTGAATATGGTAAGGTAGGATTGATAGGGAAGATTTGTTAAATGACAGGGAGAAGATAGACATGCATCACAACTCTAACTCTACCATGACCAAATTTCTAGATGCACTTTTTTAGGACAGACTTGACCTTGCATGAAAAGACTAATTTTTATTGTTTGAATTAGAGGATGTGCGTCGATTTCACAGACCTGAACAAGGCCTGTCCAAAAGATGACTTCCCCCTACCGAAGATCGACAGGTTGGTTGACTCAACAGCTGGCCATGCCTTATTCAGCTTTATGGACGCCAACGCGGGATATCATCAGATCCCGATGGCTGCTGAAGATCAGGTCCATACTACCTTCACCACAAGTTCAGGATGTATTGCTATAGGGTGATGTCTTTCGGTCTCAAGAATGCCGGGGCCACCTATCAGCGCTTTGTAAACAACATGTTTGAAAAACAGATCGGACGAAATGTCGAGGTCTATGTTGACGACATGATCGTCAAGAGCAGAAAAGAGGAAGATCATGTATCTGATTTGAGAGAAACTCTTTCCACCCTTCGCGCCCACAACATGAAGTTGAATTCGAAGAAGTGTGTCTTCGGTGTGAAAGGGGGGGAAATGCCTAGGCTTCCTTGTCGACGAAAGAGGCATCGAAGCTAACCCCGACAAGATACAGGCGATTATCGAGATGAAGAGTCCCCGAACTGTCAAAGAAGTCCAGCGTCTTACCGGCTGCATGGCGGCCTTGGGGCGTTTTTTCTCTCTATCAGCGGACAAAAGCCTTCATTTCTTTCGAGCTTTAAAACAATCAACATTCGAATGGGATACCTCAGTAGAAGAAGCATTCCAGCAACTTAAAAACCACCTAGCAAGTCTTCCCAAGTTGGTCTCACCTTTACCAGGAGAAACACTCTTCGTATACCTCGCGGTATCTGAGCATGCAATCAGCGCGGTCCTCGTGGCTGAGCGAGAGAAAAGTCAACACCCAGTATATTTTGTGAGCCACGCTTTCCGAGGCGCGGAATCCAAGTACCCCCCAATCGAGAAGATGATCTTCGCCTTAGTCTTGGCGACATGAAAGCTTAAGCCTTACTTCCAGGCTCACCCTATCAAAGTTCTCACGAGCCAACCCCTACGAAAGGTAATAGAAGGAAAAAATCAGTCGAGCAGGGTTACGGATTGGGCCAACCAGTTATCAGACTTCGGTATAGAGTTCGAGCCCCGGCGCGCCACAAAAGCACAAGCCCTCGCTGATTTCATAGCAGAGTGTACCTCTCGGCCAGAGGACCTCGAAAAAGGCCCCTGGAATCTCTTCGTCGACGGCTCGTCTTCGAAAGTAGGGTGTGGCGCCAGACTCCTGATCCTCGATCCACATGCCATCAGAACTGAATATGCGGTAAAGTTCGACTTTGCCGCCTCGAATAACGAAGCTGAATATGAGGCGCTGCTCTTGGGCATTCAATTATGCAAGGCAGCCGGTGCTCGAGAGCTCAAAGCCCACTCCGACTCCCAATTAATTGTGGGACAAGTGACAAGGGAGTTTGAGGCCAAGGAGGACAGTATGCGAATGTATCTAAGGAAAGTAAAAGAAGTCACCAGTCTCTCCTTCTTTTCCATAACTCACATCCCCCGGTCAAAAAATCAACAAGCGGATGCCTTGTCAAGACTGGCCAGCTCCGCAGAAGATCTCTCGCCTCGACCTATAATGTGGGGAGTCTTGCGGGCGCCTAGCAGTAACAGGGAAATAACCACTCTCGATAGAAGCCCCAATTGGATGGATAAAATCATAGCTTTCATTCGAGATGGTATCCTCCCAGAAAGGGAACTTGAGGCAGTACGAGTTCGAAGGCAGGCACGTTGTTCGCCTATCATGAAGGACAATTATATAAAAAATTATTTACTCACCCCCTCCTTCATTGCCTTACTCCCCAGGAAGATGTCCTTGGAAAAACCCACAGAGGATCGTGTGGAAGTCACCAAGGGGCACGAACCATTGCTGCCAAAGCACTTCGAGCGGGGTATTACTGGCCTACGATGAGGGAACATGCCTCGGCTATGGTTCGAAAATGCAAAGAATGACAGATGCATGCCAACTTACCCCATCAAGTTGTCAGAACCTTAACCACTATCCAAGTCCCCCTACCTTTCGATATGTGGAAAATGGACCTCCTAGGCCCTTTCCCCCCAGCATCAGGACAGCAGAGGTTCCTGCTGGTTGTTGTCGACTACTTCACCAAATGGGTTGAGGCAGCGCCTCTAGCTTCCATCACTGATATGCAGGTTCAACGATTCATCTGGCAACATTTGATCACCCGGTTTAGGGTACCTCGAGTACTCATATCAGACAACGGCAAGCAGTTCAATAGCGGTCCCACTCGCGACTATTGTTCGAGGTTTGGGATTGAAACCAGGTTTTCTACTGTTAGTCGACCTCAGACCAATGGACAAGCTGAGGCAGCCAACAAAGTGGTCCTGAAAGGACTCAAGACAATGCTCGAGGGGGTAAAAGGCTCGTGGATCGATGACCTACCATGAATCCTGTTGTCTACCAGGACAACTGTTCGAGAAGCAACAGGTCACTCCCCTTTCAACTTGGTATACGAGAGCGAAGTAGTCCTCCCTGTCGAGTTACGCATCCCATCGCCCCGGATTACGTTTTAGGATCAAGACATCAACGACGAAGAAAAGAAGATTGACCTCGACCTCCTTCCGGAAACTCGAGGAACGACACTCCTCAAAGCCATTTCATATAAGCTGAAAATCACCCGATTGTTCAACCGTCGAGTCAAGCAGCGACCTTTTCAGGTCAACGACTAGGTGCTCCGGAAATTCGAGTCCACAGGACGACATCCCAGCTTGGGAAAATTGCAGCCCAATTGGGAAGGACCATATCGTGTAACTTCGATCATCCACCCAGGCACCTATCGCCTCGAGGACCAGGATGGCCATCCCTTTCCTCGACCATGGATCGCGGACAACCTTCGCAGATTTTATGTCTAAATGGTTTATCCCTCGAGCTTGGGGGCATACCATGTAGACACTTTTAGTCACTTTGTAAGGCACTGAAAAAACGTGTCGATTGCAGTTACTTTGTATGACGTTGAAAAACGTGTCGATCGATGTAAAAGTTGCTTTTTCGGCGTTATTTAAAACAAAGCTGCCTTTTAATGAATTACTTGGTTTATAAAACCTCAAAACTCGCTAAGTCATCAAACAATAAAAAGGAAAGGTCTCGAGGTGACTCAGACATAGCAATAAGTTTCAAAAACATAAAAAGCTTGAAGGACAAACCAACGAAGAAAAGCAAACAAGAGTTTTATTCCATTAATCATAGTACAAGCTATCGAAGTCGCTACAATACAGATTCAAAGAAAAACTTAGATCAAACAAGAAAACCTAAGGGCCAAAAGTTAACCCTAGTAGGAGACATAAGAAAAGATCGGAGAAAAGACAAGGAATAAAGAAGGGCAGGAAGATAAGAAGAAGAGCCACGGCTCATCCCTCGAGATTCATCTTGGCCGAAAATCGTAATTTAGGCCTAACTTCTAGCTCGAACATCAGAATTGAGAAATTCAAAAGCCTGACATGTTTATTTTACCATTTGTAAGGGGTTCGTGAGGTCAGAAGCTGAATTCGTTGAAGTCCGATTTTCCGTTACTGTTTCATGCTCATCTTAGCCCAAAATCGTTATTTGGGCCTAACTTCTAACTCGGACATCAGAATTGAGCAATTCCAAAGCCTGACATGTTTTTTTTACCATTTATAAGGGGTTCGTAAGGTCAGAAGCCGAATTTGTTTAAGTCCGATTTTCCGTGTCTGTTTCATGCTCATCTTGGCCTAAAATCGTAATTGGGGCCTAACTTCTAGCTCGGACATCATAATTGAGCAATTCCAAAGCCTGACATGTTTTTTTACCATTTCTAAGGGGTTCGTGAGGTCAGAAGCTGAATTCGTTGAAGTCCGATTTTCCGTGTCTGTTTCATGCTCATCTTGGCCCAAAATCGTAATTTGGGCCTAACTTCTAGCTCGAACATCAGAATTGAGCAATTCAAAAGCCTGACATGTTTATTTTACCATTTGTAAGGGGTTCGTGAGGTCAGAAGCTGAATTCGTTGAAGTCCGATTTTTCGTTACTGTTTCATGCTCTTCTTAGCCCAAAATCGTAACTTGGGCCGAACTTCTAGCTCGGACATCAGAATTGAGCAATTCCAAAGCCTGACATGTTTTTTTTTACCATTTCTAAGGGGTTCGTGAGGTCAGAAGCTTCTCGAGAACCAACCGCACCTTGCGGAGAGCTTTGGTCTGTCCTATCTCAGAGGCTTGCAGGGAGGTGTTTATGCTAAAATTTATCACTTACGACGAAATTAAAGTTTGTGGGACGTGTCAACCAGATGATGTCAAAGGTGTTGCGATAAAAGAATGCAAAGGGGATTCAAAGGGGATGAACACACAAAAGTGGTGATGCGGAAAACCCCAATGAAGGTGGGTAAAAAACCGTGGGTGGTTGGAGATCCACCAAACTAATATAGTTCACTATCTTTCTTCGTGACTGATTGTCGTTTACAAGAATGCTTAGTTCACTCTAATGTCTATCTCATAATATCGCGTAAAAAACATGTCATTGACCTCTCTCCCCCTTTTATATGCCTTTTTCTTTCTTTGGTTTTTTCCCCGCCAACGAATACAATATTAAATTCACTAATTATTACATTAATCTCTACGCTTGAATCATGGAGAATCTTCTATGCTCACGCTCCAGTGTCTTAATGTTGTCCCCTTTAACGGCTGAATTTATGGCTTATAATGCTCTTGCCTTATTTGGCCGGACCGTTACCATTCAATGCACTGCTCTCAATCTTGCATCCTTCGCTGTGTCTTCGGTTTGCATCTTATGTGTCTTTACGTCAGATGGTATTATGTCATCGAATCATCGCGTCGTCGCGTCAATGTCATCCTGTCAATAAATTCAGCCATAACAGGAGGCATCCTCGAGGAAGGTCCTTCCCTCATCATATTCCTTCCAAGCTAGGACCACGACATCCCGACACTCTTGAGTCTTAGAAATGGCCTCCTCAGCACTCTTTCGAGTCTGCTCGATTTTCTCCTCAGCCCTCTTGCAGTCCTTGGCTGCAGCCCTATGCCTCTTGCTGGCAGAATCCCTCTGCTTGAGGGCGACATCTCGAGCCTTCTCTAGCTCCACCTTCTCCTCCTCGAAGGCCTTAAGGGACTTGGCCATCGAATCCTCAGACTCCGAGAGTCGCATCTCGGCCAGGTGCAGGCGGGAGACGAGAGTCCTCCTTTCATCCAAAGACATCTCCCCCGAAGCAGTCCCAGAGGCTATTCCGGGCGTAGACCTTCGAGCCAGGGCCAGTACCCTGATCGACAGCTGATAAAGAAAAATGTTAGCAAACAGAAAAAATCAAAAGGCCAAAATGACTATGCGAGAACTAGGAAAATCGGCATACCTCGGTCATGGTCGCCTAAGCGGTTTCGACCTCTTGGCCATCGGGCGACAAGCACGCCCTTTCGTCTAGCTTCGTCACCAAGTGTTCCGAAGCCTTGTCAAAATGCGCAGCCATCTCGGCCCTCGAAAGGGCAGAGAATAGCAATCTCATGACCTCTTCTAGTAGAGGTCTCTTCTTCGAGGCTGTCGCAACTGCGACAGCGCTCGAGGTAGCAGGAGCACTAGGGGCAGGAGGGTCCTCGACCTTGATCGAGGCCGACTCCTCGGCTTTAATCTCCTTCGGCTCCTTTTTAGGAGCCAGGAAAGCTGGGGTTTGTTTTCCCCCTTCGACAGGCGGGTCAGCCTCGAGTTTCACCACGGGGGATCCCGTGGCCGCCCCCGAGGACGAAGATGAGCCCAAGGCAGCTTTCGCTAGTCTTCGGCGTTTGGCCGCTCGAAGGGCCTCGGCGGTAATCATCGGGGAAGACATCGAAGGTCGAAAATAACGAAGGAAGGAAAATCAAATGTTAGAGAGAGAAGGAAGGGGAAAGCAGGTTTTTATGAAATCTGTAGGGATAATTGGCCGTACTTATAAGTAGTACTGGCTACAATTCCCCAAAAAGGCATTAATTGCTACCTTCTAATGGGCTCCCACGTGGCAAAGCCCAAGAAAAGCCTCACGTGTCCCGCACGCACACTGATTATCATCCCTCCAAGGTCCTCCAATATCGAAGGGCAAGCAAACATCGAAAGGCATAACATCGAAGGACGAAAATAAAGAAAAGACAGATAAGCGAAAAGGAATTTTCATTTCCATCAAAGAGCAAAGTACATCCTAAAAGCCGCTAAGGGCTCGGCTGAAAATGAATCTTCATTTTTACCAAAAAGTAACAACAAACGCCTCGTAGAACGCAGATAAATACAAAAGCAAAATATATCAAAAAAGCCTAGAGCATAAGGAACTAAGCAGAGCTGCTCAAGGAGTCGCTCCCCGAGGTCTCAGAAACTGCCTCGGCATCATCGCGTTGTCCGAGGAGCTGTCACTCGAAGCCACCCGGTCTCTCGAGCTCTCTGGGACCACTTCATCTTCAGCAAGGGGGCCTCCGGAGGCCAAGGAGTTCTCGGGCTGCTAGGTCTCCCCTCCCATAAACTGGCCGATATCGATGGCATCATCCACCTCGAGCGCGGGGTCAGCCTCGCCACCCTCGTGAAAGGCTGCCTCAACAGAGATGTTGTATTCCGCCTCGATTAGAGACCAGCTCGCTTGAGGGTATACCTTCCGAAAAGCACCCTGAAGCCTATCCACTGCCTCTCGAGCAGAAACTTCGGACGCCTCAAGACCCATATCCGCTGCGAATTCCAGCCCAGCCTTCGAGGTCTTCCATTCCTCGATGATCTCATCTCGCTGGCGAAGAACGCAGTTTCTCTGACTCGTCAGGTCCTTGATCCGCTGCTCAAAGGCGGCCTTTTTCGTGGCCCAAAGTTCCCTCTCCTCCTCGAAGCCCTTATTCAGCTCTTCGATCTTCTTAGCCTGCTCCGCGGCCAGCTCGGTTTTCTCTTTCAGACCCGCTCAAAGTTTGCGGAAGCCAGCAGTGTGTCGATGGCTCATCATTGCCATACAGATCGAGTGTTGAAAGAAAAATAAGTGTTAGCAACATCACAAAAATAGAAGTTCAAGAAACAAGCGAAAATCCCAACTTACATCAATCCAAGATGAGTTAAGTTGTTCGACTTCCTCCTCCTCGGAGAGGCTGCGTATCAGCTTGAGGTTCGGCTTCGATATATACCTCTTGACCACTGTGTTGAAGAGGTCAGACTTCTCGAGAGTGGACTTCTGCGTGAAATCCCGAGTATCATCCTCGGATTCCACTGCCTTCCTCTTCTTCGAGGGTTGGAATTCATCCTCTCGAACGGGGGAAGCGTCTTCCGTCCCTGGCCTCTCGACCACCTTCCCCTCGGATATCGAAGTGTCCCTCGTTGGACGGGGAATATCCTCCGAAGTCACTTCTCTCCTCTCTACCTCCCCCGGAGGGGCAACAATAGCGGACTTAGTGGGAGGACGGACCTTCGGCCTCTTTGAAGGATCCTGAAAAAGACGAAGGGTTAGGGAATGATAAGCATACGAAATACGACCACTGATAAGCAAAAATTACCTTTGGGGCTCGAGGGACCCTGTTATCACCCTTCGACAGCTTCATCTTGAGCTGTTCTTGGACCCTCTGATTGGCGGTCAATCATTTTTGCATCTCTTCGTTCAACTCCTGGCGAGCAATAACTGCAAAAAACAACAAGATAAGTTAAGAGAGCCTTGGAAAGGAGGGTAATGGTCGAGTACCTTAAACAAACATAAGTCCCTACCCTAGGGATAGGCTGGGCTCAACCCCAGTGCCGACGGAAAATGTTCATTGCTCAGGTCCTCTGCGGCAGGATTCCAGAACTGAGGGACCTGCTTCTTATCACCCCTTTCGAGGATAGTGAGACATTGGCAGTAAATGGCTACCCTAGCCTCATCCTCCGACATCCGAGGAACAGACCTGTTCAACCATACATTAGGCCCCTCGAGTAGAGGGACCACGGGGAAATCCCATTGTTCGGCTCGATACTCATACATAAACTCAGTGCGAAAAAACTACTGGTTAGTAGGCATAGCGCCTACGACCTTGTAAGGATATCGAACCTGGAAGCTCCACCAACCTTCCCCGTTCGGACCTGCGAATGTGGCGACCAACTTAAACATATTCCTCCATAAAACCAAGGAGGGTGGGACATCCATCATCCTGCATACTGCCAAGAACCCAACTATCGAGCCCACGCTGTTGGGCATAAGCTGGCATAAGGCCAGACCATATGATGATAGTACCTCGACTATGAAGGGGTGTAGAGGAAACCTCTGCCCGAGCTCGAGGTGTGCTTGTACAAAGCTATGCAGCCCGTTGGTGGGGTGCAGACGGTTTCAGTAGGTTCCGGTATATAAAGGGTATAAGGGTGCTTGATGAAGTAGGAGCTCTCGAGAAACCGAAGATTTCCCGATATGAAGTCCATAAAAGTCCCCCGTAGGTGAAAGTGAGCTATCCCTCGAGGTTGAGTCCCTGCATTCTTACTCCTACCACTCATGCTCGCGGTGAGAGAATCAGCCTCACTGCTTCCTTCCATAACTCGAATAACCTGGTTATCGAGAAGATTATCTAAGTAACTCCTAACGGCGCGGGGTCGAGCAATGGTCACGGAGTGGGGGGGGGGGCGGTTATTGTGATACTAACTTTTTGTTTGCATATTAGTAGCGAGCGATAACGTTAAAGTTCGAGGACGAACTTTCTTTTAAGGGAGAGTAGATGTAATATCCCAAATTTTTATAACTATTTTATAAAATTTATTTTGTTATAATAAGATTTTATTCTGAAAGATAAAATAAAATCATAATAAATCAGATTTTTTTTATGAAACTGTTTTATTTATTAAATCAGATTTTTTTTATCTTTAAAAAAAAAAAAAATTTCGAAATGAGAATTTTATCTTTTTTTTAAATCAGATTTTTTCGTTCAAAAAGAAAGATAGAGAGAAAAGAAAATTCTGAAATTGTAATTTGAGTTGGTTTTGGGAAAGGATTAAATTTTTTTTTAGATACTTATCTTTTAGTGAAACCCTAGTTTTACATATATATATATATACCCTAAACACCCAAAAATTCTTTTTTTTTTGAAGTAAATTTTTTTAAAAAAATTCTTCTTTCTTTTGTTTTCGGATTTTGGTTATTAATCTTGTAAACTTTGGTTAATTATTTTCGGGATATTATACTAAGTGACTAACCTTAGGTAATATTATTTGTTGTAGACGGAAACTTCGTAGAAGGCGACTTTTAGTTGATATTGCTATACTTGGGAAGCGTTTGAGGTAATTTACAATGTTCATCAACAACTAGAATCCCGTTAGGAATCGTATGTGCTATGTATAATACATGTGGTTATGTGATTCTATGTTTATATTAGATGTATATTATGTGACAGGAATAGTATAGTACTTTCTATGACTAAAATTATTATTATTATTACTATAGTACTATTATCCCTGCGTATAATATATATGTATCTACTGGTATTGTTGTTATGAATTTGGATTTATAATGTACCTAATTATACCATCGTATTAAAATTATACTAATATAGATAATGTACTTAATGGGCATAACTAGTGTGTTAATGATGTAACGAACCGTATTATAAGTTGATATATATTGTGACTCTATGAGGCTCAAATGATGGATATATTGGTTACTATGAATTATGGACGTTGATTATCATAATTATATTAAGTGGTTAAGTTGTGAAAATTATTTATTGAACTGAAGATGTTCCTGCTAATGTTAATGTGATGTTTGATGTGTCACAACTTAAAAAAAAAAAAAATCTATTAATCACGTAAGGTGGAAACATTATTGAGGGAATTATCCTGTGGATTTGGATCCTCCATAGGTGATGAACAGTACTTGATTTTATTATGTTACAACTCTTTATTGTCTTCCTCCTAATACTATTGGTGCGCATTGCGGATACCCATTAGATTAGTGAGGGGTGTGCACACTAGGGACGCTCTGCAAAACGATATTGGCCATTGCTCTTAATTTATTGGGTGACGACCCATGTTGAAGTAGGTGGTTACTGGGATTAGTCCCGGCCTACTGACGTTCGATTCCCCTCTAATAATTAAATTTGACTTGTGTGCATCTATAAACTTGGATATAAATTGATTAAGTGGCTATATACTTTTGTATTACTTATATGTCTGTTTATGTTATACTTGTCTGCATTGTATTATATTTGTATGTATGTTATAAAAATTATTTTTAAAATATAACTATTATTATTATTTTACGGGATGAAGTTGTAATTACTTAGCTTTTGCTAATTTTTGTGTTTTTGTTTTCTTTGTTCTGTTCCATATTTATTTTGTGCAGGTTGGTGAAAGGGACTACGTTGCAGGAATGAGTGAATTTATAGTTTTTAAGTTCACCTAGTTTAATACAGTACTGTCATTTGAGATTGTTTAGTTTTTTTGGTATAAAGTAGACAACTTAGTTTGGTTTATTTTGATACTTTGGTTTGTGAGTAAAATTTTTATTTCTTAATAATTAGCCTTGCATTTATTTTAACAATAAATGCGGCGGTAACACCCTAAAGGTTGGTCAGATATTTTAATGAAAAGTGAATATTTTATAAAGTTTTAGAACCAAAGTTTTGGGGTGTTACAAATTGGTATTCAGAGCTTAGGTTATAATAAATAAATATAAATTAGGAGTTAATAAAATTTGTTAAATAATTACGAGTCTAAGGTTAAATAATATAAGTATTAATAGATTAAGTAATAAACATTTAAAAAAAAAAATGTGAGTGTGGGATCGAAAAGGGTTTATGTGCCTTAATGTGAAAGCACTTATTTCACGTGCTTATTAATTGTTTCTTTTCGTTCTTATATGTTTAAATCTTGTAACTACAAGAAAATATTGTGCTCAGATGACCGTTTAACCATGAAATTTAGAAATTTATATTTTTTAATAAGGTTTGTATACTAAGTTCTTTAGTAGTAGTAGGAATTTTTCTAAGTTCCTATATATGTGTTTTATTAGGAATTTTATTACTTGACTATTTGAGTTGAATAGAGTTTAAGTTCTTGTTATAATTGTTGTTTACTTGTCAAATTTGATGGAAGCTAAGCATGCAAAGATTGTCTTGAAATGTTATGATGAAATATATTTTGTTGAGGCATGTAATTTTCTTATCATGATGAAAGTTAGTATTGAGTAAATAAAACGATGTGCAAGACCATGTATGGGTGAATAGATGTAGTAATACCAATGCTAATGTGCAGGAATGTATGCAAACCTATCAAGTATACACTAGATCTCGTAGGATGACTTTTGAACAAATGATTGAAACCCCTGAACAACTGCTTGAGAGACTGAGATCTCTTGAACAACTTTCGCAACGTATGGGTTTAGTGTTACAAAACCAAATAGGGAATAATGGTGGAGAGGACCCACAAGCTGTTATGGCAAAGAAGTTAGCAACCCTTAAACCTCCAATTTTTGTAGGAAAGGAGGATCCCTTACTCTTAGAGAACTGGCTAAGAGACTTTGATAAGTTATTCACTGCTACTGGGACACCTGAAGCTCAAAAATTAGACCAAGCTACCTTTTATTTGAGGGAGGAGCAGACACTTGGTGGGAGAGTCAAGGACCTATTGTTAGAGCTCAGGAAAACTTTAATTGGAATGCTTTTAAGGTTGCTATTAAGGATATATTTCCCTGAACATATTAGGAGGCAGAAATACAATGAGTTCACTAGATTTAACCAGGGAGGTACTATGTCTGTGCAAGAGTATGCCCAAAAGTTCAATGAGTTAGCTAGATTTTGCCCTAATGTTGTGCCGGATGAGAGAGCCAAGGCTCAAAAGTTTGAGGACGGGTTAGCATTTAGAATTCAGACCAGACTTGGGGGAGCAACTTCTGCAACTTTTCAAGAGGCTTATGCTAAGGCTTCCAATATTGAGAGAATTTTGAGACGTGAAGAGGAAGTTATAGGGAGGAATAAGAGAAAAGATCCACCTAACAACCAAAATGACCATGGAAATGACAAGAAACCTAGATATGGGGGTAATGATAGTAATGGGGCAATGATCATAATAATGGTGGTGGTAATTATCTGGAACCGTAGCAATTACCAAAGTCAGGAGAGATCAAACCAGCAAGAATCCCGTACCCAAATCCTACTTGTAGGAAGTGTAACAAAAGCCACCCAGGATTTACCTGTCAAGGAGACCCAATAACTTGTTATGCTTGTGGAGAGAAAGGGCATAAGGCTAATCAGTGTCCCAAGCGTCAGAATAATGGACAAAATGGAAACAATGGAGGTAATAGGAATGGTCATGGGCCTAACCAGAACCAGAACAACAATAACCGTCCCTATAAACAACAACAACCCAGGGTCAGACTTCGAATGCTCAAGAGGGAACAATACTCAGCATAATGGTCAGAATAACAATCGAGCAAATGGAGGAAACAACAATCAGAACGGCAATGGAAATGGTGCTCGAGGCAACAATGGAAGAATCTATGTTATGAACCAGAATGAAGCAGACACCAACGCCAATGTTGTGACGGGTACTTTCCTCGTAAACTCTAACCCTGCTTACATGCTTTTTGATTCTAGGGCGTCTCGTTCTTTCATAGCTAGTTTATCCATTGAAAAGTTAGGAAAAGGAAGTTAGTCTGCATTACATTAGACCATATGAGATCTTGGAGCGAATTGGGGAAGTAGCTTATAAATTAGCCTTACCAATGGAGTTAGCTCATGTTCATAATGTCTTTCATGTGTCTCAACTTCGAAAATATGTCCATGATCCTATTATATCATTCAACCTAAAACCATTGAACTAGATGAGACCTTATCTTTTGAACAACGCCCAGTTAGGATCTTTGACACCAAAAAGAGAAGTACCGGAACAAGGCGGTAAAACTAGTCAAGGTGTTATGGTCAAGTCAAACTTCTGAAGAGGCTACATGGGAAGCCGAAGATGATATGAAAAACCGATATCCCGAACTTTTTCAGCAGGTACGCTTGAGTTTCGGGGACGAAACTCTTTAAGGGGGATAGAATGTGATACTAACTTTTTGTTTGCATATTAGTAGCGAGCGATAACGTTAAAGTTCGAGGACGAACTTTCTTTTAAGGGAGAGTAGATGTAATATCCCAAATTTTTATAACTATTTTATAAAATTTATTTTGTTATAATAAGATTTTATTCTGAAAGATAAAGTAAAATCATAATAAATCATATTTTTTTATGAAACTGTTTTATTTATTAAATCAGATTTTATTTATCTTTTAAAAAAAAAAATTTGAAATCAGAATTTTATCTTTTTTTAAAATCAGATTTTTTTCGTTCAAAAAGAAAGATAGAGAGAGAAAAGAAAATTCTGAAATTGTAATCTGAGTTGGTTTTGGGAAAGGATTAAATTTTTTTTTAGATACTTATCTTTTAGTGAAACCCTAGTTTTACATATATATATATACCCTAAACACCCAAAAATTCTCACGTAATTCACCTCCTTCATCTCTTTGGTAAGTTTCAATTTCAAATCTGAATTTCCCATCAATATCATTATTCGAGGTTGAAAAAAAAAAAAAAAAACCACCATCTTGTGTGCGTGTGAAGTCGGGGCTTCGCCGGACTGACCACCATACCCAATCTTCTTTCTTCTTCCTTCTACCTTTTGGTTTCTTCTTTATTTTTTTCTCTGTTTTCTATCGTGTACAAGTACTGGAGAAAAGAGTTCTTGACTTTCTTATTTAAGCTATGGCACATGGGTTGATTTTGTTGCTATAGAAAAAAAAAAGAAAAAGGAAAAGAAAGTTTTGTCTTTAGTGTACTAGGAAACATGTTTATGAATTATGGTGAATTCATACGCATGGCAAGTCATTTTTTTTTCAAGTAAATTTTTTTAAAAAATTCTTCTTTCTTTTCTTTTCGGATTTTGGTTATTAATCTTGTAAACTTTGGTTAATTATTTCCGGGATATTATACTAAGTGACTAACTTTAGGTAATATTATTTGTTGTAGACGGAAACTTCGTAGAAGGCGACTTTTAGTTGATATTGCTATACTTGGGAAGCGTTTGAGGTAATTTACAATGTTCATCAACACCTAGAATCCCGTTAGGAATCGTATGTGCTATGTATAATACATGTGGTTATGTGATTCTATGTTTATTTAGATGTATATTATGTGACAGGAATAGTATAGTACTTTCTATGACTAAAATTATTATTATTATTACTATAGTACTATTATCCCTGCGTATAATATATATGTATCTACTGGTATTGTTGTTATGAATTTGGCTTTATAATGTACCTAATTATACCATCGTATTAAAATTATACTAATATAGATAATGTACTTAATGGGCATAGCTAGTGTGTTAATCATGTAACGAACCGTATTATAAGTTGATATATATTGTGACTCTATGAGGCTCAAATGATGGATATATTGGTTACTATGAATTATGGACGTTGGTTATCATAATTATATTAAGTGGTTAAGTTGTGAAAATTATTTATTGAACTGAAGATGTTCCTGCTAATGTTAATGTGATGTTTGATGTGTCACAACTTAAAAAAAAAAAAAAATCTATTAATCACGTAAAGTGGAAACATTATTAAGGGAATTATCCTGTGGATTTGGATCCTCCATAGGTGATGAACAGTACTTGATTTTATTATGTTACAACTCTTTATTGTCTTCCTCCTAATACTATTGGTGCGCATTGCGGATACCCATTAGATTAGTGAGGGTGTGCACACTAGGGACGCTCTGCAAAACGATATTGGCCATTGCTCTTAATTTATTGGGTGACGACCCATGTTGAAGTAGGTGGTTACTGGGATTAGTCCCGGCCTACTGACGTTCGATTCCCCTCTAATAATTAAATTTGACGTTGTGTGCATCATATAAACTTGGAGTACATAAATTGATTAAGTGTGTTATATACTTGTTTGTATTACGTTATATATGTCTGTTTATGTTATACTTGTCTGCATTGTATTATGTATGTATGTTATAAAATTTATTTTTAAAATATAACTATTATTATTATTATTATACGGGATGGAGTTGTAATTACTTAGCTTTTGCTAATTTTTGTGTTTTTGTTTTCTTTGTTCTGTTCCATATTTATTTTGTGCAGGTTGGTGAAAGGGACTACGTTGCAGGAATGAGTGAATTTATAGTTTTTAAGTTCACCTAGTTTAATAACAGTACTGTCATTTGAGATTGTTTAGTTTTGTTTTGGTATAAAGTAGACAACTTAGTTTGGTTTATTTTGATACTTTGGTTTGTGAGTAAAATTTTTATTTCTTAATAATTAGCCTTGCATTTATTTTTAACAATAGATGCGGCGGTAACACCCTAAAGGTTTGTTCAGATATTTTAATGAAAAGTGAATATTTTATAAAGTTTTAGAACCAAAGTTTTGGGGTGTTACAGTTATCTAATTCACCCTCCCCACCAGAGAGCACGGATATACCGTCACTCGAATATGGTATGGCATCGAGGACCTGGGCAGAATCCAGGCACTCGAAGGCCGCGGACACCACCAGAATCCCTCCGACCAGGATCCCGTCGAACAATGGTTCCAGCAAGGGAGGAGGGGTCCCCGAGCTGGAAGAGGCACCGCCGAGGTCCATCGATGGGGGGCTCCATCCAGAGCGGTCCATAAGGAAGAAAAGAAAAGAAATAAAAGGAGAGAGATCGTACCTTGCTAAAGAAAGACTCTCGAGGTTCGTCCGCGACTGGAGAAAAAGCTATCGATCTTCAGGGCTCTCGAGATCGTTCGTAAGGGGAGACAGATTCTCAAAAGGATCAAAACACAAATGAGACAAAATAATGTACTTACCTTCATTTATATAGACTGCCTGAAAAGGACGGTTAATATCCCGACGGGCTCAGAACCACCTCAGGGCGCCACGTCATTAGGCCTATCAAAAAGCCCAATAAACGCCATCCCCCTGGCACAGTCCCCTCTAGCCCCGCTAGGAGAGGTGGCTGGAACCCAGCTGGATCCAGTGCCAGAGTGCGTTTACACCTTCGAGAAAACATTCTCCTCGCCGGAGCTCTAACTCCCTGAGCCCCCCGCTCCCAGAGGAGGCCAAATACCTACATCTAGGCACCTCACCCAGATCGAGTGGGGGATATCTCGGCCGCCACCATCGCTGAGATCGACACCTGTCAAGCGCTACGGTGTCATACCCCTCGAGCGAAGCAACGATGCCTGGGTAACCTCGAGCGAGGGTACTTCCCCGAGTTAATCGAGGCTCATTAGCCCCCAAAGAAACCTTGGGCGAGGTTTTCAGAACTTCCTCGAGTTACCTGGGGCTCATTGGCCCATGGTGACCTCGAGCGGGGTCCCTGAACTTCCTCGAGTTACCTGGGGCTCATTGGCCCCTGGGTAACCTCGAGCGAGGTCCCTGAACTTCCTCGAGTTATCTGGGGCTCATTGGCCCCTGGGTAACCTCGAGTGAGGTCTCAAAACTTCTTCGAGTTACCTGGGGCTCATTGGCTCCTGGGTAACCTCGAACGAGGTCTTAGAACTTCTTCGAGTTACCTGGGGCTCATTGGCCCCCGGGTAACCTCGAGCGAGGTCCCTGAACTTCCTCGAGTTATCTAGGGCTCATTGGCCCTGGGTAACCTCGAGTGAGGTCTCAGAACTTCTTCGAGTTACCTGGGGCTCATTGTCCCCTGAGTAACCTCGAGCGAGGTCGCGGAACTTTCTCGAGTTACTTGGGGCTCATTGTCCCCTGGGTGACCTCGAGCGGGGTCTCTGAGCTTCCTCGAGTTACCTAAGGCTCATTGGCCTCTAGGTAACCTTGGGTGAGGCCTCTATACTCCTTCGGGTTATGCAAGGTCCAAATGTCCTCGAATAATTTCGAACCAGATCTTTCCACCCTTCGTAGTAAGGGAGCGACCTTGTGATATCCGCGAAACACATGGCGCCGACTAGGGCCCCCCCACATATTTCGCGTGGGGCTAATGTTTGGGCCCAATCTTGCCTGATGGGTCGTGGCCTATTCCAAGGCTTAAAAGCCTCCTGCCAGCATGGAAGTCCCCCAGTGGGACCGACTTGCCTTAAATTTCGTGCCTACATGGCAGGGACAGTTTTCACACATTTCAACGCCTATAAATAGCGGACAGATCCCCATTTATTGAGGTAAGAAATCCTAGACAATCCACTTCACAACTCTCAATTAATTCACTCCAACTGACTTGATCGTCGGAGGGACGATCCTGGATTCACCCCCCGGGGTAGTCTAACTCTTGTCTTGTGCAGGTCTCCTAGCCGTCTCCGAGTATCCGGCCATCCATAATCCAGATCTCGATCCATCCCACCTAATATAAGTTTTTACCCGAAACAATTATGTCTATTCTTTTTGTTCAAAATTCATTTAGAAAAAAATTAATATTATAAATCACTCACAACCTTTGTTAGTTTTTACCTTAGCAAATTAATATTATCTAAATTCATCTTATTATTAATGCTTCACATTTTAAGTGTAATCATAACTATACGGATGAAGTATATAATAAAATAACAAATTTTGAAATTAATGCGCACATCGCGTGCATATAAGACCAATTGTGCCATATTGTAAGGGGGTGAAAAGTTGCATTCCCCTTGAGCTTATTTCTTAAGCGACCTAGGGATTGATCAAAAAATGAAGATGAAACCTATATTAGAGAACACTTTGGAAGTAACCAGGGAGTGTTAAAGATACTCGTAAACTCTGCCTAGCAAACTTAGCTAATCAGAAGATGCACATAAGAGGTAAAAACCTCACAACTCACCTCATATTTTAGTTAAAAGTCTCCCAATATAGTCTAAAGGAATTAAAGATTGAATTTGGGGGGAAAGGATACTAGAGTGATGATTGTACAAATGCTTTAAACTAGCCCTTGACAGTTTCTGATAGAATATGATAATATTTTGTAAACCTATGTATTGTAATCTTGTGTAATCCTTTAGGAATATTCTGTTTATACTTTCCTAGTTTCTAGCATTACGTTAGGCTGCACATATTTATACTTCCTTGTAATCCTTGAATCAGTGAAGGGAAATATCATTTCTAATATGGTAATCAGAGCCTAGGTTTTCTTTTTCTCTTTTCTTCCTCTTCTACTAGCCGTCCCTCCCTTCTTGTGGTCTGCCATGGCTGACAAACACACGGCCATTGCCCTTAACATCAAGCACCACATTCCCCTTGTCCTCAATATGGAGAATGTTCATTACTCCTCCTGGGCCGAGCTATTCAAAATTACCGCTCGCGCCAACCAAGTTCTAGACCACATAATCCCGCCGAAAGAACCTCAAGAAATCAAGGACAAGGACCTTTGGGATCGACTTGATGCGGTTGTCCTCCAGTGGATATACGGCACTATCTCTGAAGATCTCATGCTAACCATTCTCGAGCCGGACTCCACCGCTCAAAAAGCATGGGAACGCCTTCGAGACTTTTTCAGGATAATAAGCACTCTCGTGCCGTCTACCTCGAGAATCAGTTCTCAAATACTCATCTTGAAAATTTTAAAAATGTCTCGGCATACTGTCAACATCTAAAAATGCTGTCGGATCAGCTTGCAGGGGTCGGATCACCGGTCTCAAACCAACGGCTTGGTTACAGTTAGTCGCCGGTCTCACTACGATCATCGACAACGTGGCCTCTCTCATCCAGCAAAGTGACCCTCTCTACCTATTCTACAAGGCCCGCCATGCTGACTCTTGAAGAATCCCGTAAAACTCAACAACTCGGAAATTCTTCCTCTAATGCTCTTATAGCCTCTACCGAGCCTCCTCCACCGGACCGGCCAGATGATTCTCCGGCAGACACTCTACACCGCTCGCCCAGACACTGGCTCACGCGGTCGCAGTCGCGGTGGTCGCGGACGCCACCACGGCTCGGGGTCGAGGGCGAGAACCTGCAGCTCTACTTCCTCCTCGCCATACAGGTACCCTCATGCTGGGCCCTTTCCTTCTAATTATGGGTATTATTATCCCCCTCCTCCTATTATGGGCCTCCCCCTCAATGGGCCACAGCTCCTTGCCCCTACCCCACTTCACCTGTTCGGCCCACTGCTCGCACTCCTGCTGGAACCCGGTTTACTTGGGCCACGCCCTGCCCAAGCCTATGCGGCCACCCTTGAGTCCACTGCCCCTATGACCGAGCTCACTCCTACTGATGTTGACACTGCATTCAATACTTTGACTCTCAACCCCCAGATGACAGTGACATGGACACAGGAGCCTCCTCTCACATGACGGGTGATTAGGTACTCTCGTCTTATTTTAATTCAAGCATAAATAAATCTATACTTGTTGGTAATGGTCATACTATTCCTGTTCATGGTCTTGGTCGCACTTTTATCCCCTGTCAAACTAACTCCTCCACCCACCTTGCTCTTAATCAAGTGTTACATGCCCCTCAAATTATCAAGAATCTTATTTCTGTGCGAAAATTCACTACTGACAATCATGTTTCTGTTGAGTTTGACCCCTTTGGTTTTCATGTGAAGGACCTTCAGACGGGGACTATTATTATGAGATGTGATAGCACCGGTGATCTCTACCCTCTATCATCCATCACTCCACATTCCTCTCAAGCTTTTGCAGGCCTCACCACTACTACTTGGCATAACCGCCTCGGCCACCCTGGCGCCCCTGTCTTTAATTCTTTAAAGTCAAATAATTTTATTTCATGTAATTCCTCCTGTGGACTCTCTTTTTGTCATGGTTGTCAAATTGGAAAACACATTAAATTGCCTTTTTCTGCTTCTAATAATACTACTGTTGCGCCCTTTGATATAGTCCATAGTGATCTTTGGACCTCCCCTACTTTGAGTTCCTCTGGTCACCGTTATTATATATTGTTTTTGGATGATTTCACAAATTTTTTATGGACTTTTCCCCTATCTAATAAATCCCATGTTCTTGCCACTTTTCTCACTTTCCGTCAATATGTCAAAACTCAATTTAACCGTGATATTAAAAGCTTCCAATGTGATAACGGTCGTGAGTTTGATAATTCCCCTTTTCATAAACAATGTGCTCAACATGGTATGTATTTCCGTTTTTCTTGTCCTTACACCTCTTCTCAAAACGGTAAAGCGGAACGCAAAATCCGCACTATTAATAACACCGTTCGCACTCTCCTTCTTCATGCCTCCATCCCCCCCTCATATTGGCCTCACGCCCTTACCATGGCCACCTACCTCCACAATATCCTACCTAGCAAAACCCTCTCATATGCTTCCCCCACTCAAATTCTCTACAATCGCCATCCTTCTTATTCCCACCTTCGCACTTTCGGGTGTCTATGCTATCCCCATCTTCCCTCATCCTCCATAAACAAACTTCAACCTCGCTCCACCCCTTGTGTATTTCTTGGTTTCCCCTCTAATCATCGTGGCTACAAGTGTTTAGACCTCAGCTCTCACAAAATTTACATCTCACGACATGTTACATTCAATGAAGCCATCTACCCTTTTGCCACTATTCACCAACCTCAGTCTCACACCTATTCCTTTCTAGATGAACCCCCCACCCTCCTGCCCATTCCCATCTCCCAGCCCACAGAAACGGCCCAACCCCCTCCTTCTCCCCCACGCACTTCCAGCTCTCCTTCTCGCCCCTCTACCACTATACTGCAGCCCACTAATCCCACTAATCCACTGGACTCTCCAGTGCCCGGCCCACAATCCCCTTCCCCACCTACTCTCTCTTCGCCCCCCACTCCACCTGCTTCACCCCCTTCCCAGCCCAGTACCCAGCCCACTTCCCCCTCCCGTATCCAGCCCGATACCTCGCCCAGTCCACCACCCAGTCCCCCGCCCAGTTCACCGCCCCGTTCCCAGCCCGACTCCACTAAAATACCCACTGCCCAGCCCACTATCCTCTCCCAAGCCCAGTCCGGGCCTCCACCCCCTCACCCGATGACCACTCGTGCTCGCCTTGGGGTCCACAAACCAAAACACATTTTAAACTTGTCCGCCACCTCCATCTCCCCCATTCCTACTTCTCCCCTTCTCGCGCTCCATGACCCGAACTGGAAAGTCGCCATGACCGATGAGTTTAATGCTTTAATTAAAAATGAGACGTGGGAGCTTGTTCCCCGTCCCCCCTAAGGTTAATATTGTTCGGTGCATGTGGCTCTTTAAACATAAATATCGTTCTGACGGTTCTCTTGAGCGGCATAAAGCCCGCCTTGTTGCTAATGGCAGGTCTCAGCAGGTTGGCATCGACTGTGAGGAAACTTTCAGTCCCGTGGTCAAACCGGCCACCATTCGCACGGTTCTCTCTCTGGCTCTCAGTAAGTCTTGGTCCATTCATCAACTGGACGTTAAGAATGCTTTTCTTCATGGTCACTTACAGGAAACAGTTTATATGCACCAGCCCCCCGGTTTTCGTGACCGCACTCACCCTGATTATGTCTGCCGCCTGCGGAAATCATTATATGGTCTCAAACAGGCCCCCCGAGCTTGGTATCAGCGGTTTGCCACTTATCTGTCTACTTTCGGGTTTCATCACAGCCAGTCTGATCACTCCTTGTTTATTTATCATCATGGCTCTGATGTTGCTTATTTGCTTCTCTATGTGGACGATATTATTCTCACTGCATCTTCGGATCATCTTCGCACCACCATTATGTCTCACCTTAATGCAGAATTTGCTATGACTGATTTGGGCCCATTAAGCTACTTTCTTGGTATTTCTGTCACCAAAACTGCAGGTGGTCTCTATCTCTCACAGAAGAAGTATGCTGAGGAAATTCTTGCCCGTGCCAACATGTCCTCCTGTAAACCCTCGGCCACTCCCGTCGACACTAAGGCCAAGCTCACCGCCTCCTCTGGTCCCTCTGTTGCTGACCCATCTCTTTATCGTAGTCTGGCCGGTGCTCTTCAATACCTCACATTTACCAGACCGGATCTCACCTATGCAGTTCAGCAGATTTGTTTATTCATGCATGATCCTCGAGAAACTCATCTCCATGCCCTCAAACGTATCCTTCGCTACGTTCAGGGCACACTTCATCTCGGGATGCATCTCTATTCCTCTCGGTCAGCTCGTCTTGTCTCCTACACCGACGCTGATTGGGGGGATGCCCAGACACTCGACGCTCCACCTCTGGCTACTGTGTATTCTTGGGTGATAATCTCATTTCCTGGTCGTCCAAACGACAAGCCACTCTCTCCCGCTCCAGTGCCGAATCTGAGTATCGTGGCGTGGCCAACGTCGTCTCCGAAACTTCCTGGCTCCGGAATCTTCTTCTCGAGCTCCAGTGCCCAGTTCGTCAGGCCACTCTTGTATATTGTGATAATGTTAGTGCAGTCTACCTCTCTGGTAACCCTGTTCAGCACCAACGCACTAAACACATTGAGATGGATATCCACTTTGTTCGCGAAAAGGTAGCCAAGGGCCTTGTTCGTGTTCTTCATGTTCCCTCCCGGTACCAATTTGCAGATATATTCACCAAGGGCCTCCCCCGGCCCCTCTTTGAGGAATTCCGATCCAGTCTCAGCGTCCTTCCTAATCCCGCTTCCACTGCGGGGGTGTGATAGAATATGATAATATTTTGTAAACCTATGTATTGTAATCTTGTGTAATCCTTTAGGAATATTCTGTTTATACTTTCCTAGTTTCTAGCATTACGTTAGGCTGCACATATTTATACTTCCTTGTAATCCTTGAATCAGTGAAGGGAAATATCATTTCTAATAGTTTCTACTAACACTTCTACCATATACTATAAAGTCATGAATTTCTAGTTAATAAAAATCTAACTTAGTAACTTGATTTTAACACTAAAAAGACTACTCTAGTTAATATTCAATTATTGTTAATCTAAGGCGCCTAAAAAGTTTCCTTTTCTTCAGAAGATTTATCTTATTTAGGTGTGATTTCAAGTAATCTAATTTAAGTTTAGCAGGTTATAATGTGATAAAAGAAAATAATGATTAGAGTATAAGAAGGGAAAACAATTAAAATAGATAAAAATATAAATTGAAATCCAATTCTCATAATCTCACGACGTTCTCTATTAAATATTCTCTAGCGTAATAGCATTTTTGTGATACAAAAGAGACTTTTCAGATAAGTAACTTTGTTATCTGTAGGGAGGCTTAAAATGGGAATAAAAGTTACTTTGCGAATGCATCAATACATGAGTTAAATGGATCAAAAGTGGTCATTTTCATGTGCAAATGTCAACCTTAACCCATTAATTGGATTAGGTTCATCTATTTGTCAAGTTGCATCAACTTTTAGTTGTTCTATTGCACGGACGTTAAAACTTGTGATAAGGACTTTGTCCAACTCTTTTATGAGAGAACCATAAATTTGTTGATACCATAACCAAACTTTAATAATTTTTTGTACAACAATTGCAATTTTTTTATAGAACATATATCATTTGTTATGTAACATTTATGATTTTGTAAAAAAAACATTCAACATTTACACAACATAACTAATTTTGGAAAACAACATGGAATTTTATTTCTTCTAATATTTTCTTTTTCAAAAAAAACTATATTTATTTACCAAAATGGCATAGGAAGAATAATTATTCCTTACTCACGGAGAGGATGTAGGCATTTCTCCTAGGGCCTTTTCAGTGTAGCTTTTGAGAGGTATCTTTTAGCTTTTGAAATTTTATTTTAGTTTTCACCAATCTAGTTTTTGGAGGTAGCTTTAAAGTAACTTTCAACTTTTGAGTAGCTTTTACCAAAAGTTAAGATTATTATCTTTTGAGTAGCTTTTGTCAAAAGGTACCATTTTCACATATTATTTTATACATTAATTTTTTTCTGGGTTGCCAAATGACGCCCTATAATTTCTTAGTTTTGCCCTAAATACGTATAAAATACTATATTTGTATACTTTTCATCTCTTTTCTCATTTTCTCCCTTCTTCACTTTTCCTCCCCATCTTCTTCCACATCACCATTGGGCACTGGCACCGGCACACCACCACCGCCACACCACTGCCACAATGATATTGCCTACTAGCGGCGCCGCCACACCGCATTACGGCTGTTTGATAAAAAAATTGAGCTCGAAGTACCCAGTTCTAAATCTTGCAAATACTATAGATATTTTTAATTAATGACAGCCTTGGACTTGTTTACTTAGACTTTGCCGGCATTGCCGCTTGGTATCTGGAAGCTGAATAAAAAGTTGATAAATGATCATTCTGATCAACCTATTCATTAGTGGATTCTATTTTACTTTCAAGGAGTTACATGGTTGTTAGTGGGACTAACGTTGTTTATTATTCTCAAGGTAACATACATTCTTCTCTCCTCCAATTTCTTCATTTTCTTTAAAAAAAATTCAAAAAAAATAAGAGGCATCCACCATGGACCCCATCATCGGTGGAGGCGTCCATGGCAGGTGCTCCACCACAAGGTGATGCACCTTCCATGGACGCCTCCACCGGGCGTGCACGGTGGACGCCTCTCCATTTTTATTAAAAAAAAAAATCAAAAACAAAAGGAGGCATCCACCATGGAAGCCCCACCACCGGTGGAAGCCTCCATGGTAGGCGCCTCACCATGTGTGCAGCGCCTGCCATGAACGCCTCCACCGGTGGTGGGGTGTCTATGGTGGACGTCTCCATGTTTTTTAAAAAATCAAAAATAAAACGTGCTCCACCCGCTTTCATTCAAAGTACTAGATCTTGATATGTGATTAACTCACCATTGTTGAGCCCTAAGCTTCATTCCATAATTTATTCTCTGCCTTGATATGTCAATTGGAGGATTTTTTTTTTCAATTCTCTGCTGCCTTGAAATGTCGAGGATCTTTTTTCCAGTTCCAAAAAGTTTGACATATTGTTGGCATTGGATTGGTGGTGGCAGCGATGGCAGTGGTGGTGGCAGCGATGGCAGCGATGTTGGTGGTGGTGGTGGCATTGGATTGGTGGTGGTGGCAGCTCTAGTGGTAGTGGTGGTAGGGAAAGGGGAAGGGAAATGGAGAAAGAGAAAAAGGAAATGGAGGTACATATATACAGTATAAAAATACTATATTAAGGGCGTTAGTAGGAAATTTCAAGGCGTCAAATAGCAAAACCCATTTTTTTCAATAGCTACTATTACCGAACACCTATACTCTAGACAACTAAATTTACATATAGAAGCTAACATCTATTTCTATAGCTAATAGCTCACAGTTCATATCTCACAGCTCTTTTTAACGAACATACTCTTGGATATTCAATAGGAAGAATTATTTTTAATAAGTTAATCTTTGCGCATTCTTCTTAAAATAAGTCAATCTTTGCGCATTCTTCTTAAAATAAGTCAACCTTTCGATTAATTATGAATAAGTTAACCTTGTATTCACTTTTGCTATAAATGAATCAAATCACAATGTCATCCTATTAAAATGTGACACATATCATAATTTCAAAGTCATTAACTCGTTTACAATAGAAGTAGATACAAGGTTAATTTATTCTAAGACTAGAATTTTTTGCACGCGATGCGTGCTTGAATTTTTTGTCGAAACAGAAACTCGATTTTCTTCGGCATAAGAGTCGAAATTTTGAACATTAGACATACGAAGTATAATTGTTTTTAGTTGCAAAATTTGATTGGTTAGTTTTTGTCACTTAAGTCTCTCACCATTCTTTTTTTTTTTTTTTTTTTTTTTACTTTTGAAAGTTAAATTCTATGAACAAATTAAATATAAATTTTATTGAATTTATTTATGATTTCTAATATTATAATTTTTTAGTTGATTTTTGAATTAAGTACAGTACTTCATAAATTGTAAAGAAAGTGGACACTTTGATTTCAAGTTAATTTTTTCATAGGTTGTAGTTTGTGAGTGATTGTTATAATTATATTTTTGGTATTTTTGTTTGATGCCCCCTTTGATTTATAAGTAAATTTGTAATTTAGAATGGGAAGGGAATAACATAGTCTCTTCATTCGGGAACACCATACTCCCCCCCTTCCCTTATATAATAGAGATATGTTGTACTTTAATTCTTGATTGATATTTTATATAAACCTTTTTACCTTGATAATTAATCGCTAGTATATATTAGAAATAGGTCCAAATATATGTAAAAGTTATATTATATATAGGAAACACTATAAAAAAAGTAAATAATTTTTTTCCTTGTCTAACTTCTAACTGATTTCACTACAAATACACCTCTATTTTTTTTTTTATCATGGCCCATAATTAATTGTGAGTGATTCTTGAGAATAGTGATTTGTAAGTAAATTTTTGTAAATGTTTTTGTATGTATTGAGGTTCTAGGTTAGTAGTTTTAGTTTGTATGTTAATTTTAATTAGTTTTAATAAAGTTTCCTGAATATTTGAGTGATTTGCTTGATTTTTATAACGTGATTTTCTCAAATTGTATGAGTGATTGGTAAAGTTTCTTCTTTTAAGTGATTTGTGAGTGAGTGTTGTAAATTAATTTTCGGTAGTTTTCTTTGAGTGTCGATTTTGATTTTGACATTCCTTTTGTAATTTAGAAAGAGAAAGGGGGAAAAATAGGCATTTCAAAAGAGGACACCATTGCTCCCCCTTTCCCTTATATAATAGAGATAATCAAAAGATTGACTTATTTTGAGAAAAATAACCAAAAATTGACTTATTGAAAATAATTTTTTTCTATAAAATAACAATAATTAAAGAGAGGAAGAGGAAGGATGTTGGGCCTTGCTTCTGATAGGGTATAAATATTTGACAAATAAGAAGCCCGAAAACTTCCAGAAGAGATGTTTATAATTTCCCCATAAGTCTCAAACTATCTTTAGTCTTTACAGAAGGTTTCAGCTTTACTCTCCATTGTGAAATTCTAACCCAATCAAACTCGGAGGCGAGGGTTTTGCAACACCTTCTTCCTCTTTTTTCTCTGCAATTCTAAAATTCAAAAATTCTACTCCCTATAAAAAAAAAAAAACTCCAAGCTATTAACAATGGAGTCTCTCACTAAACTCAATTACAAGCAGCCGCAGCACTCATTAACTTTCTCTCTCCGCTACCACAACCGCCCATCTTTCTCAACACCCATTTCTTCAATCTCCTTCAAAACCCAATTTTCTCGTCCTTTTCCATTGAAAATTAGATCCTCTTCATCTTCAAATTCTCCCCTTAAATCTTCTACAAAACCCAAAACTGAAAACCCTTTCTCTCTCCTCAAAACCCCTCTGACCATTGCGGTGGCCTCCACCGCAATCTTCTTCTCTGTATTTGGTCAAAAGCATCACTCGGCTGCGAGAGCCGAGCCGACTTCGCCAGCAATGGTTGAGGAGAGGGAAGAAGAAGACGTGGTATCGAATGAAGAGAGAGAAAAAAAGGTGGAGGAGTTCTTGGCATCGAACCCGGACGACGTAGAAGGGTTGAAGTCATTAATGGAAGCTAAGATTAAGAATAAGAAGCTTGGAGAAGCGGTGGAAGTTCTAAACAGGTTAATTGAGCTGGAACCTGATGATGGAGAGTGGCCATTGCTGAGATGTCACATGTATAGCTATATGGGAGAATCCGAGATGGCAAAATCGGGTTTTGAGGAGATCATAGCGAAGGAGCCGCTTCGTGTGGAGGCATTTCATGGCCTTGTGATGGCGGTTTCGCAAGGCGAAAAGGGTGGGAAGGAGTTGGAGGAGGTGACAAAGAGGACTGTAGAGGCAATGGAAAGGTGTAGGAGGGAGAAAAAGAATGATGAAATGAGGGATTTTAAGCTGTTGATTGCGCAAATTCGAGTTATCGAAGGGAATTATATGGAAGCTTTGAAGGTTTATCAAGAATTGGTGAAGGATGAACCAAGAGATTTCAGGCCTTATTTGTGTCAAGGTATAATTTACACATTGTTGAGGAAGAAAGATGAGGCACAAAAGCAATTTGATAAGTATAAGAGGCTTGTTCCAAAGGGTCATCCATATGCAAGGTTTTTTGATGAGAATATGCTTGCTACTAAGGTTTTTTCTCAAATGGCAGAAAATGAAAGAACGAAAATGGGATCACAAAATTAGCAATGTTAAATCTTTGCTTCTTTCTTATTTGGCTTTTTTGTTTTTTTTGCTTTAATGTTAGTCCATGTGTTAGAGTTTTACTACCATCATTAAGCAAACAAGCTATTATATGAAAATTGTGTTTTTTAGTGATAGGATGAGTAGTTTGAGTTGAGTGTGGTATATTATATGAGATTGACTTATGGAGAACGAGGAATGTAATGCAGAACGCTTGCTTCCAAGTTCTATTTGATTATCATACATTGTATGAATAATTTGATAGGAATTCGAAAGCAAAAGCTGAAGGCAATTTGTTTTTCTTGATGATAGTATCTCAAACATGGAAAAGTTTTCTAGTTTACGGTGGTTACCAATATGGTTGCGTATTGGCCAATTGATGAGTTAGTCTTTTACTTGGTAGAGACGCAGAGTTATGTTTGAATTCTCAAGTAATGGCAATTTTTGCTTTCTAATGCTATCTGATAATACTCTTTTGGCTTCCTCATGTGGCTTCTAATATGTTTTTGAAGACATATAAACGATGTTGAGCTGTGACTAGTGAGTTTGCGACTTGTCAGAACTCGGAACTCGGATGGGATGATAATGGGTAATGTCTTCCAAAACTAGAACTGTTGAATAAGTCATCTCAATTTTGGGTTTGTGTCAGTATATAAAGGTATCCAAACTCCTCGGCATAAGCTTATTAGTCGGCAAAATAGACTCGTATCCGTTTATCCGACTCGAAATACCCGACCCAAGACCCGTTTTTTCACCCAAGAGTGACCACTTGAGATAGAATCAAAACCTGAAATAAACCGATCTAAATCTACTATACCCCAGTCCCCAAGTGACCCAAAAATAATATCCCAAACTCGTCTTGAAAATAATAATGAAAGATTTTTCACAAATATTACTTTATGTGCTTTATTTATTTGCTAAAAAAGAAATTCGACCTTTCCCGACTTGACCCAACCCGACTCAAACCAACCCTAATGGATTGGAACCTACTTGTTGACTAGAATCATCAAACTTGCACCCAATTGAGCATAAGATTGACCCGAATATGATTTGATTCATAATGACTCGACCCATACTCGACTCGTATGACCTATTTGCCACCTCTACTATCTACCATCCACAATTGATAAGAAAAACAAGAGTGAAAATGGGGAAACCCCCCTTCTTATCATTAATCATGGTTTTAGATGGTTGAATTTGACCAAGAATTGAAGTTATTATAGTTGAAGGTGGTACAAATGAGATACTTCTATACAAGAAGAAACGTATAGAGAAAGGATGGCAATAGTGACACAAGTCAAGGTGCAAAGTCAACTCTTGATTGTGAGCCTATTTTTAGTCCTTAAAGCATTTGGGTTCAAACTCAATTCAAACTTTTCCATTGTATCCATGATTAAGTGGGAAGATGATCAAGTCCACGAAGTGTGAAGTTGGCATCATTTGGAGTCTTAGTTAATTTTGATTAAGTATTTGATTTCAGCAAATAAGGTCTGAAATATCTTTGTGATTTGCGACCAAGTTAGAGAGTCCTTGTGTTCCAAGTGTGCAAGTTGTCATTGAGTTGTAATATTCTCTAGTTTTCTTAGTTGTTTTAGGGGTAAAAGGGGATTTGGGGCTGATTTGTTGTTTCCTCAATTACTCCTTTATTCTCTCCTAGAATCTAGAGATTATGATGCAAGATATTAGCTTGTATTTCCTAAAATACTTGGGCTGATTTTCGGCTATTGTAGTGCTTGGAAGGTAAGTTAATTCTTGTCATGAATAATACAAATAGTCATATCATGCTACCATACAAGAGCATGAGTGATTTATACAAAAACCTTTTTTTATTGAATTTAATTGTGCTTTCAATTATTTTCGCCCATTAAGTTAATTTTCAGGAGTGTTAATTAATTTAGTGTTTAATCTACTTAATTCCACAAGTGGTTCGAGTTAGATTAAGAGTTAAATAAAACTTTTAGGAGTGTTTGTTTTAGTTATCATATCCGAGTTACTTTGATAAAATTTTCGGACTTAGTGTAAGTGATCAAACTAAGTTCCTTTGTTCAAAATTACTTGGTTGCTTCTTCATCTTTGGAGTTGCAATCATATCTGTTGATATTCGACTTTTCCAGGAGGGTGAGGGTAGAAAGGATTCTACTTTCATTGGTAAGTGTTTCTTCTAGTTGCTTGTTCGATCCATTGTTGGGGTTTGTGTGGTTGTTGGCTTGCTATTTCTTCTCCTTTGGCATGGCACATTGCTTAGTTTCTTGACATTATCATGTCTAATATTGCGGAAATCAAAAGTCTTGTTGAGCAAATATCTAAAATGCAACTTGATGCACAAATTAGGGCGTATAGTTTTGAAAATTAACAAAAGGTCTTAACTGACATTGTTCTGAAAAAGAAAACCCTAATTATGAAAATTACAAATCTGATGATGATGTAGAAAAGATTGTTAAACCAACTTATAATAATGATAGGGGTATTAAACTAGATGATTTTACTGGTGATCTAGTGTTGAAGATTTACTTGAACGGATTCACCAACTTGAGAAAATTTGTGACTATAAGGGTTTTGATGATGAAAAAAGATTTAAGATTGCCACCATTGCACTAACTAAATATGCTGGAATTTGGTTAGAGAGTCTAAAGGCAAAAAGGGGAAGTCTTATAAAACCTGAGCTTAAAAGTTGGAGTAAGCTTCAGAAAAAATTTGCATGAGAAGTTTGTTCGAAGTGATTTTACTCAAAGGTAATACATGAAAAAGAATTCTTTGACTCAAGATGTGTTAAGTGTCCATGACTATATGGTTCAGTTTGACAAATTGTGCTTGATTTGTGACGTGGAGGAAGTCGAACAAGAGAAAATTACTAGGTTTGTTAATATATTGCTAGAAAGGTTGATGTTGCAAATTACAGTACCTTTGATGATGTGTGTCGTTTAGCCTTAAAATTTGAATGTCATGAATTGGGTGAAAAGAAAACCTATGGGGGAAAAATTGTAATACTAACAAAGCGCAAAGCTAATGTTTCGTTAATATTAAACATCTAACTTTAAAGTTCGAGGACAAACTTTGTTTTTGAGGAGGAGGAGATGTAATACCCCAAATTTTCAAAAATTATTTTATTATTTATTAAGGTTTGATATTATTTCCATTTAAAATTTTATTTTATTTTATTTTATTTATTTTTTTTAGCCAGAAAAAAAGAAACTAGGGAGGAACCCAATTAACAGGCCACCCTAAAGCATCCTTACGGATGATCGTGGAAAAAGCAATATTAGGAGATTCAAACCAATAACAGAGATTAGTAGTGGAATGGCCATGATGTGCCATCCAGTCAGCAGTAGAATTCGCTTCTCTAAAAACATGCTGAATATTATACTTATCAAATTTTCTCAAATCATCCGCTGCATCATTAATAAGAGCATTAATGGACCAGGGAATTTTCCAGACTCTTTTGATAGCTTGAATAACCGAGAGATTATCACCCTCAATAATAATATTCTTAGCCCCCAGATAGAGAGTTCCCCTTATACCTTCTCGTAGACCCCATGCCTCAGCAACTAAAATAGAATTATTATCAGCAATGGCATTAGCACCACTAAGCAAAAGATTTCCCACAACATCTCTAATAACAAAGCCATAAGCTGTGCTACCATCCTGTAACTTGGAACCATCAAAATTTAGTTTAAGAAAATCAAGAGGAGGGGGGAACCAAATAATATTCTGTCTAGGCTTTTTTGCTTCTCTAACAACTTGTTGACTATATTCCATATTGGAAAAATTAGAACGGGAACAATCTAGATTACGCATATAAGCTTTGATCATAGCTCCTAATCTGGCAGGAGAAAAGCTTTCCTGACGAAAAGTGATACTATTTCTAGCATACCAAATGAACCACCACACAATAGCATAGAAATTAAGGTTCTTAAGAGTCAAACAAGACTTAAGATTGCAAAAATACTCAATAAAAGAAAGATCATTATTATCAATAGGAAGGGGAGAAAAAACTCCATTGACATTAACTATTTGTAAAACATCATGCATAAAAGGACAGTCTAGAAATAAATGATGGTCATCTTCAGAGTGAAAGTTACAAAAAACACACTCTAAAGGAAGGAAAATATGACTCATTTCTAATCTCTTTTTGGTAGGAAGACCATTCTGACAAATTTTCCACAAAAAGAATTTAATCTTGGGTGGTATGGACAAACCCCAAATCCAAGAAAACCTAACCTGGTTGGGCGGATCTAAGCCATACCCTTGAAGCAGAGCAGCACCTGATTTCACCGAATATTCTCCATCAGCAGTAAGACCCCAAAAAATCCTATCTGCCATCTTATTATAAGGGATAAAAATTTTTACAATATCATTCACTACATTAATGGAAACATAATTTAAGAGAAGTTCTTTATTCCATTGAGCAGAATTTGTCATGAAAAAATTAACCATCAAGTCCTCTGTCCCACTAATAGGGGAGTACTTATTTTTAATAGGGTAATTAAACACCCAATTATCATTCCAAAATGAGATATTCTCCCCATTCCCCACCATCCATCTAAGACCTTGCTTAAACGGCGTACGAAGCGACATTAGTTTACGCCATTGCCAAGATACATTAGCTTTAGTTGTATAAGTAAATAGGGTGTCGTGTTTTAAATATTTTTGCTTTACGAGCTTAACCCATAGATTATTAGGCATCTTAATTATTTTCCAAAGAAGTTTAAATTGAAGAGCTAAATTATTAATTTTAGCTTTTCTCAACCCCAATCTCCAAATTTTTTAGGAGTACAAATCTTATCCCAACCTATCAAGTTAGGAGCTTTAGAATTCGAATCTTTATTCCATAGAAAATTCCTATAGTTTTTATCTAGAGAAGAGAGGATAAAAGGAGGGAGAGTAAAACTTTGCATTTGAAAGCTAGCTTTAGAAGCTAGATTAGACTGAATTAAAATGGCTCTACCTGCTTGAGATAGAGTATTGGCTCTCCACTTAGTAAGCTGAAAGGAGACTTTTTCTTGAATTGAGCTAAAAGTTGCATTTGTGACCTTGCTACTAATGATTGGGCAACCCAAATAGTTACCTAGTGATAGAGTATCTTCCATCTGGAGTATATTCTGAAAAACACTCAATAATTCTGTTGGAGTATTTGTAGTACATTGAAAAGCAGACTTATGGAAATTGACAAGTTGGCCTGACATTGAGCAGTACTTGTTAAGAATAGATTTTATAGCATGACAGCTTTCTACTTTAGCTTTTGCAAAAATCATTGTATCATCCGCAAAATTAAAAAAGGAATGTTAACTCTAGAATGACCAAGGCGACCCCAATCAATCGAGAATCTATAGAACTAGCTTGAAAAAGTTGACGAGCTAAAATTTCTGCACATAGAATAAAAATGTACGGAGAAAGAGGGTCTCCTTGACGAATACCTCTAGAAGGGAAGAACATATCTCCAGGAATACCATTAACTAATACGGAAAAGGACACAGTTGTAATGCATTGGTGGAGCCAATTAATCCATTTTTCACAAAAACCCAATTTTCTAAAAGTTGCAAAAATAAAGCTCCACTCTAGTCTATCATAAGCTTTTTCCATATCTAATTCAATAGCTAACCACCCTTCTCTTCCTTTTTTATTCTTAAAAGAATGAAACACTTCATGAGCTAATAAAATATTATCTTGAATTTTTCTTTCGGGGACAAAAGCCCCTTGTAACGGATGAATAATCCGAACCAACACTACTTTCAATCTATTAGCCATAATTTTTGAAATAATTTTATAAATAGTTGAGCAAAGACTAATCGGTCGAAAATGATTTGGGTTAGAAGGGGCTTCTATTTTTGGAATTAGAGTGATAAAAGTATGATTAATTTCTTTTAAAATTTTTCCTGAGTGAAAAAAGGCTTTGATAGCCCTATACACTGAGTTTCCCACAAGAGTCCAATACTTTTGATAAAAGAAAGGAGTAAACCCGTCTGGACCCGGAGATTTATCCGGTGCTAGATCAAACAGAGCAGATTTTACTTCTTCTATCGATATATCAACGCATAAGTCTATATTATCATTTTCGGAAATTATACACTCTAATAAAGAAAGATCAGAGTCATAATTAAAGCAACAATCCATATTCTTAGTAAATCTTTTCTTAAACGCATTAGTAATACATTCTTCTACTAATTTTAGTTGAGTAACTAAACGATCTGACGGGTCTTTAATAGAAGTGATTAAATTACGATTTCGTCTAATCGAAGCACACGCGTGATAATACTTTGTGTTTGCATCCCCAAATTTTAAATTATTTGCCTTAGCCTTGATTTTCCAATATGAGTCTTGAAAATCTAATAATTTTGTTTGCTTAGCCAAGAACAAATTTTGTTGTCTAATTAGATGAGGGCAATCATTATGTTCAAGTAATTGATTTGAATTCTACCTAACTTTCCTTCGACGTTACTTAATTGTCTAGCTATATTGCCAAATCTAGTAGTGACCCAAGATTTAGCATTTTCCTTTAAAAGTTTACACTTTCTTGTCAAGCAGTACATGTTCGAACCCTGAAACTTTTGACACCAAGTTTTCTTGATTAAAACATCAAAATCCTTTCGAGTTGTCCAGATTTTATCAAATTTAAAAGGAGGAGCTTTTAAATTACTATGGGTTTTGATTTCCAACGATATAGGACAGTGATCAGAAGATGTGAAAAGATGATGACTAATTTTCGCATTTGGGAAGGCATTTAGCCAACTTATACTCGCAACCCCTTATCTAACCGTTCCAAAATATTATTTGAACCACTTCTTGTTTTTCGCCAAGTATATGGGTTCCCTTCAAACGGGAGTTCTATGCATTCAATAGCAGAGTAGAAATAATTCATAATAGCTAATCTGGAGAATCTAAATTCAGCCCCACCTAGTTTATCTAAATGGGAACTTAATTCATTAAAGTCCCCTAATATAATGAAAGGACTTTCGAGCAGTCTAATAAAATCAATTAATTCATCCCAAAATTCATATTTCGAATTATAATTAGGAGGAGCATAGATGAAAATAGCAATAAAGCTAAAATTAATGGCTAGAAGCTCAATTTTACAAGCCCAAAAACGAGAAGCTTTACTAATGGGTGATAGAACAAAAGGATTACAACTATCATTCTTCCACATTATCCACATACCCCCTGCTAACCCCATTGACGGAAGGAAGTCAGAGTGAGTAAAGCCACAATACCTAACACATCCCTCAGAAGGAGGAGTAGGCACTTTAGTCTCACAGAGCATCATAATTTTAACTTTATTAGATTTACAAAATACTTTCACTTCTTCCATAGCTAGTGGCCTCCTCGAACCTCTTATATTCCAACTACTGATAATCATAAAAAATAAATATGTGGAAAGCAAGACTGAACTAAGTCTTGCCCTTCGTCAAATCTAATAATTATTTTCTCCAAACACACATTACATGATAAATACTTTAGTTGGGCAAGATTTCTGACATTGAAAAACCTCCACAAGATCTTAAATGATAACAGGAGATAATGAATAACAGACAAACTGTAAATAGTCATCGGAAAAGGAGTAATAGCTTGCAAACAGACATTAAAGTTTTCTTTAGTTGATCTCTGTTGCACAGAATAGTCAAGGCCTTCTATTGGCATACTTTGAGAAAAAGATCTTTCTCCATTCCAATAGCTTCTGGGGCCTAGAATGGAGTGAAACATTCCAATCCAATAGCTTCTATAGCCTAGATTAGAGTTTTTATAAAGGAAAAGGTTTTTGAAAAACAACCAACAAAATCCAATCCAATAACTTCTATCGTCTAGCTTGGATTTAGTTAAATTGGACAAAAAAGGAGCAGTCATTCCACAATCGGAGGTAACCAGAACAATATGAGAATAATTGAGAGACAAACCAACCATAGCTATGGGGTAGGACTTTAAGCAATATCTGAAAAATGGACATACTAGAAAAACGAGAATCCAAAAGAAGCCAATTAATATAATCTTAAGAAGGAATTGAAACTCCTTCTTAGCTTGCAAGTTTATGACTAAATCATAATAACTTGTAATGCTCACAACAAATAAAGAAAATAAAACGTCATACTAGTTGGAACGAAGATAAACATCTCACCATATACTAGAAAAGAATTTACATATGAAAACTTTTCTAACAGAGCTAAAAACCATACATAGTCTCTATCCCATACAAATATATCAACAGCTACACAGTGACAGAGCCACCAGTAGCACACCGCAACAGACATTACCCAACAGTCATGAGGCTTGGTCGAGACTTTGGTCGCAATTATATATTGGTAGTAAATACGAAACAAATTCAAAAGAAATAGTAGGACAACTTTCGCAAGGATCCACAAAGCATCTATTAAACTACCCTTTAAAGGGAGTCCACCTGCCTTCATAGCATTCAATCTTATGAAATTAGCATTAGACTTAAGAAAGTTCATAACCAAGAATCTGTTCCAAGGCAATAAAACATTTGTCTCATCCATTCTTACAACCAAAAAAATAGATTTTAAATGGTCTAACCAAGAGAAAGTGAAGAGAAATCTTTTAAGAACCAACCAAAGAAATCCAATCCAATAATTTTTACTGTCTAACTTAAATTTCGTTACTTTAGACAATAAAGGAGTGGACACTCCAAATCCAAGAGTAACCATAACAAGCTGAGAAGTGTTGAGATCAATATCAACCATGGCTATGGAATTTGACTTTAAACGACATAGGAAAAAAAAGTATACAAACAGTATACTAATCCACACGAAGACACTAAGAGTAGTCTTTTGAAGCAATTGAAAAATCTTCTTAGCTTGCAAGATTATGAATAAAACATTATTACGTGAAATTCTAAAAAACAAACAAAGAAGATAAAACTTCATATTAACTGGAAAGATGATAAACATCTCAACAAAAACTAAAACAGTAGAATTAACTACTGACTTTTTTCCTAAAGAAGGTAAAAACCATACCTTATGATTCATCTTACATGAATCTAACTGAGGGAATTGAACACAACAGGGGAAATGGCTTGATATAGCCAACCTTATGAATCGACCATTACGAGCAGACAATGAGGATTTGGAGACTTCAACAACTACTCTAGAACCCACACCCATAGTAGCTGCTACACGGTGGCAGAGCCACCTGCAGCACATCGCCGCCGACAAAACCCGCCTATCAGTAGGCTCGGTCGAAGCTTTGGACACCAACCCTTCAGCCGAAATCAAGAAACCGAGCACCAACAGCACCAAATCAAGACCCACACCAAGAATTAAAATAGGAACCCAACACAAATTACCCCAAAAAACCCTAGCCATGAATCGAACTTTGAATTTGAATGGAAGGAAGATGAATCCTTTAATCCAATCAATTGATTGAACTCTGAATCCCATGAATGACAAAGAAGCTATTAAGAGCACTAACAAGAGGAGATGGGAATACCTCTCATAGCCGGACTTTCTTTTTCCCGAAGAAAACAACCTCTTCTGAAGGTTTTCTTTTTCACTGCTTACGGATTTTTTTGAGCAAAGGATTTTGTTAATTGCAATGAAAAATGATAACAGGAGGCTAGAAACAGTAACTAAGAGTAAGTTATCATGCTTGATGATTGAAGATTTCCCAAAATTGAATTGGGGATTTTTTTCATGGCTAGGGTTTTGATACTTGGAATTGGGGCTTTTTTCTCCTTTCTTTTCTCTTTCTCTCTCTACTTTTTTCTCTCTCTGCATTTAAAAAGGATTTTCATCATTTAAAATTTATTTTATGATAATGCAATTTTATTTAATAACTGTGTTTATTAAAATAATGAATTCATTTAGTTTTGATTTATTTAACATGTTTCAATTAAAATCATTTATTTGTTATATTATTCATTTCATTATTTCTAATTAATTAAACTCTTTAAATTCGATTGTGGGTATCCTTGTAGACAGTTGTAGTCTTGTACATGTTGTCCATCCACTTTAGCAATCCTAAGCTCAAATATCAAGTCCATACTCCATAGTCCATATGCCTTTTAGCCAAAAAGAAAAAGAAAAATAGAAAAAAAAAGGAAAGAAGATGAAGACTGATTTCTTCATCTCCCTCTCTCCTCTCACGTCTGAAATTCAGCAGCAAAAGAAGCCAATATTTCAACTCAAAATTCAGCCTTGTCAGTGCAAATTGAATTTTAGTCCACAAATATCAGATTTCAGGGCCAAATTTTCACAGGCTAAACACCATAGCCCTCACACCTCACTTGCACCATTAATGGAACTTGACCAAAGCTCCAAATTTCCGACCAAACTCTCCTATAAATACTGATTTACTCTCATCAAATTACTCAAGCAAACAATCTCAAAAAGGTTTGCTTCAATTCATTTTTTTCTTCCTTAATTTCTGAATTTTGTTTTGAAAATTAAAAATGAAATTTCAATCCACCATTAAACACTAACTCCTCTGCTTCTCTTCACCACTGCACCACCTTCGAACCACCACACCACTCGAAAAAAACCGCCTGAACCACCAATCGAGCCACTGAGCCGAAAACCGCCACCCACAACCTCCCTAATTCGCGGCGCACCTGCTGCGTCCCATGCACCCCGCGCCCAGCCTCTTTCGCGGCGTCTCCCTCCGGCCTCCCAGCCACCTCCAACCTGCCTGACCCATCCTCTCGCCTGAGAATTGCAGTACGCCGGCCAAAACCCAGCACCACAGATCTCCTTCGTGCCTCCCCTGTTTCGCCTCCCTTCTTTCATCCTTCTATCTCGTTTAATCAGTTTGAGAAACTGAAGTTTTAAAACCCCCTTTTTCTTTTCCTTTTTGTTTATTGAGTTTTAATAATTGTATTTTGTTTACTTTTATTTTTAAAACTAAAACTCATAATTTCCTAAACTAGCTTAATTTAATTAAGTTAGTATTTTCAGTTAACTTAGTCTTTGATAAGACTTGATAATGTTTCTTAAATTTCTTAAATAAAGTAAGAATTACAATAAAGATTGTCTTCTATGTTTAAAATAATTGTTTAAGTTAATGAAATTAAGTTGAAGTAATCTTTGAATACTTAAAAATGATTTCATAAATGATTTACTTTGATCTATAATTCTCTTAAAATCATTGAGAATTTCTGTAAGTTATTTGAATTATTTAAATCATTTATCTTATATACGTATATAAAAAGGGGTTATTTAGGAACTAACTTAAATCTCGTTAACATCTATTGTAGACTTCGATTTCGTAGACGATGAATATCAAGAGTGCTAATCCGTTCGATGAACTTAACTTTTGGGCACGTGTCACAAGGTAATCTCCGATGTCCATCTAAACATAGATCTCGTTAGTGTAAAACGAATTGATTACATGATTATTATTATGTGCTTATAAAATTTATAAGTATGGACTATAATTATGGATTATCGACCTAATGCGAATTATAAATACGAATGACAAAATGGATAACGATTATGGATTTCGACTATGAATCATGACTATATATGGACGATGTACGATATGACAAAGATGTTTATTATGCCGTTATTAAAAATTGGTTAATGTCATTTAGTAATATTATGATTATTATTATTATATTATTAAGATCATCATCATCATCATCATCATCATTATTATTATTATTATTATTATTATTATTATTATTATTATTATTATTATTATTATTATTATTATAAGTATTATTATGATTATTATTGTTATTATTATTATGATTATCATGAATATCATTATTGTTATTAATATGAAGACTTTATGAAAGTTGGAATTGGTAATAACTGGTGTTAATGAAATGATTATGAATCTGAAGTGATAAATGAACTCAAGTGACGGTTGTGAATATGAAATGAGTTATTGAAATCGCTATGAATGGATTGAGATTATGATGGATTGAATATGTTCATACTGGATTGAACAAGATGACGTAAATGTATATGTGATTTATGTGATGACTTGATTAAAAGATGTTAATCACGTAAAGTGAAATATCAGAGGGAAATGATGAACAAGTTGCCCTGTATGAGTGGTTCAGCGGCCCCTACAAGTTCTCTGGTTACTATGCTGATTATTCAGTTACTGTCTTCCTTTTATCTTGTTGTGATCCAAGTAGAAAGGGTGTGCACACTAGGGAGTAGGGACTCTGTTATTATGGCCATTATGATACCCGAAGGTGGTTACAGGGGTTCGCCTTGGCCTACAAGTAGGTGGTAACAGGGGTTCGCCCCGGCCTACAATGTTGAAGTAAGTGGTTACAGCAGATTGACCCCGGCTTACTGGCGTTCTCTTTCCTCTCCTTGAATAACTGGATTAATTGACTTAATGATATGATTATTTAGTGTATATATGTGTGTATATGTGCTATGACTTCCAAAAACTATTAATCTACTATTTTACAAAGTATTTTCAACTTAAATATTTTACAGGATGGAGTTGGAATTACTCAGTTTTTTTTCTGATTTTTGGGAACTTGTCTGTCTTGTCTCTTTTTAATGTATTTGTGCAGATGGGTGATCGATCCAAATGGGAGATCATTTAGAGTTGTCATCCACTTAGCATATGATTAGCTTCCGTTGGAACTCTGAAACTCTTAAGTACTAGTAATGTTTAATGAACGATTTACTTGGTTATAAGGTTTAATGAATTTGAGTTTAGTATACTTTAATTTAGCATTGCATTTATTTCCAAGGAGATAAGTGCGGCAGTAGCGCCACCCGTTGAGTCGAGCCCTCGTGGATTTATTTTCCCCCAAAACCCGAGTTTTATCGAATGAAGAAGGGTTCGGGTCGGCGGGGGTGTTACAAAAATGCCACTAATTAAACAAATTCTTCATATTTTTATCCTTCTTCTTCCAAATCCTTTGATAAGAAAGAAATTTCTTCTAAAGGGGATTAAAAAGGGGAATGACCTAAGATTGTTATTTCTAAAGATAAATGGGAGGAAAATCGAAAGTGTTTTAAGTGTCAAGGGAGGGGTCACATTGCTAGTTTGCCATAGTAAGAAATCTCTAACTTTGAAACAATACATGGCCATAAAAGAAGAAGAGAGAACGTATGACTTTGTTTTGGAAAGTGATGGAGAAGATGATGAGTTGAGAATGACGTCGCATATGCTGAAGATCAATCTATAATGCTTTGGGTTGTTAGGAGAACTTTGGATCTTGATCACCGTCCTAATCATGATCATAGAGAAAACTTGTTTCATACTAGGTGTCGAGTTGGTAACTATACTTGCAATTTTATTATTGATGCACTAATGTGGTGGCATCTAATGTGGTCTCTAAGTTCTATTTGGTTGTTAGAAATCATCCTCACCCATATGAACTGAGTTGGTGAGATGATAGAACTGGTTTAATGGTGAAGAAACAGACGATTATTTCTTTTTTCTATTGGAAGTTACAAAGAATTATTAGGTGATATACTTCCTATGAGTGCTCGTCATCTTCTTCTAGGTAGATCTTGGCAATTTGATTGAAATTTTATCCATGAGGGGGGAACTAATGTGTATTCTGTTTTGACGGGATCTAAGAGGATTCGACTTGTGCCTTTGTCTCCTAGTTCCATGGCGCCTAAGAAGGTGGTTGAAAGTAAACAAAATTTGCTTCTTTCGGCCAAGGATTTCAAAAAGGAGGTAGAATTGGAAGGTCATTGTTATGCTTTATTTGTTAAATATGCTTTAACTAATAATGTTTCCTCTACAAATCTGAAACTTGCAGCTTTGTTGGACGAGTTTGAAGATTTTTTTTCCGAGGAATTGCCTCAAGGGTTGCCACCTTTGAGAGGTATTCGAGAAATGATTTAGTTGATTGATTAAGTAACCATTCTTAAGGACCATTCGAAAGAGGACTTGAGTATCCTAGGGGAAAGCTAAACCATGCATAATTGTCGTCTTTGAATCACAATTGCATTAATGATTATTATTCCGTTTTGCTTCATACTAGTAGCCTTGACTCTAGTGTTTTCCTTATTGATATTCATTTTCATATTTCATTTGCTAGTTTATATGATCTTAGTTGGTTATTAGTTGTTACAAAACCGTTCTAAAACCCCCCAAATATCCTTCAATCAGGCAATTTAAACTCGTTAGACTTTGATTAATTGCGATTTCCCTGTGGATCTACCCATGACTTGCCTTTACTAGATTTTTAGTAATTGCTTGTTAGGTTTTTGTAAACACAATTTCAACTCCGTAAAATAGGGAATCAAATCATGTGAATAAAATAATATTTTATTGATTTTGTATTTTTGGGTTGTAATATGTAATGTTTTTAATCACCTAATTCCCTCTCCACGTGTATTTGAACTTTGCAATTCACGAACAACTTTGATTTTCTTGAATGAGGGCTATCGAGGCTTGATCTCGTCCAAGGTAGAATTTCTAGAGTAGAATGTCACGTTGAATGCTTGTTGTTCTTCTTCTACGGAAAGAATTTGATGTTGATTTGTTGTTGCTTACAAAAAAATATGATCTTCTTGAATGAGGGCCTTCACGCTTGATCTCGTCAAGGTTGATCTTGTTTCCTTCTTCCGGGAGAGAATTTGATGTTACTTAATTGACTGACAGAGAGAGTACTTGAGAGGTTTAGGTTGTGCTTTCTGCTTTTCTCCTTGTTGGCTCATGCAGTTTGATTTCTTCTCCTTCTTGAAAATGGAGTGGAGAGCTCTATTTATAAAGCTTTCTTGGCCTAGGGTTTTAAGTATCCTTCCAGTTGGACCTTATGGACATATACCTTTTAATAGTCCAACTATCATTTAATGAGACATTGACCCAATAATAAATTATTTCATTAAAATAGGCTAATTTTCATAACAAGCCCAAATTAATTAATTTTAGTGGCCATTTATTGACAAAAAGTCAACATTCAACTTTAATGGGTCAAATAATAATTATGTGGGCATTTAACAAAATTTTCATGCCTGCAAATTACCCCCCTCAAGACTATATCAAAATAAATTATTTTGGCTTTATTTTTTTTCCGGAATAAATTAGCTAAAGCTCATTTGGTAAGCTTATAGCCATACTTCACGTTAACATTGAAGTGAATTGGTAGTTGTTTTGGTTAATTTAAGAGTCCACTTATCTCTCTTTGAGTTAGGGAGGTGAACTTAGTGAGTATGGCTTGCATCGCCGTGTTTGCGGCCGGTTACTCATAATTATGGAAGATGAGTTAGTTGAGCGGTGTTCGAGATTGAATTTAGTCGATGAAGAAAACGAAATTAATGATTTAGGGGGTGTTGAATCTCAAAATTCTGCGACGAAAACGTCCCTGATGTTAGCTGGAAAGACTGTGTCGGAGAGGGCGGTTAATCTAGACGCTCTGAAGTGTGCGACGTCTCATTTCTGGGCCCTCAACCGTAACAAGGTGGTTTGGGAAATTGATGTTAACACTTTTGTTTTCCAATTCTTTCATTCATGGCATGCTCACGCTTGCACTCATGAAATTCATGATGGGGATAAAAATACTAAATATTTTAATCACAAGGCAAGTCAACGTAAGCGGCGCAATACCATTCATGGCATATTAGATGAAAATGGAGTGTGGAAGAAAGGTTGCACTAGTAGAATAAATGCTTGTTGCTGCGGTGATATTGCTGCGGTTTTACCTATACGCAACAATATATCACGCAAAAAGAAATAAAAAAATAGAAAATGACAATATTGCTGCGGTTCCCGCCCAAAACCGCAACAATATTGTCCAACGGATAAATTTTGAACAAAATGTGTGGGGCCAGGCCAGCTAATATTGTTGCGGTTTACACGTAGGACCGCATCAATATATTAAAAAAAATATAATATATTGCTGCGGTCCTACGTGGAAACCGCAGCAATATTAGCTGACCACCAAAAAAATACAGGGGGGGTGTTTTCTTTTGGTAATCGTATTCTCTTAGTCTCTCTCTCTCCTCTCACACTCTCTCACACTCTTACCAAAAAAACCGGCGACTGGGTTTGGCGACATTTCCGGCGATCGGAGTGGGCGACATTTCCGGCGATCGGAGTGGGCGACATTTCCGGCGATCGCAGTGGGCGACTTTCCGGCCATTCCTTTACTTTTTTCGATTTGGATCCTCCACAAAACCGGCGGTTTGTTACTCCTCAATTCGCGTTTTGGGCGACACTCTCCACTGTTTCTCCTCCTTCACCGACGACTCCTTCACTGGCGCCACTTTTTCACCGGCGCTTCTCTCCCAACTCTGGCGCTTCTCCTCCCACCAGCGAGGGTTTGTCATATTAGGTTAGTTTTTTGTAAATTTTTCTTAATTAGTGTTTTAATAAATGTTTGGATTAAATTGTAGTTTAAAATGATTAGTATAAAGTATACATATGTTAGTTATAAGATTTGAGTATTAAAAACTGATTTTGTGATAATTTGCTTTAGTTTTTGTATGCCCTAATATGTTATACGGTTGTTTATGCTTAAGTTATTGTGATGTTTTTGCAATTCTTTTGTTAAAGTGATATCATGCAATGCCTTTATATTGATAGACTCACCAATGGGAGGGGAAGGGAAATCTAAGGAATGGTTTGGTACTCGTTTGATGATAACTTGAAATCGCTTGAATGCGATTATTGTTTGGTGAATACTTAACTTGGAATCGCTTGAATGCGATTGTTTTTATGTACATCATATTGCCTAGATACCCGTTCAAGACTTACTCATTAGGAGTAAGTCTTGAATAGTCCCCGTTTTGGGACTGTTCTTAAACGTCACATCTCACTTAGGTGGTGAATGTGTGTTGATTCTTTGATTCTAAGTGAAATACGGTTAGTCATTTCCCTAATTTGTTCTCCGGGTACATATAAGATAAACAATTATCTTTATCGTGTACTTGGAGAACTGAAGGGAAATGCTGCCGAATTTTACTTAGAATCAAAGATGATACATGCATTCACTAGTGGGATTGGACGTTTAAGGATGGGTTAGGTTGGAGTGATAAGGACCCAATGGAAGCATGCATTGAATATTAGTTTGTTGTGTTGGAGTTATGTGAATTTTAAATTGATAATAATTTGTATGTATGTGTTGGGGTTTTTAGAAATGGATCGAAGTTGGATGTATGGAAAGCGGAATACGTTGGAGTTCGTAGAAGGTGTGAATGAGTTTTGTAAACGTGCTGTAGAACATCAACAACTTACTTGCGAGGCTGAGATTTATTGTCCATGTGTTGATTGCTACAATGTGAATATGATTTCTGATATTAGGACCATAAGGGATCATTTTATTCGTCGTGGATTTAGGGCTGAGTATTATATTTGGTTATGGCATGGTGAGAAGGGAAAATATACTCAGGATAGGGTTAATGTTGATGTTGGCACTAGTAATTCATTAGAGATTGATATGTCGAATGTCGGGGTTGAGAATGAAGTTGTGATAGAAGATCATGTTAGGATTGAAGGTGATGATGTAGTAGGTGATGAAAATGACAATGGAGATAATAGTGACACTGAGGATGAAGAGTTTGGTGATCGATTAGGTGAGATGTTGGAAGGGGCTCGTGACCATTTTAATGAGCGGCCACGAGTGTTTGACAGTTTGTCTGAAGCTGCTGGGAAACCCCTTTATCCAGGGTGTACAAAATACACTCAATTGAGTGGGGTTTTAACTCTTTTCAACATAAAAGCGAAACATAATTTGACTGATGTAGGCTTCACAGAACTCTTAGAAGCTTTACAAGATATGTTTCCTGAGGGTAATTTGTTACCAAAATCTACCTACTATGCCAAAAAATTAATGTGTCCTTTGGGTTTGGAATATGAGCGGATCGATGCATGTCCGAATGATTGCATGTTGTATCGAAATGAGTATGCGGACCTTTATGAATGCCCGAGGTGTGGTAAGTCCCGCTACAAATTGCCGGATGGGGTTGAGCCCGGACCGGGCAATACTGGTCCTTCTGCGAAAGTGTTGTGGTATCTTCCAGTTGTGCCAAGGTTTAGGAGGCTCTTTTCTATCAAAGAAGATGCACAAAACCTAAGATGGCATGCTGATCAGAGAAAGAAAGATGGGATGCTTAGGCATCCAGCAGATTCTCCTCAATGGAAAGCTATCGATTCCAGATATAGAGAATTTGGTCAGGAAGCTAGGAACTTGAGACTTGCATTGTGTACGGACGGAATGAACCCTTACGGTACTTTGAGTAGTCAACATAGTACTTGGCCTGTTCTTTTAGTGATATACAATCTTCCTCCATGGTTGTGCATGAGTAGAAATATATTATGTTGTCTCTTTTAATTTCTGGGCCTAAGCAGCCGGGAAATGATATAGACATATATCTTGCACCTCTCATCGAAGATCTCAAAAAGATGTGGGACGAAGGTGTTATGGTGTTTGATGCGTATTCTAATGAAGATTTCAGGCTTCGTGCTATGCTATTCTGTACTATAAATGATTATCCTGCTTATGGGAATTTATCGGGTATAAGGTCAAAGGGAAAAAGGCATGTCCCATTTGTGAGAATGGTATGGAGGCTACACATTTGCCACATTGTGGGAAACATGTCTATATATATCATTAATTGGCAATTCCTACATAGTTCTCATCCATATAAAGAAAAAAGCACCATTTAACGGTTTGTTGAAAATGCTCCAGCTCCTAGACCGTTAACTGGAAAAGAAGTTTATAATCGTGTTAAGGGGATGGGAACTATTTGGTAAGGGGGTTAAACCTTCGGAAGACGATGGTGTCATTTGGAAAAAAGAGTCTATATTCTGGAGACTTCCTTATTGGAAATACTTACCAGTTAGACATTGTCTCGACGTAATGCATATTGAAAAAAATGTTTGTGATGCAATTATCGGTACTCTGTTGAATATGCCAGGAAAGACTAAGGATGGTCTTAAGGTTCGTAGAGATATGGAGAAATTGAAGATTCGGCCTAATTTATGGCCAAAGGTTAAGGAAAAAGCTAAGAAAGGAAAGGGAACAACAACGTATTTGCCTCCAGCTTGCTATACATTGTCTAGGAAAGAGAAACGATTTTCTGTGAGTGTTTATACGGTATTAAGGTTCCCACTGGATACTCATCTAACATGAGAAGACTTGTTTCTATGACTGATCTGAAATTAATTGGGTTGAATCCCATGACTGGCATGCGATGATGCAAGTGTTTTGCCGATTGCAATAGCGGGATTCTTCCAAAACATGTCAGCTTGCTATCACGAGGTTGTGTTCATTTTTCAATACCATATGCAACAAGGTACTTGATCCTGATAAGTTGGATGCTTTGCAAAATGAGGTGGTGATCACACTTTGTCAATTTGAGATGTATTTTCCACCTTCTTTTTTTGACATTATGGTTCACTTAGTCCTTCATTTGGTAAGGGAGATTAAACTGTGTGGTCCTGTGTTTTTAAGATGGGCATACCCTTTTGCTGCGGTTTTGGGCCAGAAACCGCAGCAATATTACGTGTTAACTAGATAATAAATAAAAATATTGCTGCGGTTTGGCCTAAAAACCGCAGCAATATTGGTAGATATTGTTGAGGTTTAAAACCGCATCAATATAATTAATACCTATTGCTGCCCCCTTAATTGCTGCGCGCCCAAGACCGCAGCAATATGCCACTTTTTAACCGCAGCAATAAGCATTTATTCTACTAGTGTTGAAAAGAGATTTGTGAGGTTCTGAAGAGTTATTTTGCAGGCCTCTTTGCTACTGACAGCTTCGCAAGGATGGAGGAGGCTCTTGACTACCTATCTACGTGTGTGTCAGATGAGATGAATGAGGCCCTTGTTAGGGCGCTGTCTGGGAGGAGGTTAAAGAAGTGTTGTTTGCCATGCATCCCAACAAAGCTCCAGGTATTGATGGTCTCCATGCTTTATTTTTTCAGAAATTTTGGCACATTTTGGAGCCATACATTATTTCTTTTGTTCAGAGTTGGTGGAGTGGGTTGGTGGATCTCGAAGCTGTTAACAGAACTTGTATTGTTTTAATACCTAAATGTGAAAACCCGCAATCCAAAAAACAACTCGTAAACCATCATCTCCCTGATCCTTAACCCTAAAATAACCTTTCAATGCTCCACAAAAGCCTTCAAACCTTGTAATACCCGAAACTATAAAAAGTTGTGTGTAAGCCTCAACATATAAAAAGAATCAATGCTATGCAAAAATGAAAGAAAATAAATTTTCAAAGTTCGTACAAAAAAAAAAAAAAACCAAAAGCAAAAGAATCGCACAAAATGAAAAAAGAAAAGCCAAAGGCAAAATAAAAGTCAAGCTAGAGGACTTGCGCACATGTTCTACCCCTTGTTCCAAAATCCTTCAATCCATCAAACCCTCAACACACTAAGTCTTAAACCTTTCATCCAATCCTAACTCTTTCTCTAAGGTATGTCTATGTCCGCTAGGTTAAAAACTTGAAATGCGGCCTATGCAAAAGTTAGAGCACAAAAAAAATTCAAATCAAGAGCTACGAATGATTTGATTCTGCAAGGATACAGAGAAGAGGTTCCACTGCTTCCATAAATTAAGTTAATCCAAGTCCAATATTTTGACTTTCTAGAATTCAGAAGCGTATTCTTTCTAAACCCGACATAGACTCAAGTATGAACCTAGCCACTTCAAAGCCTTTTTCCACCTAAATCTATGCGAGTCACAAATTTAAACCTTTTATATTTCGATCCAAACTCTCCTTATCCCTCACAAATTTTTCCGGTATTTCCATGATCTCTACCAATCTCTGAGTTTGCTTACGTCAACTCCCTAGTGAAGAAGCTTCGAATGCTTCTAATCTAAGCTCAGATTGCCTATTCAAGAAAAACTTACCCAAAGCGGGGGCTTCCTATATATGTAGTGGTTCCTCTAAATCAGACTCCCTAAGAGTTGTAATCTACGAATCTCAATTGCGGATCCTGACTTTTATCAAAATAGTTTTCGAAAATCAATTAATCTGTCTCTCTCTACCAACCCAAACCTCCTAGTGTTGCAAAATCCTGACCTTGATTCATCTATCTATCCAACTCCAGTCTAACATCTTCTCCTGCAAGTAATCGAATTGCTTGTAGTTATCATCTTGCATATACTAGCTATGTTTTGCAGAAATTGGCAATATATAAACCAATTCTGAACTGCAAAACTTTTAGAATTGATCTCCATCCGGAAACAGCGCTACTTTGACTTTCAGTATCCTTAACCTCAGTCAAAGTGGGGGCTTATGTAGACACAAAATCATGTCTCCTCATATAGTACCAAATTAAGAAACATATCGTCGTTCTAATTGGTCTGGTCCAATGAAAGAGCAATCTAAAAAGCTGAGCCCAAAAGCGTTTCGAAGACATAAAGTCGGTTTATCAAATCCAAGCCCAATTTTAAAGGCCCAATTAATTATTCGTGACACTTAATTGTATTCTTAATTTTTAAATAGTAATTTATTCTCGATCATTATTTTCTAAGGATATTCAAAAATCATATTTTTATTCCTAAAGATAGCTGATTTAGGATTTCAAAACATAAATTTCATCAAAGATGATTTTAGGCGTGTTCTTCTCAACTTATTTTTAGTTCAGTTCAGTTCAGTTCAATTCAACTCACTTCAGTTCAGTTCAATTCAGTTCAGTTCAAGTCAGTTCATTTCAGTTCAGTTCACTTCAGTTCTAGATTATACTTTTATTCTCACATATCACTATTCATTTCATTTCAGTTTAGTTCAGTTTAGTTTAGTTCAATTAAATTCAGTTCAATTCAGTTCAGTTCAGATCAATTCAGCTATTTTATGTCGAAGAGAACAGGCCGAAAAGTTAATCTTAAAAAGATAATAAGAACACACATATATGTATTATGTCAAGCGCACGTTGGTGCATTGACGCAACTAGGGGTGCTTATCGAGCGAGCCGAGCCCGAATAGCACTGGGCTCGGCTCGAGCTCGTTTATAATTTCCCAGGCTCGGCTCGGCTCGTGAGCTCGCCGAGCTTGGGAGAGCCGAGCTCGAGCTCGGCTCGTGATGGAAATTTGGGGCTCAAGCTCGGCTCGCGAGCTCGTTTAGGCTCGGCTCGCGAGCTCGTTTAGGCTCGGCTCGCGAGCTCGTTTAGGCTCGGCTCGCGAGCTCGTTTAGGCTCGGCTCGCGAGCTCGCTTAGGTTAAGCTCGCGAGCTCGCTTAGGCTCGACTAATGAGCTCGGCTTGGCTCGAAGTAGGTGAGCTTGTTCACTCACCCATCATATGCTTTTATAACTTGATTTCCCTCTTAGCATTGCTAAGATTTCAATGTGGGACTTTATGGTTTGTTAAAGAAAAACAAACTCACTATCCCCATTTCAATGTGGAACTTTAGGTTTTGTTTAAGATAAACAAACTCATTCTACATATGCTTATATAACTTGGAATCCCTCTTAGCATTGCTAAAATTTCAATGTGGGACTCCATGTTTTGTTAAAAAACAAACTCATTATACCCTTGTTTTGTTTACATATGCTTTTATAACTTGGAATCCCTCCTAGCATTGTTAAAATTTCAATGTGGGACTCCATGTTTTGCTAAAGAAAAAATTATCAAATATTTTAAGGATTAGATAATCAACTATTTAAAATTATACTTCATTCCCTCTATGAAGAAAATAAAGTATAGTTTTTGTTTCCCAACCAAAGAGATACAAAATTAAACTTTAAGTTGATGTAAGGAATAGTAGCTATTTATAAAGAAAATAAGGTTGATCCTTGTTTTCTTAACCAATGTGGGACTTTAGTGCCTAGTAGAGTAGAGGTGAAGTTGGATCACAAATTAAAATATATAATTTGTAATCTAAATTAAAATATAATTAGTATTAAATTTTTTTAATATAAAATATTTTTTTAATAAGAATATTTTTTTTAATATAAAATAATAAACGAGCTGCTCACGAGCTTTACGAGCCGAGCTTTGCCTAGCTCGGCTCGGCTCGTTTAAGTCTCGAGCCGAGCCCGAGCTCGAGCCGAGCTTCAACGAGCCGAGCTTTGACCGAGCTTTGACCGAGCCGAGCCCGAGCTGCTCGCGAGCTTGTCAGGCTCATTATCACCCCTAGACGCAACGTCGATGCCGTTTACAAAAACCAAAAACACGAAATAGCTGTGTAAGACGCACGAGCCCATGCGCTAGGCGCAACGCCTGTTCTGAAGTTACCCTAAAACAGGCAAAAGTTACCCCTAAAGTATATAAAGTTACCCTAAAAGTGGTATAAGTTACCCTTGTTTTCAATTTTTAGATTAAGAGTTGTTTTCAGCGAATCCTACCCTATATATATATATAAAATATGTTTACGAATTTCCAAATAATAACTTGATTAATTAGAAGGATGCTTACAATTTCTTCTTATTTTTATTACAATATGAATAATAGATCCTGGAGAGAGATAAAGGTAAGACGTATTTTTTGCTTTTCTTTATTTGGGTGGTATCTTATCAATAAGTAAATTTGCTAATCATCATTATCTAATATTTTTGTGCTTTATGCTAACGATCTTCAAATATATTTGGAAAAGTTGAGTCGAATATTTGCTTAATATAATCCTACTTATTGTTAGAGGTGATCATGGGTTGGGTCGGGCCACGGCAAAAAAAATTTGCCCATTGGTCGGGCCGGGCCAGCAGGCCGGGCCAAAATGATCACCTCTACTTATTGTTTATTTTTTAATAATCCTAACTTTTGTGGTAGCTTCTCAAAATAATTCGGATATTTATTTTCTTATCATCACCACTCCGTTTTGGGTATATTATATAATAAGAATTCGGATTTTTTTGAGAAGATATATCTCTTCTCCCTAAGTTGAAATTGTTATAAAATAATCAAAAGACGGGGTTGAATTTTCGCCCAAAATTTGGTTTATTATAATCAGTTTTTTTTTAAATTTCCTTTTTTTTAGCAGGTGATAATGTTAATCTTCCTTTTGCATTTATCTTCAAATCACACTCTCTTCAATAGTTAGAGCCTGTTCTTTTTTGTTTCATTTTTTATTTGATCACGTTTCATTTAAATCAACCTGTTATTTTTACACATGAGCACATAGAGGATGGTTACCTAATATATGTTTTGCTTGTTATGAGCCTTTAGATAGAGATCCTATGTGAGATAGACCATAGAATTTCCTTTTACTTATAAATTTTGTTTTCCACATCAATACTTAAAATAACCAAAACAAAAGTTCATAATAGTTCAAGATTAAGTCTAATAGCTTCATAAAAGCAAAAATAAAATTCGACACACATACAAATAAGTTATACTACAATAATTATAAGTTATAAATGATGTCTAATAAGTTTAGATAAGGAAAAATTGAGTTTAAGTAAACAAAAATAAGTTTAAAAAAACATATCCAAGATTAAAAAAAAATCCGTGAACCCGTTAAATGTGGATAATATCGCTGTAGATAAGTTCCAATTTATATATTGTTCGTCAGTAGGTAATACTTGCATAGAAGGCAATAACGGTTACAAGAAGTCAAGAACTGTATGCAACAAAAGAAACGGAAGATGATGAAAAACGATGAATCATTTGGAAGGCAGAAAATACCATAAAAGGCAATGGAAGTACCTAGATTACATGCTTAAATATTACGGAGTTCAGCCAGTAATAGGAGTATAGGACTTGTTTAGGCATTTAACCTTGTAACAAGCAGCTCAGTACATTTGGGCTTATCCAACTTGTATAACCTTACATTTTCGGATCTCTCACTTCTAATAGGGCAGAAGTAACTCGGGTACATATACTGCTGACTGGAAATGACTCTCTTCAAAGATTGCATTGTGCAGGATGGGAGCTCTGTTTTGTGCCATAGAGAGAGGGACAGGATCAGTTTGGGATACTGCCAACAATAAGATAGGTAATCTGACACAAAGAGCACATTGCAGGCTTCAAACTAGAACTTAAGTTAGTATAAACCAAGAGAGTCCATGTTGCAGATCAAATATCAGCTTTAATATCGCCTTTTCTTTTGGCATCAATTGCCACTTCACGACTGCCAATAGTTGGATTCTCACAAATTTCCCCATATGTTCTAGGTGCTGGCCATAACTTGGACACGAGAAAATGATATCCGGCTCATATAGGCTTCTGAGAGAGAAATTATTAACTGATGGCAAGCCATAGCTGAAGCAAAGACAAACATGACAATGGATGTCCAACAAAACCGCAGCATTAGCAACCAATCTCGCCTTGCATCATTAAGTACCTTTTTGAACACCACTTTGAGGCGACGGTCTGTTAAGAGTAACCGATAGTTGCAGTTGGCTGCAAATGAATGACAGGATGCAGTGGCACAGAGATCTTGTCCAATAAACCCAGCCATCCATTGGTAGAGTACATCTGCAATTGCCCTACAAAGTTGTTGGCGGACAGTGCCAGCCTCTTCTGAAAGATATGCTTTAAGCAATGTAGTACCATCCTGTTATATTAATATGAAATTGTGAAGCCAGCTTAGTATGTGAAACAACACATATATTTTTTAAATATACTGAAGACGTAAACATAAACTGACCATGAAACTTTATGGTTGTATTTGAAAAAAGTGCTTCCAAAACCTCAATAGAGGGATGGAAAGATTGGAAACAGAGAGAGAAAGACCAGGACAGACAGTGAGACAGCATACTAATGCACTCCTCCCTTTGAGTACCAATTTAGTGATTCCAAACCAATCTCACAAGTTGGAAAGCCTTCTCTGGATGTAATTGAACCACCTTCATTTTCAGAGAAATGCTATTTAAATGATAATTTTATGATATACAACCTCCAAAGGATTATTGTCCTGACAGTAAACGTCCTCTATGGGGTGGCACAGATGATCAAAGGAGACTGTCCTTGCTCTACCTCCTCCCCCACCCAATATTATCTTTCTCCAAAAACAAAATTCCGAGGGGAGAGGGGGGGGGGGGGTTTGTTCTTTTTCCTGTAATTTTCAAGTGGCCAAAAAGTCACCTGTGTCATTGTTAGCGGAGAAACTAGTAGGGGGGGCCAAAATCTCCTTGTCTTACCAGTGTGGCAATCAATATAGCCAATTAAAAGGTTGTTCAGATTTTAAAAAATAAAAGAGCAAAAGCATGCATACTTCATCAATGTTTCAGTCGCATGATTGCACATGATTACTATCCCAATCTTTGCTCATTTTTATTCAGAGCAAATTTAATTATGGCATTAGCAATGAAAGCATAAATTTATTATCATTTTATGCAATCGAGCTTCTAGTAGCTTACAGCAGTCATCAGCAGCCTTCTTAGCACAATACCATCTTTAGAAGGTAACAGCTGCAAGACGAAAGTTGCAACATCGAAGATATCATTAACACCACTTGAAGATCTCGCCAGTGCATGATTAGGAGACTCCAGAAACTTGGGTACGCGTTTCCTGCCAATGTGTATACTTAATACAGATCAGATAATCTCCAACAAAGTCATATATTAGTCTCTCAGAAAATAACGAACAAATCCCCGTGATATAATTTTTTTTATTGTATAAACAAAAAAAATTCTTTTTATCTAGTACTTCCTATGTCATACAGGGTCATTTTACTTTCAAAGAGCTTGTGTAAGATACCTGAACTTAAACATGAATATAAATCTTGATCTACTTCAACTTAGGGCAAAAAAGAGTATAAGACCAATCGCCATAAAAACCACCACCCAATATGTGACCCTCCATAGTAGGGAGCTTAGATGTCTACTGCTAGCTGGTACAATACAGAAAAGTGCAGGTAAAATAGTTCATAAAAGGGTGTGCATAAAAAAAGGGATATAAGTCCACGTAAGATATCGTTGTCACCTGAGCTTTTCATGTTTCCATATCCAAGTTTTGGCTCTAACAAGGGGATCCAAAAACCAAGGACTAAGTGAAAATGAGTTCAGTCAACATAAACTAATTGAAGGCCGCAAATTTTTTGATTTGCATGGAAATTTAGAGTCTTACTCTGCATGTATTGAGGCTACTATTGGCAAGAAAACTAAGATTTACTTGCTAACAGGTAAACTAGAACAGGAAAGGTGGCCATGCCATAGAAACAGCCCTTTTGTTTTACGAGTTAAAGGAACATGTATACCCCTAAAACTAAAGGGCTGTTTAGATAAAAAGGTAGATGTGGTCCTGTGGTGGGAGCTATAGATTTTCCCTATACCAAGATATTACAAGTTCGCCAAATTAGATGAGATAAAAAGACTACCAAGAAAGTAAAGTTATAGACAAGCAGCCTTTTATGAGAAAGGGAGATGTGATAGGAGTTAGTTGGGTGTTTTTAACTAAAGGAGAGAGAATATGGGACCTAATGCAATATATCTTGTGGTGGACCAATGTAAGGAAGTGGGATATCATTATACATTAGTGGGCCCATGCCTAAAATAAGTGTAAACAATAATAGAGAAGAAATGAACAAGGATAGGGTAAACACTATTGTGGATTGGATGCTTGAGAATGGAAATATTTATAACCTAATATAGTAGAAGTTAAAGGAAATTGAAACAAGGGAAAAAAATCATACACGAAATAAAGGGAGATGGTTCCCTACCCCCATTCTTGCAACTCCCCAAACCAAAAACCCTAAAAATGCATTGCATATATCCCTCCCCACCCCCCCCCCCCCCCCCCCCAACCCCCCACCAAAAAAAAAGAAAAATGACAAAATAAGAAAGAGGACCTCTTATGGTGATGGCTCGATGGTTCACACAAAATTCAAGCATGACTTGGTTAATGCTAATGGGTCGATTCTAGATTGTTTGGATGTATTCTTAGCTACATGGCCATAGCTGAGTTCAACTGTATAGAACAAACGATGAAGAAACCTTGTCCACCAATATTGTGGTAATCCTTAGGATTTATATATCAATTGGAATCCTTGTACATGATAATACTCCATCCATCCACAGGTTTTTCATTCTATATTTTCCAATATCCCATGCGAGAAAGGACTCTGCAGTAGATTCCTCTCACAATTACTTGTCCTAGCCTACCCAATCATACTAAAGCTCTTACTATACCTGCTCAAACTTAGATAGGAAATTTTTAACGATGGACAGAGTAATAGTTTAATAGCTTGTAAGCTTGTTCATAGAATTTAGCACTGAAATTCTTATCTTTAGATTCAAGCAATCATGGAATAACTATTCTCTTTTCACCTATTCAAAAGAACCTGCTGATTACTTGGAAGTTGGAAATGGAGACACTACCAAAATCTGCCAGGATAGCATAATTATATAATGCCACTATAGTTCAATATCTACAATAACTTTGCATCACTTTCATCTGATCATCCCACATGGAAATCAGCACACAATTAAGTGATATAAGCAGGAGTAATATTTATGAACACAACATCATACCTGGCTGCACCTACTCTCAAGAAAAGAACAAGTCTTTGCCATTGGAATCCCCGCCTTTTATTTAATATTACCTGCAGAGATTGCGTATAGTGAAAACGATTCCAATGAGTTAATGCAGAATCTGTTCCTGAAGTTATAACAGAAATGGGGAGGGGAAGGAGGGGTAATCACAAAACAAGGAAGGGTGACAACTGCTTTCAAATTATAACCATGCATACCAGCCATCTTATCTTTTCTGAAAGAAAATGTTCCTTTCAATAGAAATACACACAGAATTTGTTAACTATGCTTTTTTGAGATAAGGTGTTCTCATTCCTTTTCTTGTTCATGACCAGAAGTCTTTTAAGACCACCCATTCTTACTCATTATACGACATGAGATCAACAAAATCTCAGGCCCGGAAGACAGATATGGGGCAAGTATAGGATGGATATATAATACCTCCGTTTCTTAAAGACAGAAACATTTGCTTAGACTGTATAGTTTTGCTAATGTATGAAGAAAATCATTATCATGTGAGTGGAATCTTGTTATTTTATGATTTTTACTAATACATAATTTAAAAAAATTATGGTAAACAGTTTTCAATGGAGATAGAGAGAAATAAACTATCTGGGTGCCCTGAAGGTTCTCCGTTTCCCAGGCTCAATAAATGCAAGACCGGCTGTTACCATTAAACACAACCGAATAAAATGGCATAGCCTCATGGTAATGCATGCCCCAAGCCTTGTTTTTGAAATGAATTGATTTTGATATTGTCAACCAAGATAGTTTCTTCATTATCCGCTCCCCTCAAGATTTCTAAACTAAATTTAGGCAAGCAAATGGTTTATCATATCTCACCTTGCAGAGGAAAGGATATAGAATGAAACCAATCAATACCATATACGATTAAACAAACTTACCGAGTGCAAAATTCTCCTTGAAGCGTGAGAGTTATCAGTCAGCAATTTGCGCACAACGTATGGGTAAGCAGCTTCAAAAGTCTTGAAGTTTTCATCTGCAGCAACTGCTAAACCTGAGAAACAAAGAAACTCATATTAATGGACAAGATTACCATCAATACAAATTACTGGCCATCATGTTTTATAATTTTTTTCCACTTCCCTTTCCCTTAAAGTACAATTTGGATCTGGAAGCTCTCCGATTCCTTTTGGAGATCCATTTTGCAATACAACGGTTGATGTGCATGATGGAGGAAAATAAGTGGGCTTAAGGGGATTAACTATTTAAGCTGGCTTAGGCATATTGATATGAAGATGGGAACTGGAGGAAAAGAGCTCAAGAGTATGGAGATTGTGATCACGCTGTAAACTCATTTATTATGTTGGACCACATAACCATTATGAGAGCATATACTTCTGGAGTTGTGGGACGTGGGTTGTGAATCCATCTTTCAGGTTAAAGCCAATCTATCGTTTTGTGGCCCTCAGGAAACACATTTCTAGGTGGAAAACCCATCATTAGAGTTGTGGCCTATAATCATGTACGACAATCTTTTGGGTTTAAAACTCAGCATTGTTTGAAACAGTGTCTTAACCTTTGAGATTATCAACTGATTGAGTTATGTGGCGTCATCAACTCGTCTTTTCGAGTCTGTGAAGGGTTTCATGGGTTTACATATGCATTTGCATTAACTCATACATGAGCATTATATTTTAACCCAATTGTAATATTTTAGTGCTAAAGTTGCATTACCATTATGAGGTTGTAATCCTATCATAACGTTTGGCGTTTTGTTTTTTGTCTTCAACGCCTCAGAACCATTCCTCAGCACATTTCTTGGTCCCATATTTGTAAAAAAGAAATACATCGCATTTTTATACTCTATTTCTTTATTTTAACTGTCTTCCTACATTTATTATATTGTTTGTTTGCTATCATGACCACATTTAATAGACATCTTATATATATATATATATATATATAATATAATATATATATATATATATATATATATATTAATATTAAATATAATACTTACATTGTTGGTGTGTTCTTTAGAGTTCTATTGCGTGCTAGATGTTTGTCCAAATGACAATGCTCTACCTTCTATACACTCATTTGCAAAACCTTTACATATGCGGGATCCATCAAGGGTAGTATATACAATGTTTGCAGCAGGGGTAATCATGACATAACAGTGAGCATGCATGCAAGATCACCCAACAATATTGTAATGACATGATATAGTATTACCTTCCAGTGAAGCGAGAGAACGCAGCAAAAGCGTATAGTATGTGGGCATGCGAAAATGATATTTGAAGGCTACAGACAAGATTGTTCCAAGGACCTTCAAAGGACAGTATCAAAAATATAAAGGGAAGAAACAGTTAGATAATTCATGTGACAGTGAAAAACACATAGCTCCCAGTATTTCACAGGTCCAATAATAAATGAATCCAATATGAAACCGGAAGCGTCAAAATTGTATAGTTATTTCAGCTCCGAAATTACACTAAAAAGATCACGAAGAGTTATAGAGAAATCAGGAAAAAGAAATAATAGTGACTCAGAATCATTCATGTCCCATATTCTGAATATGGGGTAGTCCGACAAACTTAATATCAGGTATTTTTTAAGTAACCAAACAAGTAAGCAACATGGAAGCAGGAGAGACAAAAAAAAGTATGCCAGTTTTGTTGAAGCTAAGGAGAAAAAAGCAGATTGTCAAGAGATTGTTCAATATTGCTTCGAGGTTGAGGACTTAGAATACCATACCACAAGTTCAGCTCTGATTCTGAAAAAATTATTCGAAGGTTCTGACTTTGATTTCAAGGGATAGATTCGGATCCATAATTCTAAGATATATATTATCTCACTTTGATTTCCTAGAAAACACTAAAACCTTTAGGCTCAAGTTGTTTCTTCAAAATGATTGTTCCTCCATCCGTGATCACACACAAACCTGTCATTAGAGTGGGTTATGCGCTTCAACTATTCATCTTTCATGTCCTGTCATTATATTCATCCTCTATTCTTAAGGCCAGCAAAACCACAACCAAAAAGAAAAAACTCAAAGAAAGGCGTTAAAAGCAGTTAAACATTGCCTTCAAAAATTTTGATTCAAGTCAAAATAGCAACATTACTCAAAAACCTAATAGTACCAGTATACCAAACTATGTAAATTTGGCAGCTTTTCCGCAACAAAGACTAACAACTAAAGAGTAGAAGAGCGAGACAACAGTATATCATCACATTTTTACCTTGCTAAACTTGATATCAGGTATTCCTTCATTGAATTCTACCTCTCCTAAGGCATTTTCCAATTCCTGCAACATTCAGCAGATTATTAATATATATCTTATGAGGCAGTAGAAATTGATTCGTAAAATTAAAGTATTGAAGGAAGGCCATGAATCTTCCACCCTGTACTTTTCATTCACAGATATCCTAGCTATAGAGATTTATCCTAACTAGTAATTGATATCCTAGTAGTACAAAATGATTTCCTCTGCCTCATAGGTTCACCATGTTTCAATTCTCAACCTCAAACCTCAAACAGACCATGGAATCTGAAACAAGTACGGCAAAGCACCATGTTGGGAACTCGTCATGTACTCAACGACCATAAAATTATGCCCAAATGCAGATAGCTCATACCTAAAGAGAAAGTGCAGATAAGACTAACAGTATTGAGATACACAGGAAGCAGGAGTAAGGCAATTACTTGGACCAGCTGAGAAGTAATTTTTCTTTGATCTGAAATGAGTTTCAGACCTCAAGTACGAATGGTGCTGTCAGAAAAAAAGGGTTACAACTATGGAAACTGTTTCAGCGAGCTTGAAGGTTCATTATGGACTTTCTGGAGCCAAAAGGAGGAGAAAAATTTGCTGCTGTCAGATCTTTCTGTAATTTAATGGGTACTTCGGCATAAGAAAAAAAATAGGGCCTCTAAGATTGGGGTGTCAGCAAGGAACCTTTACATGAGAGGGCATTTCTACCCTCTCTTGGCTCATGCTCTTGGCCATTAGCTAACATATCACTATAATATGCAAGCATGCAACACATGATCGGAAGTCTATATTTTACTTTTTCTCCTTCCCTTCATTTTGGTGGGACTCCAAATCTTCTTCTGGAAGGTTTTTCTTGAAATATCATACATGGTGACCACATGACCCATATTTCCCCACTTAATATAGAGAAAAAGACAGGAACATATTGATTCTTTAAAAATAACCCTTTACTACTGTTTAGCAGCTTTCTATGATATCAAATGGCATAACCATTCAAAAACCATAATGTTACCGAAAATAAAGGAAAAATGCTTCCTTTTCTTTATACTCCTTTTCCCTCTTCATTTCCACTGGCAGCATTTTGTAATGGATCAGCAAGTAGTGATTTTTTACTCAGAGCCCAAACCTCAGATTAAGTTCACTTATGCCAGGCGCCAGCAGAAGGGAAAGGATGGAAAGTTAGTGTAGTTCATTTAGAATTCTGTTAGCAGTACCTTAGGGAAGTTGTAAGTGCAATAAAGGTACTATCTAGTTTCTTATGACGAAGTAACCATAAAAGTAAGTTTATTGGCTCAAAGATCTGGGAGTGTATTGATGAACTTGCTTTTGCATTAAAAGAATCACCATCCTTATCCCTAATAATTTGTTTGGATAGGGGAATTGAAAAGGAAAGGAAGGAATTGAGTTTCCCTTGTTGGGATACAACATGGAAGAAGGGAAGGGTACAAAATTACAAGGATTCATTTTCCCTCCCCTCTTAATAAACCAAAGTTTCCAGTGTTGGAAAGATTTGGAAGCAAAATGCAAGCTCACTCTTCCCTCTTTCCCTCCATCATTGCTATGCGAACAAGTGTAAATGTCTTCTTTCCCTCCATATTTTTCTTCGATCAATCTAATTTAACACATTTTCAGATGGGTCACCAGCCAGCTGACACCACTAACCCCACCAGCACAATCTCTCAGGCTTCTCTGCTCACTATCTTTCTCAGCTTAACTTTTTCTCTTTTTTGGCTGTTCTGTTCTTTTCCCTCTCCTCTGTTGTGTAAGTCTCTGCCGATACTCACTATCTACCTACCTTCTCCTTGCCAAAAACATGCATGTCCAGGTAAGCCCATCAGCCAGCTAACACCACTAACCCCACCAAGCCAGACCTGACCACCACAACCTCTCTGTCTCCTCTGCTCCTAATTTCTCTGTGTTGTCTACTCTGTTCTTTCCCCTCACCTTCGTTCTTTTACTCTTAGCCAATGACTAAAAATTCTATCCACCCTCTGCTTGCCAATCACACATACATCCGCAAAATACTGAAGGAGACTAGGAGAAAGGGAGAAGCCATTGGCAGCATGTGACAGCGGATAGCAGCATGAGGAAGTGGCAGCACAGCAGAAGAGAGCAAACAAGGGGAAGAACTAGCGAGAAAGAGAGAAAGTAACGACAAGTAGTTCCACCATGGCAGCCACTTCACCGTCCAATTAGTCGCTACCAATGTCTGGAATTCGTGGGCTGGTGGATTCATCAAATATTTGGAACAAAAGCATCATCCAAAACTTGCCTAATTTTGACAAAGGCACACCCAAAGGACAAAAAAACATTTCTATCATAGCACATACTCACAAAAGCGAAAAAAATAATATTGTACCCTTTTGTCATGGGGCAGGGAGTTCAGATAAAGGTGTTAGGAGGGATATATATGATTGAAATACCATTGTCACAAGACGTATGTTGGTTCCAGGCATGATGACATCCATTTCGAATAGAGCCTGGACCAAAGAGGCCCAGTCCCCATTTACAATATGTATTATGGAAGCAAGCATTGCCAGCTGATGTTTCCTTTGCATTTGACACATAAGACCAAAATCAAGAAACCTGGCAGGTGATACAGCAGAAAGATGTTAACTTCACCATAGTTAGTAGCAGTTAACAAAACATAGAATGAATTTCATGCAAAATTCAAGAGTACCCTATCTGTCCAGTAGTCGTATAACGCAAATTCCCAGGGTGTGGATCAGCATGCAGAAACCCTGTTTCAAGAAGCTGAACAAGTGATGCTTCCACTCCTTTGGTCACCTACAAAGACACGAATTCTAAAGTGAAGTTGATGTAGCAATATAATGGCCATTAACATCTTTCAAAAATAACCAAGTCCAATCTATTATTGACATTCATGAAATACAAAGTAGATCTATAATCTCCCACGATTTCTTTCGATTTCTATTTTTTGTGAAAATTTTATTGTATCTTTGTTATCTGTAAAAATTTGAGTGAATCTTGGCAAATGTAATTGGTGAATTTAATCTTATATTGTTTGAATCATCTTTATTTTCTGATCTAATTTTGGAGGAAAAATTTCGAGATTTAAGCCACAAGAAGTGGTGGGCGCTGGTGTAGTTATGGAGGAAGAGAAGATGAGATTTCTGGGTTCTTGAGGAGAGAGAGATTTCTGCGTAGTGGTCGGCGAGGATGTAGTGGTGGACTAAAATGGTGGTTGTGGGTGGTGTTTGTTGTAGCGGTGTTTACGTCGAGTTGGAAGTGGAGGATGATGCAACAATGGCCAAAGGTGGAAAATTAGTGGTGTTTGGTCGAGGTGGCAGTGGTGCTTGGGTTGAGGTGGCAACGGTGTTTGGGTCCGGTGGCAGATTTGTTTGAAGCAAATTAGTTTAGTATAGTGATCGGAGGAAGTAGTCCTAGATTAAAGTGGCTCATCACAATGTCTGCGCTTTTTATTCAGTCAACTGGCCGAAAATCATTGGGTAGCATATTAAGGGATAAATGAAAGCAACCTCTTTGATACATTCATCGTCCCTTTTTCAAAGGCATTGGAGTAGTATTGTCATTGTTGCTGTTGTTGACATTTTCCAGTTGAAAATACAGCAATCCAGAATCTATGATCATATTGTTTGATTTAAGTTATTTCTATTTTTAGGTAAAGAATTTTCATGAAAATTCAAAATGGCACATGCATAAAGGACTATCAAGAGCCCTCTTAAAGAAAAATCACGAAAGAGAGATCCAAAATATCCAGACGCTTGTCATCAGAACAAATGCTAATTAAAAGAACTCTCTCACACAGACCCATGGCAGGAAGACTGATCCAAAACAGTAGAGTCATTCCTCTAGAACCATATGACCACACTATCAACAAAAAGGTTATACCAGCAGGTTTTCTACTCTTTAAGCATAATAAAGAAAATCATGTAAATAACTTTAAGGATATTTTACGAGTATTTGGATAAACCAATTCCATGCCAGCATTTCCTACAACCTCCAGATTGCCGCCACCAGAACTAAACAGAGAAAGTTGATACAGTGTCTCATTGAGTCTTAAACAAATTAAGTTGCTAAAGAGTCGAATATATCCAAATCACCATATAAACCAGTGTTGCTGGGTTTCGCAGAACAAACTGATAGGTGGGACAGGCAAAGGAAAGCAATTAACTACCTCGATTTGTTAAACTTGTCCAAACATTTGCTATCATACCTGCAGCACCTACCAAGTCGTACTTTGATTATGTCCTCCGCCTCCAAGAGGGGGGAGGTTGACAAATTAGGTAACAGTGGTATAACCAAGAGCTTTCTCAAACTTGGTCCAGGTATAGAAAAAAAAGCATGAAGATTCAGGGTATCCTTAAAGCCAGGAGCCCAGGAGGAATCTACGACTTGAAAAATCCTCGATCAAGAGAAGAGGCAGGAAGGATCCCCCCTCCCCCCCCCCCCCCAAAAAAAAAAGAAAGCTTAGAGAAAAAAAAAAAAAAAGAGGCAGGAAGAAGACTATTCAACAGAGCAGTAAATCTGTGGTTTATTCTAAAATGGAACTCTCAGCAGAAAAGACCACCATTACCCGACACCCAAATGCGGGGGAAAGCACTTATTACTCATCACTTATCAGTTATCAATCCCCAAAGCTGCATAATCAAACCATTGTGTAGAGAAGGACCTTGGCCATCTTCAGGACTTTCGAGTATTAACAGGAAGTGAAAAAATGAAAGAGCTGGTCTTTTAACCTAATGCATATTGCATATTACAGTTGCAGACTTGCAGATATTTGAATCAACAAATGAATAAGAAACAGATGGTTTACAGCCAAATTCATCAATCAGAAGATAACAAGAAAAACAGCATGTTCAAACTTCAAACCAATAAAAAAATTTCTAGTTTAGCAAATTTCTTCTTAAGGACTCATTTGAAGAAGAAAATTCCACACAGTTACAATGTGTACCTAAAACGGTATATAAATGTTCTGATACCTAAATCCATAACACTAGAAAGAATTCTTCACAAACACAGGTCACATAGTTCACGGGAGTTCTCAAGCTAGCATCTCATGGTTGATTTACGAAAGTGTGCCTCCCTAAAATTGCTAGAACCCAGCTAGTTACCCTGGATGGACGCCTAACATCTACGGCAACAAATCAATTTCATTATATCATTATATTTGGAAAAATAAAGGTTATCAAACCTATCCCCAGTTCTTGCCTAGTGATTTCAACCTTCAAATTTAACAAACACGTAAAGTAAAGCATATCTCCACAAAACATACAACGGCAGCTTTAATCACAGGGGTCTGTGGATGTCGTAGTATATGTAGGCCACGTTGTAATATTCACAGACAATCACAAGGAATAACTACTAATTTAAAAGAAAAAAGTCTCGAATATCATGTACAACTCACCAAGTCAAGAAGACGTTTCTTTGCTTCAACCTTCTCATCCTCAGAATATGCAGAACAATTATTCTTACCTCCTGTAGAAGCTGAGAGTAAGTCATTTGGATTTTCACCAGCAACCCATTCCATGGTCAGCACTTTTTTTCTTGTGAGCTTGGGAAACACTTTTGGAACATGCATAAAAGCAAAGGATGAATGAGCCTCCTGGAAACATATTAGAGCACAATTAGGAAATACCACATGTTTGTTATTCATGACAATATAATATACTATATTGTGCTTTCCATAACAGAAACTCCATTACCAAGCAGTACCAAGATGAGTTTAGCAAGGACCGGAATCTAAATTAACAAAACTATATTAATATGGATCTTAATTTGTAGAGAAACAGAAAGTACAATCATTAATGTAATTCTTACTTATTTTCAATTACTATAATTCAAAGTTTGGTTATTCTACTAATGATAAAGCAAGAACTCAAATCTCTCTGTCTTATTTTTACCTCACATCCGATATGATTTCATTAAGTCATGGTGTTTACAGAATCTAATATGGACCCGATCCACAATTATCTTAGTGTGGAGAACATTCATTTTTGCGTTTTTCTTGTTGTTAATGTCAGGGATATAGATTCTTAAACTTACCCTTGCTAAAATGATAAATTTTGACACTTAAATGTCAACTCCAAATCATTACTTGAACAATAAATTTAGGAAAATTTGTTTTTAATAAGTCAACATTTGGTTGATTTTCTCAAGATAAGTCAATCTTTTGATTATCTTATAATAAGTTGACCTTGTATCTACTTCTGCTGTAAACGAGTTGATGACGTTGAAATTATGATACGTGTGACATTTTAATAGGATGACATTGTGATTTAACTCATTTATAGCAAAAGTAGATACAAGGTTAACTTATTCATAGTTAATCGAAAGGTTGACTTATTTTAGAAAGAACGTGCAAAGGTTAACTTATTAAAAATATTTTTTCCTTATTGTTGGCATGATCCATACATGAATTTCAGCAAGGTTTTGTTCTCTCTATCTTTCTCTTCTTCTCAAGATTAAATGATTTTTTCACCTATATTACTTTCTCATCTCTCGCCTCATCACCAAAAATTTGCTTTTGAGTATATGTCCTGTAAGTGTTGCAGTCAAGATTCACCATGGTGTGGATGATAAATTAATGATTCATCATACTTTGAATTCTTTGAGGTGAGATATCCAAAGAGTGAATGTAATACCCTAAATATTTCAGACATTTTCTAATAATTACGTTGTTAATATTCTAGTATCCTTCTTAGCCCAAGTGAATCATATTATATAATGACATAACTTCAGAGTGTTATAGATGCATGTCGTAATTGTTATAATTACATATATAATGGCCTAATAATATTTATTAGATGTGATGGCTAATGTAACGTTATATAAATCAGCATTATCTAATACTAGATTTAGACTAGCATTCATTAGTTATTATAGTTCATGATCATGGTTAAGTATAATAACTCCTACAAACTTGACATTATATTTTGGAAGCTACTATATTATGAATTGTATAAAGGTTCCTTTTTTGTTGATCCTGTATGAAGTGAGATTACCTGAAGTTATTGGAACTTATAAAGCTTATTGTATTACTTTAAAGAATTTATTGGAACTTATCTAAACTTGTTGATATTAATTTGAACTTATGGAAGCTAAGTAAATATGAGCAAATCTTTTAGTTGCCTGGTTAGCTTCTTATAATTTTCCTAAAAAAACTAAGCAAATCAAATATAAATTGGTAATGCTGTATATTCAGCAGATTTTTAGAATGACAACCCAAACAAGTGAAAATGAAGCTTTCCATGGATTTATATTATCAGAATTTTCTACATATTTTTGTGGATTTACTTCTTTGTACATTTCCACATTCAAATGTTTCCCACACATTAAAAGGGCATAGTTGGCGAGCATGATCTAGATTGGTCAATATTATAGGAAGAAAAAAAAAAAGAAAAAGAAACCATTCTGTAAAGGAAGAGCATGGGTGAAAATCCAATGGTTTCCTTGACCTTATTTAATACCATTCTTCATCTCTAGTTTGGCCTTCAACCAAAGAGGCCCTCAATCGGCTTTTCCTACATTGCTCAACTTCTCTTTGTTTTGTCTTATTTTTAGCTAACCCAGCAATAAAGCAACACCAATATCGAATCTACGCTGGATGGCAACTTCAAAGATGTGTAGAAGGATCCATAGCTCAATTAAGATAATACAACTCCTAGAGACTAGATCATTGTCAATCTGTCAACCAGATCCAGATCTGAGAGATTATTTTAGCTTTCTACCTTCTATTAAATGGTTTCTCAGAAAAATGGAGGAGAAAAGACAGCCAATTGTGTCATAATATTCAGATACAAAACAAGCACGAAAAAGAAATTAAACCATATAATAAATATAATATACCAAGAATCGAGACGCATTTGCAGCTTCCAATCTGTAGTCTAACTCTCCGATTAAGCCTTTTCCAAGTTCATCACCGTACAAGCGAATATCATTTCTTCTCTTGGCAATCTTTTGCAAAAGGCCAAGCTGAAATAACCTAAAATATTGAGATTTAGACTCCTTCAGAAAATTCAAGCAAGCATATAAAAGAAGATTAGCACGAACCCCAAGACGAAGGATGTATATATCCCGGGCAACTATATGATGTAAATTTGGTCGCTGAACTTTGATAGCAACAGCAGAGCCTTCAAATGTTGTTCCTTTGTAAACCTATGAGTCACACCAAGGAGCTTGAGAAGAAGCACTCATGTAAAGATAGTCTTACAAACACTGGGACCATGTATTGATTTGCGAAATATTCTCTAGAAGCAAATCAAATCAAATAATATTATTCTGAATATCTAGATCAACTCTTCTGAAAACTAAGGAAATATAAACCTTATTAGTACCTCGATCAAACTTGTACCACAGTCAATAACGAGAAATGAAAATAGGTTAAGAAACTTTAAATATCAGCTTGCCTTTTCCCTGAACAGCTTATAACTCCTCAAATTCAGAATTCAAATTCCCTGGGACCATGCATTGATTTGCAAAATTGCAATGCAAAAGAGTACCTGACCGAAAGAAGCTGCAGCAACAGGTTCATCAGATATATAACTGAATATTCTTGACACAGGAGCACCAAATTCATCCTCGACGATCTTCATTGCAATAGCTCTAGGGAAAGGAGGGATTTGATCATGTAGCTCAGATAGTGCCTGCATTAGTTGTTTAAACAGCAAAAGTAATTGGAAAGAGAAGGAGAGTTCAACAGATTTCAGAACAAGAAGTTGGGAAAAGAAAATGTAGAAAAGCCTTTATTTTGAAAGTCGCCTTTATTTCGAAAGTCGAAGGTTTTATGAAATCATTTATGGCTGCCTGTTGATTATTATTCTCACAACAGTGACCTATACAAAACACTAACTTACGGTCCAAAGCGTAACCCCGAAAACATCATCAAAAAGAAGCTAAGGTAAGTATTGAGGCAGATGGACATGTAATTTACCATCAATTTTGGTAATTTTCTACACCCATAAAAGTTAAACATGCTTTACTTTTAAGAAAAATCCCATGTAGGACACCAATAATTTGGTGTAATATTGAAAAGATATACACCCTTCACCTTAATTGAACTAATTAGAACTTATTGGAACTTATTAGAGCTTATATGAAATTAAAATTACTGAAGTTATGTATTAAACATCGGTACAATTTATTGGAGCTTATGTGAGCTTATTGAAACTTATTTGAACTGATTCGAACTTATCTGAAGTTATTGGAACGTATCTGACATGTGGGAACTTATTGTGAATTTATTTTTTCATGATAATAAGTATTTTTAAGGTGAAAAGATCTCAGCCATAGCATCACTTGGGTGAAATCAGTATTTAGAACACGGAAAGAGTCATATAAAAGGAAAGATAACAGTCCTAATATTTTGAAAGAAAGTGATAGTTGCATGCAAATTCACATTCAAAAAGGACTGCGAAGAAGTTAGGGAGGAAAAATGTCTCAAAAAGAAAATAACCCCAAACCCGGCACTCAGATGATCGACATTGCCAAGAAAAACATTAAGGCCTTTTATCTACCTTGGAGATCTCAGAACCAATAATATCTGGCCTTGTTGAGAGAGACTGTCCCACTGCATAAGAAACAAGGGTTTGTAACTACCAGCATATATGCACTTAACAAACAAAAGGGGGGAAAAGAATTTAAGAGAAGAACCTATCAACAAAGATTTTCCGAAATTGGTTGAAGCAACTCAATATGCTCTTTCGGAAAACCATGTAACAGCTGGTAAACAGGTCAATAAGGAATGCTGCTCATTGCTTAAGCATATTGCTAACCTTTGATAAATGTGGGACCCAGGTTCAGCATTGTTTCTTTAAGAATCTTTCCGAATTCATATTGTGAGGAGTTGGTGTTTTTATCCACATCACTCCTTGAGTTGATGAACCCTCTGATCCTTGAAGCACGAATCTTTATCACAGCGGAAGAGAATGCAGTAAAAACCTTTAAAAACATGAAAAGAACCACCAATTACTAATTATTGCTTTAGGAACTCCATTAAATAGCACAGTTTACTACAAGATCTTTCTGTCCTATAAAATTTAATCAATGAAACAAATGCACATAAGATGACCAGGAATCTTCCAAGAAAGTACAATTAGAACCGCTGAACAAAGTACCCAGTAACATAGGTTGTAGGTGATATATATATGCTTTAATCATGTATCCTCTCTAGGTCTTTGCCTTTGTGCCATAGTGATGGATTTCGGATCGCTGACAAGTTGAATCAAGTGGGATCTTGAGAGAAGCATTAAATTAAAGAAATTTCAGATTATAAAGGATGAGCACTGAATCGAAAAACCTTGCATTACAATGAGCACTATTAGCCCTACCAATGCAAGGTCGCTTAAATTATTAAACACAATCGTGAATGAGCACTATTAGCCCTACCTATGCAAGGTCACTTAAATGGAGCAATGACGATTTCTTTGGATAAAAGAATGCCAATTATACGAAAAATCTATTATACAATTAGGCAAATATCCTATACTGTATACAGTGTAGCCAAGCAACTGGATTTGGGCAAAAGTGCACAAGATAATGGAAGTAGAGATCACCATGCTTGCACACACACATATGTACACGTGCTTCTGTGTTGGCTTCTATGTATATATATTTGCACGCATGCATACACTATATGTATACTATACATATATACATACAAACACACTGTTTATCCAGGCATCAAAATTGTAATCTATGTAAGCAATATTTTATAATGTCATAAGGCAGTATTGGGAACACCCTCTTGCTTGTCCGCATAGATTAAATCAACATTAGATACCTCCAGAAGTCTAAAGGCAATTATGTGCGGCCTGCAATTAAAATAGTTGGAGACAACTTCTGCATCATAGATCTCAGGTAGTGGCCTTGACCAGGTCTTCGACATACTGTAAAAGTAACTGCCATATACAGCCAAGGCTTGGAGATCAGCAGTTAACAAATCCATCCCTGAGAGTGCTGCAAGATGAAAATGCAGTTTGACATTAGTACATTCCACCAACTTGATTTAAATACTTATATAAGTACTAGTTACAGCACAAAGCAATGGCAGAAGACAAAAAATACAATTTTAAGTCGGCTGCGATTTACCACAAAAAGCTTCTCTGTCTCATGCAAAATGGTGTAATAACACACTTAGGCATGCAATAGGGAGAAAGATAAACATGCTTTGATAAACTGTGATATTCAATGGAGTCACAGAAGCAGAGCATGATGCATCAATTGATGGCATGGGAAAGAGACGTACTTAAAAAGAAGAAAAAGTCGGAAGAAATTGGGCATATCAGCAAATTAATTGTTGACTAGGACAGATAGTACCGATGTTTCTTTTTAATAATTACACTTTGCCTTTTGTGGTCAAAGTTCAAAAATTTAACTGCTATTTCTCACAATATAGATATCAGACCATTATCATTTAGGATTTTGGAAGATTCGTCTCAATGTGAATTTAAAAAAAAATCAACCTTTTTATAGTTACCAATACGTAATAAAAAATATTTTATAGTCGGAGGTGCATTGGAGACTTCGAAAAAGCAATGTAGTTGTCTTATGCACAACACCAATGGACAAGGTTATATAAGAGCAGCAGATCACAACAGTAAAAGGAGAACAAACTACAGTTCTGCGCCTCTTTCTTCATTAGGTTGACTTATGGATTCCCTATTTAGGTTCTCTCAGCAATAACACATGCATCAACTTTAAACACAAAATGTTTATCTTAATATGATAGCCATGTTTGTGTCACATATTAAAAGATCCCAGCAGATTAAAGAGACAAGTAACTAGTAACTTATCTACATTTCCAACTATGTTTAATAGGAGCAAAAGCATTTACCAATTCACACAAACCCCCCTACCCACCCCACCCGAAAAAAAAGAAGAAAAACAAACAAAATGATGTTTAGAAAAATGTTTTCAAACTCTCTCATATATGTAGATCACATTTTAAGTATTGCTTTCCCCAAAATACAGCAAACTTTCAACAGCAAAATGTAGTTAGAACCCTTGCCTTACTGAAAAATAGTAAATCCAGCAAACATAGAGCCTTAATTCCCATCAAAGAATTGGCTAAATGAACCAAAGTGCCATCCCAACGGGGGTCATCCCCATGAATCTGTCTCCATTCCATCATATCAAGAACTATTTGACCTATATGAAACTCTTTGTGGAAATACTAGACATTTATATTATTGTTGCAATGAGCAGCAAAAGTCATGTCAATCTACTTATATTGAGTGGTCGAGAGAGGATGGGAGATTGGAGTAACTAAGTTATCCGAACTATAAGAGATTGGGACTCTGTGACCATTTTTTCAAATGGATAGAATTATCAGGTTCAAGCATGTAATATCCTTAGCCACAACATACAAGCAATAATGTTGAGATAGACTTATGTAAATATATCTTTTATAAGATTTGTTAAGATTGTAAATATAGTTTCCTTATTAATTTAGAAAACTCTTTGTGTATATCATTTATTACGTTCCATGAGAAATCCAAGAAAATCAATTCAACCTAATTCACTTCTCTACATGGTATCAGTCTAGGGGACGTTTCCTCCTCCTCGATCAGTCATGGTCGGTGATGATGATGCCGCCAAAACACAACCACCACTGAAACTTGATCCTTCTTCCCCCTATTATCTTGGGCCCCAAGATCCACGGGACTTTCTCACTCCTAACCGCCTTTGCGCGGATAATTACGATGACTGGGCGACAGACATTCAAAACGCACTTAAAGACCGACGCAAGTTCTATTTTATTAATGGCAGAGGTCAAAATCTCTATTCCCAAGTTCAAAGATCCACGCCGGTTATAAGATACGCTTAAAGCTTGGTAACGCCGCCGCCAACGATCCTCGCGTACATCAGTTACATGCCTCCATCGCGAAGTGCTAGCAGACAAAAACCATGTCTTTGACCACCTATTATTCGCATCTTCATGTTCTTTGGGAGTAATTACACCGTCATGAACCTCTTTTGGATTGCTCGTGCTGCTCGGCTTGTGACAGTGGTGAATGTCACGCTCACCGTCGTGAGAACTGTCAAGTACATCAGTTTCTCATAGGGTTATACTCCCCTTATTATGCGCGGACTAGGCTGCAATTCTTGCCCTCGAATCCCTTCCATCTCTTGATCGAGGTTACCAGCTAGTGATTCAAGACGAGCGAGTTCGTCTCGACACCCAACCATCGGATTCTTCTCCCTCCGGCGCCGTCGGTTTTTCGGTTGGCGCTAAATCTGGTCGTGGTCGGTGACGTGGCGATCATCCCGACCGCTCCTCTCTTGTCTGCACTCACTAAGGTCGGCCACGATGTGGCCACCTGCTTCAAGCTTATCGGCTACCCGGCGAACTGGCATGACTTTTCCCGAACTATTTGGGTATACTTGTTGATTGATAAAACTGAGGTTTCAGCATGTTTATGTAATTTATTGCTTTGGTTGATCGTCAATATTCTTAAACCATTCAAATTGTTCAAAGTGATAATGGCACCGAGTTTAATTATCTTTGTGATTACTTCGTTGCCACGTGTGTCCTTTTTCAAACCTCATATGTCCATACTCCTCAACAAAATGGCAAGATTGAGCACAAGCATCATCATATCTTGAATGTATACATATATTGACGTTGTCTCCGTGTTGTACGTTATCTCAAAGGTACCTTAGTCAGGTATCCTTCTTCAGGCAGATAGTGACTTGTCTCTTGAGGGTTGGTGTGACGCTGATTGGGCTGCTTGCCCTATTACTTGCGTTCTTTGACAGCTTGGCTTGTTTTTCTAGGTCACTCTCCTATTTCTTGGAAGATGAAAAAGCAACCTACTCTTCTGCCGAGATTGAATGTCATTCTATAACTGCCATTACATGTGAGTTGAAATGGCTCAAGGGTCTTCTTCTTAGCTTGGGTGTTCATCATCCCAAGGATATTCCTTTATACTATGATAGTCATTCGGCTCCTTCATCTTGCCAACAACCCCATTTTCCCCGTGCGCACTAAACACATAAAGGTTGATTGATACTTTGTACGTGACGCGATTATTGATGGGCTCATTGCTCCCTCTTATGTTCCTACCAATGTCTAGTTGGCAGATATCTTTCCTAAGGCTCTTGGAAAAACTCAGTTTGATACTCTTCTTCGCAAGTTGGGCATTTTTGTGATCAAGAAAATGCAACAATCCTTCAACATCCCGTCACTTAGTAGATTGTGTACATACTAAATTTTACTACCTCCATTCCAAATTAATCTACACACTTCACTTTGGGGAGAATCAAAGAAAAAGTGCATAAGTATGAGAGATACTCCAGCTTCTCATGGTATCAAAGCTACGGCTAGATTCTTAGTAATTTCCGCATTAAAACTTGGAATCAATTCCACATTAAAACTTGCAATCAATTGTGTGTTGACTGTGTATTAGTATTTGATTCTTCAAGATTTTACTGGAATTTTCTCATTCTTAAAAAAATTTCTCTATGTTTCTTGAAATTTTCTCAAGATTCAATTGCGAATTTATCAAAATTGTGTTTGATAAATCAATTTCACCAAATATGTCTGATATTCCAAATTCGAATTTTTCGGAACCGCAAGTTACTTCATTGAATTCCGCGATCAATTACAATGATCCATATTTTCTTTCTCATGGTGATAATTCGAACAGTCAGCTAGGTCACATTATCTTCAACGGTGCTAATTATGTCAACTGGAATCAGAGTGTGAAGCTGGCGCTTGGTGCGAAGAACAAGACGTGTTTCATCAATGGAACTCTTGTGAAACCTTCATCTGATTCTCCTGATCTTCAGAAATGGATACGAAACGACTATATGGTAACTGGTTGGATCTTGTATTCTATGGAGAAATCAATTGCAGAAACTTTTATTTTTACTCTTTCTGCTCGTCATCTTTGGTTAGAATTTTAAGAGAGGTATGGTCAATCTAACGCTCCTCTTCTCTATGAAATTCACAAGAATTTGATGTTTGTATCTCAAAATGATGATTCAATCGCTGATTATTCTGGTCGTTTGAAGAAAATTTGGGATAAATTGCAAGTTTATGAGCCTTATCCAGATTGTAGTTGTGGTGCTTTGTTGAAATGTTCTTGCAATTTATTAAAGAAGATTGCTGAAGCTGATGAACTAAGGAAACTGATTCAATTGATTGCTGGTCTGAACACTGGATATAATATTGTTAAGACAAATTTGTTGAGTATGGATCCTCTTCCTACTGTTAATAAGGCTTACCAAATTTTAGAGGAAATTGAGAAACAATCATCATTGAGTGTTGAATCTTCTACTGTTAATATGATATTTTATGTTGAGTTAGTTGTATCAACTAACTCAACATAAAATATCAAATTCCAAGACATCTTCCTTTCTCAATTAATGGTTAAACGTAGCTATGTAGAATGTTTTTATATTTGCCTAATATCAATGGCTAAAGTACTTGTGCAAGTATATTGGAAGGGAGGTAGTGTAATACAGTGTCAACAAAGCGATTAAAGAAAAATAAAAGAAAACCTGGATAAGAAGGTTGAGGCCATGAGATAGGCTGAGAAGGTGGAGAATTAGGGTCTTCCAAATTCCGAAGCCAAACAGTGTCATCAACATTCTTAAGAATCTTAGAAACATGTGAATTTTCGTTTACCAATTCAACACTTTTGCTGATTTTGTTCTTCAAAAATTCCCAATCCTTTTTCACCGCTCCAAACATATGCTCGAAATTGCCAATAGAACGACTTCCTCGTTTCGTCTGGTTTCTCACTTTAGAGTTCAATTTGGTATGACTTCTGCTGCATTCTACTACTGATAATGGCTTCGGAAATAGCGTTGTTGTCAATCCTAAGATTGCCATTGTTGAATAGTTGTGTATGTGTGTGTTAATCGGACTTTGTAATTCTGTTGTGGTATGTTTAATGTTTTACATGTCGGAGAAAAACTCAGTGCTTTGTTTATCTTGTGTTTGGGCAAAGTGAGTTACTTCTGCTTTGGAGATGGTAACGAACGCTGGTAGATGGCAACGAGTGGCGGGTGATATGGCTACGTTACGTTGTCTCTTCTCTAATCTATTTTCGTTTTTCTTTATTATTGCTATTAGTCTTAAAATTCTTTACTAACGCCCTACTGTTGTAATATTCTATGTAAACAGTGAACGGATAAAACGGCACCGCCCATGATTAGACACTACACTGCAGTTATGCAGTGATATGATGTATCACTGGGTGAATTATTCACCCGGCACTATATATACCGCACTTCGCGGGAGAAAATGAATAACACAACAACAAGAGCTTACTCTCCAATCTTGCTTAAAATTTCTCTATAATACAACACGTTATCAGCACCATTTCGCTCTACTATCAAAAGGTAGTTCTTCTCAATTGCTACTAATTTTTTTTCAAAAAAAAAAATGGATCACCAGTGTAATGGGATCAATACTATTCTAAACAATGTATCTCTTTGTAGTATATATTTTATCATAGAACGTAATAGTTTACCTTGCACCACAAACCCGGCACGAGGAGTTGGTAGTACACCCCAACGCCATAATACTAACATTAATAGCCACGTCGGTGAAAGCCGACAAACCACCGTCCCTAACCTCAATGATAACCCTCCTCCGGAACCACCAACTGAAATCCGGCAAACTCTTAATAATAATAATAAAAGGAGTAGGGATGATGAGGGTCCTTCCGTCAGCAACAAGCGACGGCAAAGTAATTAACTGGCGGTATCGGCTCAGCCGCCGCCAAGCAAGTCACGCCACCTTCATGGAGGGTAGAGATCTTGCAAAGCAGGCTATATGGACAGGCTATATGGACGGGCTATTACGTTGCACTTGCCGCCTAAATGGACGGACTCCGCCGCCTGGATGGACGGCTTACACTACAAAGATGATGAATTCTTTTGCCGGAAAATAGCTATAATGGTGGAGCTACCTGCTATTTTCTTTCTTGTTTGTTATTTATGTCTTGTATTTCTTTTTAACCGTGGAAAAAAAAAGGGGGAGGGAGAAAGCATTGAAAGAAAATGATGAAAGGAGTAGCTAGTTTTTCTTTGCACAGAAATGAAACAACTTATAGCATCTATCTTCAGTTTTTCTATAAATTGTAAAAGCCTACTAGTTATAATGCCCTTATGATGACACATAATGTCATAATCTGATGACTTGTTCTTGTTAATTGTGTTCACCTATTTCCAACACTAACTTAAAGATTTGTATTCTAATGCATTACTATACGCATCTGTCAAATTTTTCTTTCCCTTGACTTGACTTGTGCATTTGCTTTCTTCTGATTACTATTAAATGCATGTCCCCTTTTTCATGTCCCCTTAACTTGTGCAGTTGTTCTCTTCTGATTGCTATTGAATGCATGTCCCCTTTTTTCATAGTTAGTTTTAATATTTTTTTTATAAAAAAAAGGGGGTGGGTTTTCAAAGTAAAGTTTGTACGTTAGTTAAGGAATCCAAAGTTATGTTGTCTTTTTTTTTTTTCCTTGAGTGGGTAGACAAATGCTGACAAAGAGCCATAAAAAACATAAGCAGAAGATAGATGAGTCTTATAACTCAGGCTAATTTATTGCAAGTATTTTTAATGCCTTTGTTATTTTTTCTTTTGGACTTAAAAGCATATATAAAAGCCACTTTAGACAATAAATGGCATGACTATTATCTAATATCTGAAACCATGAATTAGTCATAAACATACGTTAACTAATTTTTGGGGAACTAATTATTATCATTTCCTAAAGTAACACTTTATTTTCTGTTTTGTAAACACGTTATGTATTACATATCAGTATATATCTTACCTGTTAAATGTGAATGGTATTTTTACACCACTATAAAAGGGATTTTAACCCTTCTCATTTTCTCGTCCGCCTCACTCACTTCTACCCCATAAAATTTTCTCTCTCATAAAACTTCACAAATTTTATCTCCACTATTTTTGGCCACCATGAATAATGTCGGAAACCGTCGTCCTCAAAACGACACACCAGATCTTCTAGAATCTTTCAGGCAGTTGAAGGTCATGTTTTATTGGGGAATGATACTTATAACAGTTTTAGTAGGAATTATTGTGATTATGTTTCTGCATATTGTAAAACGCAATTATAATGCTTAATTATGTAAATTTTCTATTAATATGCTATTAACACATGTGGTTTATTTTTGGACATGATAGTTAAACAAAAAAAAATGCAGCTGTTACGTAGTATAAAACTTAGTAATTAAATATCACAACTCCCAATGATAGGTTCTAAAACTGGAGACTTGTGCAACAATGATTGGCTCAAATCCCAATGCAAACTTCTGACCAGCAACCTGCAAAAAAGGGACCACCCAGGAGGTTTGGGTGGTATTTCCCCCTCCGATGCTTAAGTCAGATAACAGGGATGTGAAGGAACTTTTAGAAAGAGAAAGTAGAGAGAGAGAGAAGAATTTATGGCAGAATAACAGGACACGTGAAATCTAGGACTATTTATACTGTTTGAAATGACTACTGTACCTTGATGTCACCCTAATTTGGGAGCATCTGATTGGCTAAGCAATAATATCAGGACACGTGGCAAGCGCTGATTGGTTAGTACATATTACCTTTTAGCTGAATCAGGCTCTACTTCAGTAGGCCTAAGTACAATTTTAGGGCCATAAGGGAGCTTTTCAATACACCTTTTCCTTAGGAAAGTGTACTTTAGCCCACAGAATTTGCAGACCTTTGTACTTTCCTTGGCCTAAACAGATGCCACATGTAGGGCTGGGATAGCACCACGTGCCATAAGGGTAGCCGTTGATTTTTAGGCTACAACATTTGCCCCTTAAAAGAGGGAGTTATTATTTCCTTAGCACCAAGACGCTAATCTTCCTCTTTTAACCGACCTGGAACTGCCCCTCTCTTTTTCAAAAAAGAGGCGCCATTTTGCCGGTCTCCACAGGTCAACTCTCAGAAGCAACGGTTATTTTTACCGGATGGGGGGGTCATTTTCACCCCTCTATAAATATGTGACCTTGTCGTTTCTGGAATCATTTTAACATTGCTGAGAAATTTTCTAGAGAGAGAGAGACTCCGCAATTTTTACTGAGCTTTTAGAGAGAGAAACTACTCCCGTCCAAGTTCTTGCAAACTGCTACTCCGCTCGTCCGAGATTTCAACTCGTCCTTGACATTCGTCCGAGCTTTCATCTACAGGTATTTCTTCATTCATTTCCTTTATATTTTCAAGCATATTTTAAGAAAATGGATTCGTCCTCTTCATCGAACAATCCCGGCCGCTCAAGGGTTGGTGCTAACCCTAGAACAGAGGGCCTGACTTCCTCGGCATCTTCTAGAGTTGGACCTATCTCGGCCGGACATGCATTCTTTTTCTTTAGCCATGGACGGCAAAGTCAGACGACCCAGTCTTTACCTGTGCAGGGTAATCTGGCGCGTCAAGTAGACGGCTCGTATCAGAAGAGGGGTTAACATGCCGGCCTCTAGCTCAGAAAGAGAGGAATCAACTGGACGGATTCCCGCTGATGGAGAGCGAGAGATCCAGAGCACTCGTCCTGCCAATCAAAACCCATCTCCTGACCTCGTCCAGGAAGAGTCTGAAGTTTAAGGCTCCCCAGAGCCTAACCCGTCGAATCCAAGGGTGGCCTCCGATGAGTCGAATGAGGCCGAAAGCTCTTCTGCTGCTGGTAGCGACTCAGACGAGCCATCCACTACCTCTTCTGAGATAAGGCGGCGTCTTGGCCCCCTGTCGGACCCTCGATACATCCTGGCCGAAAGTGGCTGGTTAGGACGAGTAGGTCGCCATTTAGACCACCTTTCTTCAGCCATACCCATGCCGGGGTATCGGCTTGTTCTTCCTGGCCGGGAGGACACTATTGTTAGTGCTCCTGCTGGCCATTTTTCTGTTTATCGTCTGGCCTTAGATGCCGGACTTCGCTTTTCACTTCATCCTTCCATCACTAGGCTTCTTTATTACTACAACATAGGACTCAATCAGCTTGCCCCCAATTCATGGCAAAATATTTTAACTTTTATAGCCGTCTGTGAGCTTAAGGGCGTCGAGCCATCCATGGCGGCCTTCTCACAAATGCACTACGTCTCCAAAGTCCCCAAAACTATTAATGGGGCTTGGGTGAGTGTTTGCAATCGGCAAGGCTTTATGACGTCTTGGGACAAAACGTCCAAGATGCATGCTTGGAAAGCCGAGTTCCTGTTCGTCCAAGCTCCAAACGAGGCGGTAGCCAGACGATACCGCTATACTAGCCGGAGTGCTACTAATACAGGACGAACAACGTCCTTTCTGGAGCTGGAGGACAGCTCGGCTGAGCATCTGATGGAATGCTTTAAAATTTCAGAGTATTCCATCGATGACGTCTCCTTTAAAGGTCCGTCCAACTGGATCCCTTTCAAGGAGATGTTTTACAGCGACGATTTCTTGGTCGCGGCCGGGTTGAGGCCGGCCGCGGATAGAGGTATACTCTTTGAAACTCAAAGTAAACTCCTTCGTCTTGTGTTTTAGAATTTCACCAAGCTCTTTTTTCTTATGCAGATTCGGCCAAGGCAAAACTACGAAAATCTTGGAAAGGTGATATGAGAGCGTCCAAGTTCACCGACTCCCTCTAGAAGGAGTTCAGCAAGACTGGAGCTGAAAAAAGGGCTGACACACTGGTAGGCCTTCTCTTTTTTTTTTTTTTTTTTTTTTTTTTTTTTTTGAAACGTCCAGTGCTGACTCTGGACGAGTTCGTTCTTCCTGAAGCAAGTCGTCCTAACTCCATTCTGGACGCCTTGCCTCTCCAAGGAGCAGATCGTCCTGAAATTATTTTGGACGCCTTGCTTCTTCGAAGAGCAAATCGTCCTGATTTTGTTCTGGACGCTTTGCTTCCTCGAAGGCAAACCGTCCTGATAATTTTTTGACGCCTTGCTAATTCGAAGAGCAAATCGTCCTGATGATTTTTTTTTGACGCCTTGCACCTTTGAGAAACAGAGCGTTTTTAAATTTCTCGGACGAGCTCCCACTTCTCCTGATTTTGCTTTGTTTTTTCAGAAAAATGCCCCAACGTTTAAGGCGTTGACGGAGAAGCCGACTGCGAAGCAGGGACCGGCCAACGCTAGCGAGGCCCCTCCTCCTAAAAAGGCCAAGGGTTTTACGGCCAAGAAAAAGAAGACATCTCGGCCGATACCCAAGGTCGATATAGAGATTCCGGTCAAGGAGGAAGCTCTGGCCAAGGACGAGCTTCCCATGGCTGACGATTTGGCCATGGTGACTTACACCGGTCCTTCCGGTCCTTCTGCCACTGATCAGCCGATCATTGATATGGACGCGGCTGTGGACGGGTCAGCCTACTCAGGTCCGGTGGCCAAACTGGTATGCCAAATGCCGGAGGCATATAGGACGGCCTCCCGTTCCTCTGGTGAGTCTTATTACTCAAATGTCGTTAGAACCCTTCGGGTTGGCGGGCGGCCAATGAGTCCCTCCAACCGTCAGACTATCGTTATACCCGTCAGAAATACTGACGAGTCACCTCTTTCAGATAAGGGGAAGGGCAAAGCTGATGAAGCTCCGGCCGGCTCTCCAATTCTTTCTGACGACGAATCTTCGGCTGCTTTTTCGAAGATGAGCTCGGCAGACAGAGAGAAGCTCAAGCTGGAGCTTTTCAAATGCTTCCCAGAAACCTACACCAAGGGTTTGAGGGGAGCTTCATCAGGACATGTTGGTTGCATGTCTCAACTGGCTGCAGAGGTAAGTTTCCTTTACACGCTTTAAAACTTCATACTTAGATATATTTCTCTCAATTTTGCATCCGTCCTAACACTTCCCATTTTTCTTTTGACAGCTCTTTGCTCGCAGCTATATGGCCGAAGACTGGGCTCGGCAACTGAGAAAAGAGAACAAGAAACTCATTGCTGATGTTACTAAGGCTGCCAACCATGCCCAGTATTCCATGGTCGAGCAGGAGCTACTGCACCAGCAGTCAAAAACGGCCTGGGAAAAACGGTCGGCTGAGATGGAGGCCCAAATCAAGAACTATCTCCTCCGGCTGACCAGTCTCCTAGACGAGAAGGATGCCATTCGTCAGGAGAGGGACGTGGCCTTGGTGGCCGCGGCGGAACTTAGGAGAGAAAACCGTTTTCTCCGAGGAAAGGGGCACATGCTGAAACTGGAGCTTTCGGCCACTGAGGAGGCGGCCAAGGAAGCTATGAACGAAGTAATCAACACTTCGAAGGCCTGGGATGTGCAGGCCTTTGAAATGCTGGCCGTAGAGGAGGACGTCCCTAGGTATGTCCGTCGACTGGAATTTCAGGAAAGCCTGCACAAGGCTACCATCAAAGGGGTGGAACTCCCCATCTTCCAAGAGTCGTCAGAAGACGAGGAAGAGGATGAAACTGAAGCCCAGGACGAAGAGAACGACATTTCTCCCGAGGCTTAGCTTTTCCCATTTCCCTCTCTCGGCCGCAGGCCTTTTTATAGTTGTAGCTTTTTAGATTAGTTTGTAATCATTTCTTCTATCTATGAAAAGTTATCTTTTTCAATCTCCACTGCTTTGCATTTTATTGCATAAAACGCCTTGATTCATGATTTAATATTTCTGCCAAGTATCAAAACAGTTCGTCTTGTCATTCTTTAGACGAACCCTCCAGCTACTCTGGCCGAGCGTATTAAGACTATATTCAATATCCTATACTTTAATGCAAGTATGAAAGCAATTCGTTGCATCCCACACGCAAGTCCACCTTCTTGTACCGGACACTAAAATTCACCAAAGATGCAATAAATGACATGTTAGATGTGTATTATGTGTTTCTATAAAAGGATGCAAAAATTACTCATGTTACCTCGACTAAATACCAAACAGGAGGTTTTCCTTGTCGAAGTCCAGATGCAGTACGCTTCTTCATCACACTACATCAATAGATTATTATAAGATTAGATGTACATTTAATATTTAATAAGCTAAGTGTGCAATAGTTTCGATTAGGCTACCTATTTAACAATGATTTGACTAGTAAGGACCGTATTGTTCCTTTACGCAAAGAATCAAAGTGGTAGACTTCGTTACGTGACAAACATATTGCAATCAGTGTCCAATGGTTCCTACAACAATAAAAATGTTATTCTTATCGTAGAACAACTAATAGGTCAATTTAATTAATTAAAAAGTGAGTTTAAGGAGCATACGATTCAATGTAAGGAAGAAGAATGATCTTATATCCAATACGAGAACATGCGTTCAAAGAATCCTTGAGATATGCTTTCACCTCCTCTTCTTTTTTTACGCAACTGTTATCTCGTACAAAGCTTGGACATAACCAACCAAACATTGCTGACTAGATTGCCTCAAATCATTGTATAATAGCCTGAGAATTCATATTGATAAAAATAAAACTTACTTATTATAGAAGTTATTATTAGTTGGATTGAATACTACTTAATTAAGGCATATATGTATATTTATTAATTTAAATATACTAATAAAGTATTACCTCATGAATGTTTGTATCATGGAAACATTCAACTCGTCCCCAAGTAAGAATTCTTTAATATCAACCTTAGAAATGAAGGTCGATGTTTCCTCAATGTAACCAGAAGCACGGTTGAGTAAGGCCTTGCACCACCTCCATATCCGTAATGAATGGAGACTTTGCCGTAGAAACATTTACTTGGGCACGTCGGCCTCCCTGAGGTGAAGCTACTTCTTTCCCTTCCTGTCGGCCTTCCTCGAACCCTAGTAATTAGTTAAATTAAAAGATATTACTGACAATCATATATAGGAACTATAAAAGAAAACTATGTATATAACTTATGTTAGACATTGTACCTGATCTGATAACCGCACCAATGCACGCGGCCATAGAATATAACTGCCAAGGGCATCAGACAATAACTGTACACCAACTCCTGCATTCGGCAGCGGAAGAGGAAATGCTTCGAAACCGGGCACAATGTCTGAAACGCTGACCACATAGTGAATATCAGCTACTGACTGGTTGTGCAATCGTACCCGGTCCTTAGGGGGCTGTACAGATCCATAAGCCACGATAATGAAACTACCATGACCATCTCCTTGATTTAGTAGCTCACATGGTGTCTCTTCCTTTAAAAAAAACTATTAATAGTTAGTGTATGAAACAACATATTGAAGAACAATATTTGTGATATTAAATGATTACCGTGAACTCCGGATATGGATGAGGCTGCGTAGGAACAGGTTGCGTAGGAACATTGCCCTGCGTGAAAGCACCAAAAGTCGGTAAGCCCATCTGCGCCAAAATGGCGTTGAAATTCTGAGTAATCTCCGCTCTGAGCTCCTCCCGAAGCTGGGCTTTCATAGCCTCCACATCAATAGAGGCACTGGATCTTGACGTAGAGGTGTATTGATCACCATACACCTTTCTGACCCCGAGGCAGACACCTCCTACGCCCCTCACACGTCCATATTGGTCCCGTCCTAGAGTCTCGTGTAAGGCATCAACTTGTCCTCTAGGAGTGAACTCACCAGTTACCTCCTTTTCCTTCAAGCCAATCTGCATAAGGATAAGAGAAAATACTCGTGAGCGCACAAGTTATATTATTATGTAAACCTTATCAAAAACTTATAATATGTACTTACAATGGCATTAGCTATCTGTTTTGTTGCGGGATCAGGTATGACGCTCTGTCCCTTTGTATCAACCCCATGCATGGAACCCCACCAATCGAGCGCTCTATCTGGTTGCCGCTGTGCAACTGTCGTCGTAGAGCTAGTGCCCGATGCCGTGGTCGACACAATCGTGGGGTAATGGTTGTACATCCACGATTCTCTCGCCTGACCATACGACTGAGCACCCAGATGGTGATAGTGCTTCCTAGCTTTTGCATTCGCGCTATTTTTTCTCACGAGATGCCTGAAACACACAAAAATAAACAAAGGTTAGATATGATGTTATACAATAATATTGGATCTAAAAGTATTAAATCTTAGCAAAAAAAAATTCTTACAACAACTTCCGGGGTTGTTTTTTGTGCAACAAATGCATGCCACTCCTCAGCTGTGATATGCCTCCATATCTGATATGGAAGCTTGGAGGGCGCCTCAAATGATGTGTCCTGCGAAGCCTCAAAAGAAGGTGTTGCTCCCCCGTCGTAGATCTTCTTCTTCTTTGTTCCCCCGACTTTTCTCCGCTTCGTGATCCACCCCGACACTAGCTTGACCTTGAAGTCTCGGAACCTCTGGGCAACCGCGGATAGAAACAAATCCAACCAACAACAAATTAAAGCCTAAAAATCTACATACTAGTTACATTATACATCATATAATCATGTTCAAAGAAAATTTGGGGTTAAATCACTTCATAAGTACATTTTGGGAGCGAAAAGGCCAAAATAGGCCAAAATAGGCATAAATTGGAGAAATTACACAGACCTGAGTTTATGTCTCATGATTTATTGAGCTTCCGCCTTTTCTTAGGATCCTCAAGTACATGTATCCCTTCCGTGTGATCTACACGCATATAATTCTCCGACATATTTACATCATCTTCCACAAAAATTTCAGGATAGGTAAAAGGGGGGTGGTCTTCAAATGCATCATATTCTTCCTCATTATCAACATCACCAAATCGAGGATACTCCTTTTACCAGGTACAACAATTGACCACTTATGATCAGCAGGATCAGTTACAAAAAATACTTGCTTGACTTGTGATGCAATTACAAATGGCTCCTCAGTTTCACGTAGACGACTAAGGTCAACAAGGGTGAAGCCGCAAGGATCATCGTTTCTTACACAACGTCGATTATTGTCAACCCACGTGCAACACAAGAGGCAAATATTAAAAGTACAGTAGTCCAGCTCCCATATTTCTTGTATTCTCCCATAATAGTTGCTTTCAGCATGTACAGGCGACTTATCTTTCGAGCTTGCATATTGTGTAGACGACGCCACAAGTGAAACACCACTATTTTATTGCAATCTTGACTTCAGATCTTGACGTTCAGTCCAAAATGTATACCCATTAATATCATAACCCTCATAAGAGCGTACAGCTTCACGAGGACCAAATGCTAACCACTTGACTGTTTCAGGAACACTTTCATCCAAATCATTGAGTAGTCGTTTATGAAACCAATCAATGAAAGTCTTGTTATGCATTTGCGTCAATGCCTCACTCCTTTTCCAGGATTGCTAAACATAATTCCTCCATATGTTCACTTAAATAAGGATGGACATCTGGTACGTGATGCAATACAAATAAGTGAGCTTGTTTACGCTTTTCTACGGAAGGTCTGATCAATTTTGAACCAATTGTACCCTTGCCCTCAAGTCTGCCCTCGTGTCGGGATGTCGGAAGTCCAACAGGATCGACACTAGCAAAATACTCAGCCACAAAATTACTGATCTCTTCACCCACAATCCCTTGAATTATACTACCTTCTGGTTGTGTAGGATTCAGAACTTTATCCTTTAAAGTTCCCATATATCTCTCAAAAGGATAGCACCACCTCAAAAACACTGGACCACACAGCTTAATTTCTCGAACTAGATGGACAATGAGATGGACCATAATGTCAAAGAATGCCGGGGGGGGGGGGGGGGAATACATCTCAAATTTGCATAGAGTTTCAACTACTCTGGACTGCAAGGAATCGAGGGTCGACGGGTCTAGGACTTTGCTGCAGATTGAATGAAAAAATGAACACAGTTCTGTAATGGTGTGCCTCACATGCTTTGGAAGTATCCCACGAATTGCAATCGGTAAGAATACTTGCATCATGACATGACAATCGTGCGATTTCATACTCAATAACTTCAACTCACCATTTAAGGTAACAAAGCGCTTCATATTCGATGAGTAGCCAGTAGGGACCTTAATGCCATACAATGACTCGCAAAAAATCCGTTTCTCTGCACGCGACATCATGTAGCAAGCTGGTGGCAAATAATTCTTCTCCGAATCCTCCACCTTTTTACTTTTCCGAGTTTCATCATCATCAACCCTTTCCTTCCCTCTTTTCTTCTTCCTTCCGTCCCTTTTCTGAGCCCACAACTCTGGTCGAATCCCCTCTTTTTCCAAGTAAAGTCGTGACTCCTTAACATCTTTTGTCTTGCCCGGAATATTCATAAGTGTCGCGATAATAGCTTCACAAACATTCCTCTCTATGTGCATGACATCCAAACAATGTCTGACCTTTAGATCTTTCCAATATGGGAGTTTCCAAAAAATGGCATGTTTTTTCCATAATCCTGTAGGTTTATCAACCTCACTAGCAGGTTTACCAAAGACTGTTTCAATGCCCTTCACCTGATTATAAACTTCAGTACCAGTTAATGGTCTATGAGCAACTTCTTCTTCAACCGTCCCATCGAATGCCTTCTTCTTAAACCGATATGGATGGTCGCGGCTGAGGAGCCTTCGTGTGCGCATATACACATGTTTGCAGCCCTTAAGGTGTGTAGATTTATGTCATCTAAACAAATCGGGCAAGGTTGTTTTCCTTTAGTCTTATACCCAGATAAGTTCCCATAAGCTGGATAATCGTTCATAGTACAAAAAAGCATGGCACGCAGAGTGAACATCTCATTAGCATACGCATCAAATACTAACACTCCTTCGTTCCACATCTTCTGTAAATCTTCAACAAGCGGCTGAAGGTATAGATCTATGTCATTTCCAGGTTGTTTGGGCCCCGATATAAGAAGCGACAACATCATGTACTTGCGTTTCATGCACAACCAAGGAGGCAAGTTGTAAACCACTAAAACTACTGGCCATGTACTATGCTGCGAGCTGAGATTGCCAAAAGGGTTCATGCCATCCGTACATAATCCAAGCCTCAGATTCCTATCCTCATTACCAAATGACTTATGCACCTTGTCGATAGTTTTTCACTCAGGCGAATCAGCCGGATGCTTGAGCAAACCGTCTTTCTTCCTACGATCTGCATGCCACCTCAAATTCTTCGCATCTCCTTTAATTGAGAACATGCGCTTAAATCTGGGTATTATGGGTAGATACCACAACACCTTGGCTGGTGGTCCTTCACTACCTCCAGCTCCTTCACGCTTGTACCTCGACAATCCACAACGTGGAAACTCATGTAAATGCTCATACTTATTACGATAAAGCACACAATCGTTAGGACAAGCATGTATCCGCTCGTACTCTAAACCCAAAGGACACATCAGTTTCTTCGCATAATAGTACGACTTTGGCAGTTCATTTCCATCAGGGAGCATCTCAGCTAAAACTTCCAACAACGATGTGAAACTAGAGTCCGCCCAACCAGCGTTCGACTTAATGTTGAACAGTGTTACCACCGCGAAAAGTTTGGTGTACTTTGTACAACCTGGATACAACGACTTTTCAGCAGCCTGAGACATAGACTCAAAAATACGAGGTTGTCTACACGACTGATCTTCAACCTCGTGTATCATCTCATCTACCCGATCCCTATCATCATCTCCAAATTCATCATCCAAATTCTCATCCCCTAACTCATCATCATCCTTCTTTTTTTTCTTCACATACATCATTCTTTACTCCAGAGCTTCCATATACCTCCCCTCCTCACCATGCCAAATCCATACGTGGTATTGAGGCCTAAACCCACGGCGCAAGACATGCTCCCTAACCACATGTATACTACTAACCTTGCTCACATTTCTACAATCCAAACAAGGACAATAAAAGTCGACTGCTCCAGAGGATGTTTGATATTCTATTGCACTTCTACAGAATTCCAAGACCCCATTCACAAACGCAATCGATTCACGACTACCATACATCCAAGTACGATCCATCTCATTCAAGAAGACCACCTCTAATAATTAAACACAACATTCATTATAATGCATCAATCATTATTAAAGTACACACACTCACATATTCAAATCACACACGTATACAACAAGCTAAGATAGTCACATGTTCAATTGTATGCATGCAGTCAAAGGTCCTTATCACTCCAACCTAACCCATCCTTGGACGTCTAATCTCACTAGTGAATATATGCCAACTTTTCAATTCTAAGGAAAATCCGGCAGCATTTCCCTACAGTTCTCCAAGTACACAATGTAGATAATTGCTTATCTACATATGTACCCAGAGAACAATGTAGCGAAACGTTAAGCCAAGATTTTCCTCAGAATTGAAAAGAAGACACACATTCACCACCTAAGTGAGATCAAACGTCCAAGAACAGTCCCAAACCGGGGACTATTCAAGACTTACTCCTAATGAGTAAGTCTTGAACGGGTATCTAGGCATATATGATGATGATTCAAACAAGTAGTTATATATTTTCATATATATAGCTAAATCACATTGCGTTTTCATACAATCTCATATCAACAAATAATATATATATATACATTATAAAAAATACATATACATTCAATAAATTATCAACTTTGTTTACATGTTAAACTATCTATTAGTTACCTCTTAACACCAACGATGAGAAATGAAGAGAAAAGAGCTACTTGGGACTTTATTTGCCTTCCTTAGCCTCTTCTTCCTACAATTGACAAAACCCACATTGCACATTAATCATTTAATTCAATTAAGAAAAACAAAAGTAACTTAAAAACAAAATTAATTCATACCTAATTAACCACTTAAATGGTGGAGAAGAAATGAGAAGAGAAGACAAGAGTAGTGGTGATGGTGGAGAAGAGAAGAGAAGATGAGAGAAGAGAAGAGAAGAGAAGGGTTGCGTCGCGCAATATGGGTGGCGCGCAAGGTGGTGGCGGACCCACAATATGGTGGAGAAGAAATGGAAGAAATGGGTGGCGCGCAAGGTGATGGTGGAGAAGAAATTGTGGTGGACGGCAGTGGTGGAGAAGAAATGTGGTGGTGGTGGTGGTGGTGGTAGTGGTGTCACGCAAAGTGGTGGAGCAATGTGGGTGGTGGTGTCTCGAATTAGAGCTCGCAATGTGGTGGTGGTGGCACTCGGTTTTTCGCACAATTTGGGGTAAGAAGTGAAAGAGGGAAAGTGGGAATGACGGAGTAAGGCGCGCGCATAGGAAATATCGAAAAAAAAAAAGCCGCAACTAGTAGGGCTGCGCTAGTTTTAAAAGGCGCAGCCCTTCACCATGGGAAGGGCTGCGCTTTAAAAAGCGTTGCCCTTCTCAAGGTGAAGGGCTGCGCTTTTTTAAAAAGCGCAGCCCTTCTTAATTGTAGGGCTGCGCTTTTCCAAAAAGGCGCAGCCCTTCAACCATAGGGCTGTGCTTTTACCAAAAGCGCAACCCTTCTTGCGCAGCCCTTCTGTTTTTTTCCCCTAGTGTAGTACATTATTATCATTCAATCTGTTGTATAATATGAGCACTATAAGAGGGGGGGTGAATTATAGTGAGAGAATAAGCTATACTTTTTGCGGAATTAAAAGTAAACTTGGGAACAAACAATGGGAACACGAGAGATTTAGCGAGGAAAGACTTCCTAGGCCTAGTAGGAAGAAATAACCTCGACCACAAGAGATTTTAACATAACTTTCCACTATAATAGGCCAAAAAAACTCTGATTACAACCTATTACTTTTCTCTCGATTCTCAACTTAAGTCAATCAACTCAAGTTCCCAACGACAGTTCCCACAACTAACGTTCCTCTCAAACTTCACTAGAAGTTCCTTTCTCTTTCTCTTGCTTCACTCAAAGCTTCTCACACTTACAAGAGTTCACTCAAACCCTTTTCTGAAAAATACACTTTGTAAAAAAATGGAAGAGTAATAAACTCGATTAATGTAAGTATGAATTCTCTTAAAGAAAAGGCATTGACTTTTTTAGACAACTAAGACAAATTAGCTAAGTCAGACAAAAATTGTTCTAAGGTTTTAGGCGCCTATTTATAGACAATTAAGACAAGACATTTTATCCACTAATAATCCACTAACCCATGATCTCCATGACTTTAATTAATTTAATCAATTTAAATTAAATATTCCTTGATATGTAATTAACCCACTAATCCACTACTTAACTAAATAAGAGAAGCAGTAACATATTACGTGGTTTTACAAAGTTGAGGAATAATTAAACTTATTTAAATTAATTAATACTTGGGAGATAATTACTAACTACAAAAACGTGTAGCAGTAGCTTTAGGCGTGTAATCTCATTTTTAGGAAATAAATAAAATATTTACTTTAGCTAGATTTTAGGAAAATATCTTTTAAAAATAACTTTAATAAAATCGAAAACCAGTTTTATATTTTAAAACAAAATCTTTTAAAAACCGGAAAGATATTTTAATTTTGAAAACAAAATCATTTACATAAAATATAAAAGATAACGGTTAGATGTTATTCTAAATAAAATCAGAAAATCAGTTTAAAATCTTTTCCTAAAAACCTTATAACTAATTCCCTAAAATAGTGGATCTTAAGTAAAACAACCCTAAAAACTCTAACTAACATATTGGGCGTACACTTAGAGTTAGGCGCACAACTTTAGAGACTCTTAGGTGTTCCTATACCAGTTTTAAGTCTTATTCCCTAAACTTATTCCTAATAGTGCCAGGTCTGTTCCTGTCATGGGATTAGAACCAAGGTCCTTTGAGAATTCACCACGAACATAATTGAACTTTCACTCAACCTTTACATGAAGATATTAAATACTCCTTAATGTATTCTAATCTTCATTCCATGCTTGATACTTCATCACTCGAACATCTTTACTTCGATCTTTGATTAATTCTCCGTTTTAATCTTCAATCAAGTATTCTATTTGCTCGAGAATGAATTACCTCGCAACAACATAAATAAAATACACTATGTCTTTTGTGGTTAAGTCATCTTCAAAACTCAAGGGTCAACAATTTCCTCCTTTTTGAAGATGGCAATAAAAGGCATATAATATAATAATATGTAATGCACATAAGTCATATAAAACTCTTTTAACAAAGTATTCAACTAAGTAAAATTAATTATTATAGACTCGTTATATTATTTTTGTAAAGAAACATGAGAACATAATCCATGACTAAAAAATTTACTCTGATTGCCTTTCTCTTTCCCCCTTTGGCATCTTCAAAATCATTAGTACATGATTTCAAAAAGATGAAATTATCTACTAAAACACATCACACCACCAAACTTGTGAGAAACAATTTGGTTAGTATAAGTAAATAAAATTCAACTCTCAAAACCGCAATCCAAGAGCCATTCAAGAGACGCACACATGCAACAAGATTAAACGTAGAATTATCAAATTAACATAGTTCCATTGTAGCATGCTTAAGAAAGAAAGATAGAAAAGACAAAGATTAAAAAGTTGTAAGAAAGAAAGATAGAAAAGACAAAGATTAAAAAGTTCATGTTCGCACAAAAACTAAACTAAGAAGAGTTTAAGGTTTAGGAGAGGAAGGTTACTCGATAACTTCTTCCACCACATCATTTAGCTTAGCCATCACCTCCTTATGATTTTCGGCCATGGTGTGATCAATCTTGAGCATATCATCCTCCAACTTCATCAATCTTGAGTTCATCATTTGGAGAGATGTAGACATTTCACCAAATCGTTCCATGATCACTTGTTGACCTTCCAAAGCCTTGTCAATTTTGTTCATCACCCCTTGCACTAACCCATTCAAATCCTTGGCTTCGGTTGCAAACTCCATCATAGCTTCCGAATAACCCATAACCAAAGTAAACAAGTAATCCAACCTTTTAGCATGAGCTAGAGTATAGGTAGAACTAATGGTAGGATTTTGAGAAGAAGAGGGAGTATTTTGAGGAGGATTTGGTGCGGCAGTGTGTTCCTTCGATTCGGGAACAGCAGGTTGTTCCTCTGGGATGGGAACAACAGCTTTGCCTTTGTCTTTGGGAACAGAACATGAAGGCAGTGAGGTAGAGGGAGGGATAGGATTATTTTGTGGTGCAATGGAAGATGGAGAGGCAAATTTTGTGGAGATGAAGGAAAAGGAGGAATTGTTTCCATAGGAACAAGAGTCTGTTCCCTAGAATGAGGAAGGCAAGACTCATATGCTTCCTTAGCAATCACCCTTACTTCATCTTCATCAATACTCTCTTCCTCATCATGGAAGGAGAGTTAAGCACTTTCAAATTTCGAACTCTTTGACTAGTTTGAGTGCTTTTAGCAACCGGTTTCACCATCTCTTCAACCACCTTCTTCCCCTTCTTTTTTTCTTCTTGTTTTTCTTCTTCATTTTTTTTTTTTTTTTCTTTTTCTTTTTTTTTTTTCAGTTTTCTTTTGTTCCATTTCTTTTCAACCTTTTCTCTCTTCTTCTTCCACATCATCATCACACTCATCATCCTCATCATCATCAAGTTAGCCTTCCCTTGATACTTCCCATTCACAACACAAACATTAAATTATTCAAGGCACGACATTCAACATATTTCCCGTAGATACACCAATGGCTTTGAGCCCGAAATTTTCACATTAAACTTAAGTCAATATTTCGGTTATTAGAGCCCATAACCAACAACAAATCCATTTTCAATATGACTCATATGTTGAATCATTAAGAGGGAAAGTTTATGTGTTTATGAGAGGCTAACAATGAATAAATAATCAAGTCCAACATGCTAACTTGAGCACGTTTAGAAAGACGAGGATAATAAGCTTTCTTTAGATGTGAATGAAATTTTGTGGTAGGGAGAAAGAAGATTTGATCAAGAAATGTTTTCCCTTTTACCACCATACTTACAACTAATTGTCAAAAGAGATATCCGAAAAGGATAGAACCCGTTGTTTTTAATAATGAAGAAGAAAAGAACTAGTTACGGAAAACAAGTGATAATCCACTATTTGAACTGGTTCCCTTTCAAAGTGAAACAATTCCTTCTTCATCAATGGAAAATTTCACAAAATTCATCCATAAGTTTGGAATTAAACTATTTCCATAACAATTCACAAAAAGATGTTCCCAACCTTGAAACTTAATCATATTAGCAATTGACGAAAATTTACCTTTTACACCAAGAAATAATGAAAGACCATGAACATACCTAGTTTTCGTGGTATTTCTTCGTGCAATTCTTGTTGTTCCTTTCTCAGGAACCTCCGATTCCCCCTCACTATTTGCATGTTGTTCTTCTACTTCCATCTCCATTGTTTCTTCAATTTTCTTCCTTTTTCTTAGATTCTTGTTGATGAATTGGGGAAATATCCATGGGAGTAGGTGATTCAATGTTAATGGAGGAAGGAGAGGGTTTTTCGGTTTGTGGGAAGAGAGAGATGAGAAGTGTTTTTGGAGTTCATGATTTTGTGGAGGTTTTTCGGTTTTATGAGAAGAATAAAACAAAGAGTATTTTTTTGTTTAAGGAAAGAAAAAAAGAAAAAATATATACACGTTTTAAAAAAAACTTAAAATTAAAAAAATATCTTCAACTAACTTGAGAGATATAAGGAAAAAATCAGATTTTAGGAAAAAAATCGAACAGAATATTTTTGGTTTTTGAATTTTGAAAGAAAAAAAAAATCTAACTATAGCTGGGAACAGCGTTTGGGAACAAATGGAAACAAGAAATTTTGCTACTTTGGAACCCATTAATTCTTTTAATCCTTTGTCATCACTTAAGGCATAGAATTGTCTTATGAACAATAAGGGGAATATTATTGGACATTGGTGAGCAGTTTTCAGACATTTTTACTTATACACATGAAATAATCATATAAGATTGTGATGTATTTAAGCAAATAAAAACATCAAATATGCACAAACATAATGCCAAAGAATTAACACAAAGGGGAATATTTTAGCAATCATTTCAACTTGATTAAGCCAAGTTCAAGTCTCAATTTCTCAAACCTATCTCTATTTAAGAGCTTTGTCAAAACTGCAATTTGACGTTCAGTCTCACAGAATTCCATTTTAATAAGACCCTTTTCAACATTATCTTTCAGAAAGTGATGCCTAATATGGATGTGTTTGACTCTTGAATGATGCAGGGATCTTTAGAAATACTAATAGCACTAGTATTATCACAATAGATGGAACACATTCAAAGTAATTCCATAGTCACGTAGTTGTTGTTTTATCCATAGCATTTGGGAACAACATGCTGGCTGCAACATATTCAGCCTCAGCTGTGGATAAAGCAACTGTGTTTTGCTTCTTGGTGCTCCAAGAAACTAAACTATGACTAAGGAACTGAACCATACCTGATGTACTCTTCTTATTGACCAGATCTCCCGCATAGTCAGCATCCGCAAATCCTTTAATTCAAAGGTATCACTTCTCGAATAGAATAGGCTTAAATCATCTGTTCCCTTGAGGTATCTTAGGATTCTCTTCACAGCTGTGAGATGAGATTCCTTTGGATTGGCTTGAAACCTTGCACATAACCTTACACTGAAAGCAATATCAGGACGACTTGCAGTTAGATATAGTAATGAGCCAATCATACCTCGATACTTTTTTGATCCACACTTGTTCCTATAGAATCTTCATCCAATCTGGTTGAATTCCCATAGGTGTATGATTACTTTGGATGCTTCCAAACCATACTTTTTCAATAGTTCCTTTATGTACTTTTGTTGATGGATGTAGATTCCTTCTTCTGTTTGCTTGATTTGCAACCCCAAGAAGAAGTTGAGCTCACCCATCATACTCATTTCAAATTCTTTACTCATGAGATTAGCAAAGTCCTTGCACAAAGATTCATTAGTGGCACCAAATATAATATCATCAACATATATTTGAACAACTAATAAATGTTTTCCTTTTGATTTTAAAACAAGGTTCGATCCAATTTTCCTCTTTTAAACTCATTTTCAAGAAGGAACTTAGAAAGTCTTTCATACCATGCTCTTGGAGCTTGCTTTAACCCATAAAGAGCTTTGTCAAGCTTAAAGACATGATTAGGAAATTCTTTATTTTCAAAACCTGGAGGTTGTTCTACAAAACCTCCTCATTAAGATAACCATTTAGAAAAGCACATTTCTCACATTTGATACAATTTAAAACCCATGAAGGCAGCAAAAGCTATAAAATTCTAATTGCTTCCAATCTTGCAACTGGAGCAAAAGTTTCTTCATAATCAATGCCTTCCTGTTGATTGTATCCTTTCACAACTAACCTGGCCTTGTTTCTTATGGTTCCGAACTCATCTAATTTGTTTCGAAACACCCACTTTAAACCAATAACCTTGTTGTGTTTAGGTTTAGGTTCAAGGTGCCAAACTTTGTTTCTTTCAAATTGATGAAGTTCATCCTGCATGCTACATCCAATCAGCATCAGTGAGAGCTTCTTCATGATTCCTAGGTTCCAACATAGAAAGAAAAGCATGAAAAGCACAAAAATTTTTCAATTGAGATCTCGTTTGAGTTCCCTTTTTATGACTGATTATGAGTTCCACAGGATGGGAACGATGAGTTTTCCAAGGCTTTGGTTGGAAATCCTGGATGGAAACTTGGTTTCCTTGATCATCTTTATTTCCTGTACTTAGGAACCAGGTTCAACAATAGTGGATTCATTCACTTGTGTTCATCACCTAGTTTTTTTCTTCCTCATTGGGAACAGGAACAGGATGTTGTTCCCTTGGCTTTGTTCCCATGACTTCGTCTTCCAAAGTCTCATCAATAAGACTTGATCTTTTATCAATCCTATTTCGAAGTCATCATCAACCTGTGTGCTTGCATCAAATTTATCTGTTTCATCAAAAATAACATGCACACTTTCTTCTACACACATAGACCTTTTATTATAAATCTATAAGCTTGCTACTAGAAGATATCCTAAGAATACAGCTTCTTCACTTCTAGCATCAAATTTTCCAAATTTTGTTTCCCATTATTATGAACAAAACATTTACATCCAAATGTTCTGAAATATGTAATATTGGGCTTTTTACCAAAATACAGCTCATAGGAGTTTTATTTAATAAAGGTCTTACCATGGCCGATTTATAATATGACAAGCAGTATTCACAGCTTCTGCCCAAAAGTTTTAGGAAGACCACTAGCTATCAACATAGTCCTAGCCATTTCTTCTATGTTCTATTCTTCCTTTCAACAACACCATTTTGTTGAGGTGTTCTAGGGCGGAGAAATTGTATCTAACCATTGTCTCTACTAAAGTCATCGAACTTAAATTTCAAATTCTTTCCATGGTCGGATCTAAGGTGTAAATTTTGACCACTCAAATTTTGAACTTTCTTTGCAAAGACAAGGAACTCATCATAAGTCTCGTCCTTGCTAGAAAGAAAAATAACCCAAGTAAATCTAGAGAAGTCATCTACAATTACAACACATATTTCTTTCCACTCCTACTTTGTATCCTCATAGGTCCACATAAATCCATATGAATTAACTCTAAAGGTCTTGTGGTACTTACCACATTCTTGGACTTGAAAGAGGACCTAACATGCTTACCTTTTGCGCATGCATCACAAACATGATCTAAATGAAACTTAGATGAGGTAAACCTAAAACTAGTTCTTTAGAACGAGTTTGTCAAGCAAGAAAACTAGCATGACCTAGACGCTTGTCCATAAAAAGAATCATCATCAATAACACTAAGGCATGTAATTGTTTTTGGGAACAAGGTTGAGATCCACAACATATGTGTTCCCTTTCCTTGTTCCTTCCAAAATAATCCTTTGTGCTATTGTTGACATAATAACATTTTTCACTATTAAACTTCACACAGTTCCCTTATCACAGAATTGGGAAATACTTACAAATTATGCTTTAACCATCAACTAGAAACATTATCTATGGAATGTGACGATGACTTACCAACTTTGCCCATGGCAACTATGTTACCTTTCTTGTTGTCACCAAAAGTCACACTTCCACCATATAGGCTGAGAGTGAGAGAAATCTTGATTTATCTCCAGTCATATGCTTAGAACAACCACTGTCTAGGTACCATGTGTTGTTCCCCCTCACTCCAACCTGCAAGAAAACTAATTGTTAGAGTTAGGAACCCAATCTTTCTTGGGTTCCTTTCCTTCAGGAACAATAGATTTCTTTTTCCAAATTACTCTACTTGTTTCCAAGTTCTCATTGTTGCGACCAAGTCTTTTAGGACAAGAGTTCCTAAAATGACCAGTGTTCCCACAAAACATACAAACTTTATCACTTGGTAAATCAACTCTCTTTTTGGTTTTTCAAATTTCTTTTTGTGATTAAAACCAAGACCTTCATTCGTTTTGTTTGAGGGTTCTTAATCCAGTTTGGAATAGGTAGCATTTTCTTTTCATTTCTCATTTGGTGCAGTTCCCCTACAAGTTCTTATTTTCAATTTCCAAAAAAAACATGATTTTTAATTCGTTTATTTCAGATTTGAAACTTTGCAAGGGAACTGACTTAATGTCAAATGAACTTACTTCAGGAACAAACTCTTTTATTGTGATATCAAGCTTAACAAGTAGTTCTCATTTTTAAGATTTTCGAAATCCTCTTTTAATTTAAGATTTTTGTCAAACAATCGAAAAATCTTTTCTCAATATCAATCGAACACTTTTAAGCCAAGAGGTATGTTCCTTTGCAACTTAAAGCATGTTGACATTGTTTTAGTTTAATGGCTCATCTTTGCAATCATTTACAGCGTCAACAATAAACTCAAATAATTTTTCTTTACTTAAAGAATTAAGACGAGTTTTGATGGTGTCTAGACTTGCCTCAAGAGATTCAATCTCTTCATCAGATTCGGAATTGTCAAGAGCCATAAGACAGAAGTTTGCAGTCTCCTCATTTGGTTGAGGATCATCTTCTTCTTCTTCAGAGTCAGAGTCTCCCCATGCAGCAACCATAGCTTTCTTCATGTCAGATCGAGTATAGGAGTTTTTGTATTCCTTGTTCCTATCTCTGCTTCGTTCCCTTCCTTTGCCTTTTTCTTGTTCCCATTGGGGACAATCTTTGATAAAGTGTTCAGAGATGCCACACTTATGACAAACAAGTTTGTTAGAATATCTCTTATTCTTACCTTTGCAATCTTCATTCTTCATATTCCTAAACGTTCTTTTGAATTTTCGGACCATGAGAGCGATTCTTCTTCATCTAGTTTCTGAGTCTTCATTTCATCAGCTTTTAAGGCAATCGATTTTTGCTTGGACATCTCCATTCTCATTGTCCAATTGCAACTCATGAGTCATAGGGAACCAGCAAGTTGTTCCAAATTGAACTTGTAAAGTCCTTAGTTTCCTGTAAGGCAGTTACCTTAGCCATCCATACGATCCCTAGGAAGGCTCCTTAGGACCTTTCGTACCTGTTCCTCAGATGTAATCACTTTCCAAGAGATGTTAGCTCATTAATAATATTAGTAAAGCGTGTAAACATGTCTTGGATAGACTCTTTTGATTTCATTTGAAAAAGTTCATATTGGTTCATCAAAAGATCTATTTTTGATCTCTTAACTTCACTCGTACCTTCATGAGTGACTTCAAGAAGATCCCAAATTTGTTTTGCGGTTTTTCATCCCATGACACGATTGTGTTCATGAGGTCCAAGAGCACAATGAAGCCGTTTTATAGCAAGAGCATTAATTTCCATCTTTTCGAAATGCTTTTATCAAAATCAGATATAGATTTAGGAATTACCTCATTCTTGTCATTAGTGGTAGTGACTTCAAAATCACCTACCTCTATGACTCTCCATACCTGGTAATTGTCGGCTTTGATAAAGATCTCCATTCTGTTCTTCCAGTAAGTGTAAAACTTACCATTGAACATTGGTGGCCTCTGCGTAGAGTACCCTTCTTCCAGTTTCTCTCTAGTATTCATATTTTTCAAGATCTTGAACTCAACAGGGTTTCCTGAATATTAGAGTTCCCGCTCTGATACCAATTGTTGTATAATATGAGCACTATAAGAGGGGGGTGAATTATAGTGAGAGAATAAGCTTACTTTTTGCGGAATTAAAAGTAAACTTGGGAACAAACAATGGGAACACGAGAGATTTAAAGAGGAAAAACTTCCTAGGCCTAGTAGGAAGAAACAACCTCGACCACAAGGGATTTTAAACAACTTTCCACTATAATAGGCCAAAACAACTCTGATTACAACCTATTACTTTTCTCTCGATTCTCAACTTAAGTCACTCAACTCAAGTTCCCAACGACAGTTCCCACAACTGACGTTTCTCTCAAACTTCACTCGAAGTTCCTTTCTCTTTCTCTTGCTTCACTCAAAGCTTTCTCACACTTACAAGAGTTCACTCAAACCCTTTTCTCAAAAATACACTTTGTAAAACAATGGAAGAGTAATAAACTCGATTAATGTAAGTATGAATTCTCTTAAGGAAAAGGCACTGACACTTTTAGATAATTTAAGACAAATTAACTAAGTCAGACACAATTTTCTAAGTTAGGCGCCTATTTATAGACAATTAAGACAAGACATGTTTACCTAATTAACCATTATACATGATCTCCATGATTTAATTAATTAATTAATTAAATTAAATTATTCCTTATAAGTCATTAACAACTAATCCACTACTTACTATAGAGAAGCATAACATATTACGTGGTTTTACAAATTGAGAATAATTAAACTTATTTAATTAATTAAATACTTGGAGGATAATTAACTAACCACTAAATCCACTAACTACAAAAACGTGTAGCAGTAACTTTGGCGTGTAATCTATTTTTAGGAAATAAATAAATAATACTTTAGCTAGTTTTAGGAAAAATATCTTTTAAAATATTTAATAAAACGAAAACAGTTTTTATTTTAAAACAAAATCTTTTAAAAACCGGAAAGATATTTTAATTTTGAAAACAAAATAATTTACATAAAATATAAAAGATAACGGTTAGATGTTATTCTCAATAAAATCAGAGTTAGGCGCACACTTAGAGTTAGGCGCACAAATTTAGAGACTCTTAGGTGTTCCTAAACCAGTTTTAGGTCTTGTTCCCTAACCTTGTTCCTAATAGTGCCACGTCTATTCCTGTCATGGGAATAAACCAAGTTCCTTTGAGAATTCACCACGAACATATTGAACTTTCACTCAACCTTTACATGAAGATAATAAATACACCCTAATGTATTCTAATCACTACTACAAAAAAGGGCGAAGATAACTGTTAAATAAGGCTTTACATAACAGTTTTGAGGTGTTATCCAAGTCAATGTAATGTAAAGTAAACATAACACCTGACGAAAGTGTTATGTTTGCCAGAGAAAACATAACAGTTATTTATAATACATGTTATGCCATTAGATAACACATTTTATAAATAAGTGTTATGTTTGCTATTTATATATAACACTTATCTTGAATAAGTGTTATGTTTTCCTATAATATATATAACATATATTACCTATAACTGTTATCTATGATATTTTTTTAAAATAATGAAATTATCATTTCACGCATATATTATTGGCCATAGCAGCACACAGACATTGACAGTACAATACATGTATCTGTTGTATAATTAATATTCAACCCATAAGATCTTAACCAATAAATTGAATTGATATTCCAAACTTCCAAAATTCTTTATATTACAAAATAATTCAACTAATATTCATAAATCTAAACTTCTAAAAAGAACTACTATATATACATATATATCAATATTAATCTAAATCATAAACAAGATCAAATATATCCTATATCAATATCCAAATCCAAAAATATAATGTATGTCCAAAAGTGGATTAAGGTTAAAAAAAAATAGGCGGAAAGTTATAACTCATTCATCATTTGTGCTTCATGTTGATCTCCGACATATGTAATCCACAACTCCCTGAGTTCATCAATTTTCTCCTGAGAATAGTTTGGACCAATGCCTTGATAGTACTACAATAAAGGTGATTACAAAATAAGTACTCATATACAAAAACTTGAAAAGTAATTAAACTTTATAATTAATGATGCAAAATTAATTTATCATAGTTGTGGCAAGATCATTCAGATATAAAATAATAATCAAGTATTTTCAACCAATTTATCCAAACTGCTCTTCATATCTCTAATATAATATAGATATAAATCTACGGTCTAAAAGATTCGTAATCATATAGAAATTAAAAAAAGCCAAATTATAACTAATGTTCAAGTACCTTATCAGGAATAAATAGTCCTCTCAACTGTACCGTCTCAAGCATGTAGCGACACACACAATATCCACAGTTTAGAGTACCAAGCGGTTGACGAGGGCACTATACACAAGAAATCGCAAATACTTTAATATAGACAATGAAAATATTTTGTGTTATAAAATAATAATGAAAGTCAGTACCTTATTTGATTCATCTAATTCGGGATTCTTTTTTATCTCTTGATATATTTTCAATGGTACGTGCTAAATTTGATAATTCCCTTATGTGTTCATAACAAGTTTAGCAAATAATAAAATAGTATATTAATAATAAAATATTAATAATAAAATAGTATGTTAATAATATCAAGAATCCACTATCAACTGAAACAAGATAAATGATTAAAACCTGATGGCTGAGAAACACCAAAAGGCGTTTTGGGGGTAATCATGCAACTAATGGGTAATAGAGATTGACTTTCAGCCTAATGGGTAGGAGGATCGAATATTGATCTCTGCTAATTATAATCTACTTGACTCAACTCCAATAAATATGCATCAATTTTTTAAAATTTGAATGAGCAATTCCAATACGCTAGTTTCAAGCATTAAGAGGCATGGTCGACATCAAAACAGGTTTACTTAAATTAATTAAATTGCACTAACAGTTCAGCTTTGTGTCTAAGCAATGATACCAACTCAAATAATTGCATCGATCCATTGCAAAATTAAGAAATTGGTCCCAAACTTCCCTTATATAATAGGGTATGACAGTAGCCACTGCCAGTTCAGAATATCTCTACTATCCATGTCTTATAGTAGGAAGAGGGAACAATGAAACATACCCCCTATCTTTATGAAGATCTTTATGCTCTGAGTAAAGAGTAGCTACTGTCATACCCTTCAACAAAAACATCCCTATCTTATAAATGCTACAAACAGGTGTTTACCAATGAAAAAATACATGTGGCTAACTAGACTTGTAATAATATTATTGTATTATATCAACTTTTTCTTTGTTATGTTCAAGATGATAATTAAAATGCCTGAATATATCTACCATGAATTCCTAATTAACAGTAACCTCAATTCATGAGGGATGGGAAATTGAAGAGGGGAGCAGGTGCAATTCTTAGTTTGGATCCTAAACGAAAAACAATACAAAATGACATTACTCTGAAATAATTTGATTGATTATCTTTTACGTGAAAGTCAAGATCTATATGGCAATGGAGCTGTCTAAAAATGGCCTCTGCATTCTTGAAAGCGATAGGCTCGGGTTTTCCAAAAATTGTGTACTCGAGCTGTGTGTGGTGAATTCTGCAGCAGATGTATAATAAATGAAGTACTCTTTCGGAGATACAAATAACCCAATCAACAGTTTGACATCCCATATCATATAGACCAGAGAATATTAACCACTACATGCTTTTAGTTTTAAACACACTTATAGAGCAGTTCATTGACCAACAATTATGCATGCCATCTCTGCTTTCATTACTCTATTCTACAACAATGGAAGAATTGCAATAGCTTAAAGAATTAGCAGCTTCAAACGCCTTTCACATACAACTCTGAAAATCATATCAATATGTACCAATAGTTTAGAAAATTGGAATTCACAAATACAAGGCTACTGGTATGATTCTCGCTTTGGGTGCGAGAGGTCACGAGTTTAATACTAGGAATGCCCCAAATAAATAGATTGTAGAAGCCTTTTTTTTTCCATCCATTGACTAACAAACGTTGGTAGCTCATGTCATATAAACTACCACCACACATACAAAAGGCAGAAGAGTTCGACATTTTGCAGAGATGGAATTTAACTGCTGGCGCTTCAGCTTTAATTGTTAGATAATGTTGTACTAGGTTAGCTAAGAGAAGCCAAAAGATAGCCTTATGTACCATATGGGTTTTAGCCCTAAGTGCACTCTTTTAAACGTTAAAAAGCTGGATCTGATGGGTTTGGACTTTGAACACTGCTTACGCAAATAGATTGATGCTAAAAAATAGCTTTTCTTTCCTTCTCTCTCTCTCTCTTTTGTTAAGTTGTTAAAGATGAGATGCTAGAGATAAAGCCTAGAAAAAGGGAAATTTTGAGATTTGTTGTTTAAATTTGTGACTTGAGGGAATTTGCTTACATGGTAACTTGAGGTAGTTGAAGAGAGAGGCTTAATTTTTAGTTATAGTACAGGTTGCTGCATGACATATAAGAGACATTACTAAGCTCTGATTATATATGGACATTTACATGTGCACCTGTCATTGGATTCACACTAATGGAGGCATGGAGCAATATAATCTACTACGAAATAACCGATATTTGATTCGTATTACCATCCTTAGCAGCTAAGCTAGTCTTCCCCTTTTTCTGGTTACTATGTTTCATCATAATCATTATATTTTCTTGTTTTGCTAAATCCATGAACCACCATGAATGCTGTTTTGAAGAGCATTTATAATATGTAAGCCCCCAAACCTGATTCATCATGTAGGAAAGAAATCCGAGCAAACAAGATCAAGTTTCAATCAGAAATTTAAGCAACAAAATCAAGGTCAAAAATTCGACCATTAAATCAATAGCAAAATTTCGCAAAAAAGCAAAGCAACAAAATTTCGCAAAAAATCGAGCAGCAACATAGCACAAATTCGACTGAAATTCACAATAATTCCAATCAGAATTTAATAAGAAATCAGAAAAAAAATAAGCAGTAATTCTTCTAAATAGGCGCTTTGAATGAAAAAAATGCAAACCTCAAAACTTGTGATTCGCACGAAATTCGTGTTGAATAATCTAATAGTTTAACTTGAGTATTTGATTGGCCCGATTAGTAGAACGATTCCAGTAGATCGATTAGCACCTAGCAGCAAGATTTTTTGGGAGAAAGAGCAGAGACTGAGAGTAAGAGAGAGAAATATTAGGGTTTCAGTGAAGTGAAAATGAAATTTGACACGGGACTTGTCGTCGGATATAAATTTGTCACAGGCCGAATGAAGTTGTCTGCTGCAATGGAATTTGACACGGGAATTGTCATCGGAGATGAGAGCCGAAGGTAGAAAGGGGAACTGGAGGTAGCAATGGTGAGGGGTATACAGCAACTGCCAACTAAACTTGAAAAAGATATGTATAAGTGCTCCGAATTTTTAGTTGGGGCAGTTTTTTTTTCGATTTAATTATTTTGACAAGTTCATTATTATTAATAATAAAAAAAGATAACATTTTTTATTATTTTCATTAAAAAAAATTAAAACATCACAAGCAAAGATAACAAACATCAAAATAAGTGTTAAGTGATATATTCTCAATACAACTTAAGATAACTGTTACACGCATAAAATGTTAAATTTAGACTTTACATAACGTTTGCTTAAATAAGAGTTAATTTAGGGGTGTTATGTTTGCCCTTTTTTGTAGTAGTGAATATTCATTCCATGCTTGATACTTCATCACTCGAACATCTTTACTTCGATCTTTGATTAAATCTCCGTTTTAATCTTCAATCAAGTATTCTCTTTGCTCGAGAATGAATTACCTCGCAACAACATAAATAAAATACACTATGACTTTTGTGGTTAAGTCATCTTCAAAACTCAAGGGTCAACACTATCATTATATTTTTTACTAATATATAATGAACAATATTTAAGTTCATATGCATCGAGAGATGTGCACAACAAAGTGAGAAAGATAAAAAAAAATATAAAGTGTATTTTTTTACTTTTTCATTTCTTCTCCCTCTTCCCTCCTCTTCCTCACTTGCCCATTCCCAACCAAACATCACGCCTAGGGGTGCAAGTTATTCGGATAAAATCCAAAATCCAATCCAATCCAAATTAGTAATTTGGATCGGATTCGAACTGTGTTCAGATTGGATTCGGATTAAAATTTTTTGAAAATGGGATTTTTAGTTTGGATTAGATTGAGGGTAATTGGATCCAAAAATCCAATATAACCAAATAGTAATAAGCTATGTATTGTATCTGGATTGGGATTAAGTGTTTAACTAAATTTTTTTATAAAAAAAAGCCTAGTCCATACCTCAGTAGGTATAGCACTTCAACCCTTCCCATAAAATCCTAACAGCATTTAATTCCTCATAAGATGATAAATCTACTAGGTTGTTGTTGTGGTTGATTTATTTCATCCAAAAAACTAAGCTTTAAAAAATCAGATTTTCGGATCGAATCCAATCTGTAGTATCAAAATTCGGATTGGATTGGATCGTATTCAAACTCTAATTGGTTTGGATTCAGATTGCAAAATTATAATCCAAATTTTGTTCGGATCGGATTGGAATAGGTCATAATCCAAACCGTACACCGAACTTTCACCCCTACTCACGCCCACCCAGATCTTACACTTCCTTTTTTTTTTTCATCCCCCCACCCAGATCTGAACGCTTCTTATAAACAAATAAGAGTTTACAATAGGAAGCTAACCAATAATTTGCTGATAAAGTTATTTGATAATTTAACATTTCGTATTACTATCACAATATTTCGGGAAAACCAGAAGGTTCTTGGGAAGAACGGTGGAACAAAAATAATTCCTCTAATATACCAAACGAAGCTAACCAAATTTCATTTTCATCATATCTAATATTACTCGTGACGTGAGTCCACCATCAGACAATTTTTTTATAAAAAAATATGGTGAGGTATCACCATGGACGCCCCACCACAGGCATATGTGTCCATGGTAGGTTCATCCATGGTAGGTTCATGAACCTGTGTTGTAGTTTAATACTCTGTATTTTGGGAGTTAGTTTTTATAAATAAGAAAATATAAAGAATATAATTGAAAGTTTTAATATTATTTACAGAAAAATATAGTTTTGGAAAGCTTACAGTTATAATTTAAATATACAACCTACTTTTTATACCTAATCATATTATAGTTTGGTTTTGTTAATAAAATAATAAATCGGAATTTGATTTGGAAACAAATCCTATTACACATAGGTTACTCATGTTATAAATAGGAGAGAAGAAAGAAAAAAAAACTTTTAACTTCATCAGCCGTGAGTTTTCTTTTTACCCAAAGGATTTTTCTCTCTCCTCTGTTATTCTCCCTCCAACATTCTTTTCCTTCCTTGCTTCCTTCTTTCTCCTTATGTGTTTCTCCTCAGTCCTTCCCTGTTGCTTACGTTGACCCTACTGCTTCATCAATCACCATAGCTCATCGGTAGAGACCCCGGTGTTGCTGGTCGTGAGGACGGTGGTCGAGGTTAGCACTGCTTGTCGGAGGACTGTTCATTGCTCGAATCAAGGGGTGTGCGAATGGTGGTTCGCGCGTTGTACAATGGTCGTTCGGAGTTCGAGTGGGCTGGTTCGTGTGGTCGCGCGAAGCTAGGCGTCGCGCGAGTTTATCGCGGTGCTGTTGGAAGCGTCGCACGCGAGATTGGAGTGGTTCGAGTTGTGGGTCGTGTCGCGCAGTTAGAGGTTTGTTGGCTCGCCGGTGGTGCGGTACAGATGTAGAGTGGTCCCTGGTGGTCACTTTCTCCCTCTTTTCTTCTTTAACTTAATTTATATAGTGAAAGTATTGGGTCAGACCGTCTGACCTAATATGTTTCGTCGGACGAAGCCGCGAGAACGGAGCCGCTGCTCCTTCTTCATCTTCTTCCTCCGCCGTCGGACAATACATTCTCCTCGAAACAAGTAGTAACAATGGCGGTCTTCTTCTGTTCGTTTCTTTGAATTGGTTCCTTGGAGTTCGTCCTTTTTTTTTCTCTTTTTCTTGCCTTCAATTCTCTTATGCGTGATGCTGGATGAATGAAGCCAATGACTCATTTGGTGGTGGGGCCTTGGCCACAACCAGGTTGCGTAGTATTATACAATTTTCAGTTGGGCTTTGAATTTTTTTCAGTTGGGTATTGATATTTTTCAGTTAGGTATTGTTTTGTTTCAATTGGGTTTTGTTTTGTTTCAGTTGGTGCTTTGCAAGTGTTTCAGTTAGTTCTTGTTGTTATTTCAGTTGGTGTTTAATATGTTTCAGTTGGAGCTTAATATGTTTCAGCTGCTCTTATTTTTCCTTTCATTCAGTTGGTGCTTTGTTAATGTTTCACTTAGTTCTTGTTGTTCTTTCAGTTGGTGTTTTATATGTTTCAATTGGTGTTTAAATTTTTTTGAAACCAACTGAAAAAAAAAGAAGACTAACTGAAAAAAAATGCAGACTACCTGAAAAAAAATGAAGACTACCTGAAAAAAAATGAAGACTACCTGAAAAAAATAAAGACCAACTGAAACCCAAGTGCGTCTAACTGAAGCACAAGTGCTTCTAACTGAAGTAGTCTGACCAGTTGTATTGAGTCAGACGAGTCTGACACAATACCTTCTCATTTATATAATATGGTTTTATTATTCTTATGTATTTTGATTAAGTTTTGTAACCATAAGTAAAGTATAGAATTAATAAAATAAATTAGATTTATAATTATATATATATTTGTAACTATGATAATTCTATCTATCAAATCTGATTTTGTAATACTGGTGTATATAATGGTTTAAGTTGGATTGTAACTAAAGTATAATAGAAGTTAAAGGAAATCAGATTATTGATCATACTATTAGTCCTTAGGATGATTTTAATCCTCAATTTTGATTTAATAATACTTATGTATATTGGTTTAAGTTTTGTTATTATGACTAAGTATAATATAAGCTAACTAAAATCAAATTTGCATATTATTATTACTTCCTAAAGATGTTAGTTTCAATAAAGTTTATGAAAAGGAAGTTTAAACAACAAGATTGGTTTTTTTATATTTCGAAACACTAAGTTTTACATAGTTAGTTAAGCTGACTTTTATTTTAGTAATATCAAGGACTTAGCACTGAAATACTTTTATTTATTATATCAGTTATGTCCCAATTTCACGAGCAGAACGTTTAAGTAGTCAACAAAGATTCTTCGTTACAAGGTACGTACACATACTAGTTCAGTTGGATATGTTAGTATAATGTTAGGTTATGAATTCTTTCATTGGAACCTAAAATCATGATAGGGAACAATTGTATGATTATGATTGATGAGATTGTTGTAACATGAAATCGATTGGAAATCTGTATGTATTTCCTGGTTATATGTGATACGGATTGTTACTAGATGTGGTAAAACGTTTAGTAACAAGACAGTGCCAAACACAGTGCTAACCACTGTTCGGACAGTTAAAGAAGAATGCGATATGGGAGATTGAAGTGTATTGGAATTTGGGTTGTCACTTGGACATGGGCCAAGTAATGCTTGGATTATTACTTGGGTTGGTATAGAATAGTTGTATCTTATGTAAATACTCTTTTTTTATGTTTTAATTATGTTGCTAAGTAGTTAGGCAGTTTGTTAGAGTCGGTTTGAGTTAGTTAAAGTCGGTTGTAGTACATGGCTTGTCCTATATAAGCGCATGTATTGTATTGGAGATAATAATGAGTATTGTATTCTATGTTGTTGATCAATTAAGTAATAATCCTTGAGAGCATTGCTAAGAATACTTGAGAAAAAGTTTAGAGACTAGCTTGACTAGTGGGTCAAAGTCGTTGCCTTTGTTCCAAACTTGAAGTCGTTGTCTTCAAGATTCTATCCATCTACACCTTCAAACACATTCCATAAACGTTTCTTTTAACTAAGGTACCTCCATATCCATTTGAAACATCATTTTCCACATCAAGTGGTATCAGAGCTTTGTCTAAGATCCAGGGTGACGTTTGTTATTACTGCCCGAATTCATCCCGAATTTGCAGTAATTTTTGGGGCCTCGAACTCCCATTATACTGTGAATCTTTTGAAGATTTTTGATCCTAAACTGGAATACATCTTGTATAGTTTATTGTGTTAAAATTTCACAAAATTTCGAGGAATTTTGATATAATTTCGAGATCGTTCTTTGTTGGTGTGTAAAAAATCGCTGGAATCAAGAAAAGCGATATTCAAACGAAGACTGCCAGCGTTTGACAATGAATTTGGCTACCAAATTTTAACTGGAATCTTACAACATATAGGGATACATTGTGTCCAAGTTTCATAAGTTTTGGTCGAGTTTTGAAGAAGTTACAAAGTTTCTTGATTTGGATAAGTACTTGAAACTTTCTTGAATATGGGAACTCCTATATCACGAGAGGAGTTACAGTATTTAATGCCGAATATGATGAGGGATTTCAATGCAAGCTTTACCTCCATGAATGAATCCATACAAAACACCAATAGGAGGGTGAAATCTTTAACTGGAAATTGGGAGGAACAAGGTGGTCGAGGGCGTCCAAATAGAGAAACACCCTTAAGAAATCCTATGGAGAGTGATAGGGACTTCAAAGTCATGGAGTTGAAGGAGTTTACTGGTGAAGGATATGTTGAAGATCTTTAAGAATGGATTCTCCAATTCAAAAAGCTTATGGATTATAAGGGGTTTGATGAACATAAGGCTTCCAAGGTAGCACATTTGAAGATTACTAGGTATGCTATTATTTGGTTCGAAAGTTTGAGGAACAAAAGGATTAGGGATGGCGATCCTAGGATTGATACTTGGTCCGAATTGAAAAGACAAATCAAGAAAAGATTCATTCCACGTGAGTATCTTCAAGAGCAATTCTTGAAACTCAATCAAATTCGACAAAACACAAAAGGTGTGGCTGAATATACCAAGGAGTTTGAGAAGTTGTGCATTTTGTGTGAGTTGGATGAAAAAGAAGAAATGAAGATTGGTCGGTTCATCACGGGATTAAGACCTTCCATAGCTAATAAGGTAGAAACTTCTAACTACATGTTCTTTCATCATGTGCTTAGATTGGACGAAAGTTTTGAAAAACAAGAAAGGGAGGTGAATAAGGGTAAGGAGAAAACTTATGCTAGTAGTTCATATTCTACTTCCTACAAGAATAAGCCTACCTATAACCAACCTGCACAATCATCAACTACTTTATCCAAATTTGACCCTAAATCGAAACCAAAAGTTTATATTAGTCCGGAACAAGCTGCTTTGGCTAAGAAACAATGCTACAAATGTCAAGCTTTTGGTCACATCTCACATGATTGTCCACAAAAGGTTATTATTTCCCCTAAAGATCATAGCAACAAAAGGAAGAGGAGGAATAGTGCCATGCGATGTGTCCTACTCAGTGTCGTACTCTATACCACGGGGACGAGGAGGAAAGTAAAGAAGGGGACTCTGACTTTGACGAGGAGGAGAAATGGGATGATCAAAAAACTTCAAGAGGCTGTTACGGACAAGGATACCTTAGTATTGAGGAGGTTACTAAGGGTAGAGTCTCAACCCTTGAAGGAAGAAGAAGAACAAATGGAGAATTTGTTCTATACGAGAGCATTTGTGAATGGGAGGGGATGTAATCTCATCATTGACAGCGGGTCTTGTGCAAATGTCGCTTCATCTAAAATGGTGAATATTCTCAAATTACCTACAAGAGATCATGCTAAGCCTTATGCTTTGAATTGGCTTAATGATCATGCACCAATTAAGGTAAAGAAACAAGCACTTGTAGCATTTTCTATTGGCGATTACAAAGATGAATTGTGGTGCGATGTTATACCTATGGATGCTTGTTCTATTTTGTTGGGAAGACCATGAAGATGGGATAGGAATGTTAATCATGCTGGAAAAAGTAACACATACTCAGTTATGGTTGGCAAGAGACGTTATAGATTGAAACCACTTCCCCCTAAAGTGACGCCAACTACGGACTTAAACAAGTCAAGTCTTTTCTTGACAAGAGCTGAGTTTGAGAGGGAGGTTGAAGAATGTGGCGTTAGATATGTGTTGTATATAAGGGAGGCTTCAACACCTAAAGATCCTCCACAAGATCCTACCTTAACTATCCTTCTCAAGGAGTATGAAGATGTATTTTCTGATGATCTTTCCACCTATTAAAGGCATTAAGCATGCCATTGATTTGGTTCCAGGAGCTACCCTACCAAATAAGGCTGCATATAGGTGCAATCTTGAAGAATCTAAGGAGCTACAAAGGCAAGTTCAAGAGCTCATTGATCGAGGGTATGTGCGAGAAAGTAAAAGTCCTTGTGCTATTTCAGCTTTGTTAGTGCCAAAGAAAGATGGTACTTGGCGTATGTGTGTGGATAGTAGAGCTGTAAATAACATCACCATCAAGTATAGGTTCCCTATGCGAAGATTGGATGATATGTTGGATGAGTTACATGGTGTTAAAATCTTCTCCAAGATTGATTTATGGAGTGGATACCATCAAATGAGGGTTCGAGAAGGGGATGAGTGGAAACTGCTTTTAGAACCAAGCAAGGGTTATATGAATGGGTGGTTATGCCTTTTGGGCTATGCAATACACCAAGTTCTTTCATGAAGTTAATGAACGAGGTATTACGTCCCTTTATTAACTCATTTGTTGTTGTTTATTTAGATGACATCTTGATTTATAGTCCTACAAGAGCGTTGCACTTTGGGCATTTGAAACAAGTTTTTGAGGCTTTGCGTACACAACAATTATAGGCAAGATGGAAAAGTGTACATTCTTGGTTACTAGTCTTGTTTTCTTGGGGTATATTGTCTCAAGTGAAGGAGTACGTGTTGATCCGTCTAAAGTAGAAGCCATTTCTTCTTGGCCAGAACCAAAGAATGCACATGATGTGAAGAGTTTTCATGGATTGGCAAGCTTCTATAGGAGTTTTATCCGAAACTTTAGTACTATGGCAACCCCACTTATGGAGCTTACAAAGAAGGGTGAGTTTGTTTGGAATAACAATGCAAAGACTGGTTCTTGCATTACCAGATTTCTCAAAGCTATTTGAGGTTGAAACAGATGCAAGTGGATTGGGAATAGGAGCTGTGCTTCTTCAAGAAAAACGTCCAATAGCATTTTTTAGTGAGAAATTGAATGGGGCTAAGCTTAATTATTCTACTTATGACAAGGAGTTCTATGCTATAATTCGTGCACTTAAGCATTGGTATCATTACCTTCGACCTAAGCCATTTGTGTTACACTCGGATCATGAGAGTCTAAAACACATACATGGGCAACAAAAACTTAATGTGAGACATGAAAAGTGGGTAGAATTTTTACAATCATTCACGTTTGCTCTAAGTATAAAGAAGGCAAAGAGAATGTTGTAGCGGATGCATTGTCAAGAAGAGGGTATTTGTTAGCAATCATGGAAGCTAAATTATTGGGTTTGAAATTCTCAAGCAACACTATAGCATTGATGATGATTTCAAAGAGATAATTGCTACTCCTAAAGGATCCTATGTTGTTCAAGATGGGTTCTTATTCAAGGAGAATCGTCTATGTGTGCCCAAGTGTAGTGTGCATGAGTTGCTGGTAAGAGAAATGCATGCTGGAGGTATTGCGGGACATTTTGGGGTACATAAGACATATGACTTGTTATGTGAGCATTTCTATTAGCCTAGGATGCTTAAGGATGTCCATCGTGTGATTGAGAGATGCGCGACATGGCAAAAGGCCAAGAGTACTTTCCACAAAGGTTTGTACACTCCATTATCGGTTCCTAGTGTGCCTTGGGATAGTGTAAGTATGGATTTCATTGTTGGCTTACCAAGGACAGCAAGGGGATAGGATTCAATCATGGTAGTGGTTGATCGTTTTAGCAAGATGGCTCATTTTATACCGTGCCATAAAACTGATGATGCGAGTAATGTGGCAGATTTGTACTATAAAGAAGTAGTACGACTTCATGGAATTCCCAAGAGTATAGTGTCAGATAGGGATACTAAGTTCCTTAGCTACTTTTGGAAGACTCTTTGAAAGATTGTGGGAACTAAATTGCCATTTAGTACTTCACACCAACCACAAACAGACGGACAAACCGAAGTCACAAATAGGACATTTGGGTACTTTGCTACGAGGGTTGGTGAGTAAGTCTACAAAAGATTGGGATGTGCATTTGGCTCATGCTGAGTTTGCATATAATAGAGCACCTTCCTCTAAAACAGGTTCATCTCCATTTCTTATTGTGTATGGGATTAATCCACATGTTCCTATTGATCTTGTTGAGTTGCCACGAGGAGATTTTGTTAATTTTGATGCTCAAGCTCGACAATGATCTTTTATGAAGACATGTAAGGAGGTTCAGTTACAAATTGAGAGAATGAATGAACGTTACAAGCAACAAGCTAATAAACACCGAAAATTGCAAGAGTTTCAAGTAGGTGATTTGGTATGGCGAAACCTACGCAAGGAAAGGTTTCCTGGAAGACGCAAAAACAAATTCATGCAAAGGGCAGATGGTCCATTTCGTGTGTTAGGACGTATTGGTGATAATGCTTACAAGTTAGAACTTCGTGATTCTTATGGAGGTGTAAGTTCTACCTTTAATATGGGTGATTTATCTCCTTATGTACTTGATGAGAATTCGGGGACAAATTCTTTAAAAGAAGGGGAGATTGATACGGATCATGAGGCGCCAAGTGTTACTAGAAGTGGTAAAGCGTTTAGTAACAAGACAGTGCCAAACACAGTGCTAACCACTGTTCGGACAGTTAAAGAAGAATGCGATATGGGAGACTGCAGTGTATTGGAATTTGGGTTGTCACTTGGACATGGGCCAAGTAATGCTTGTATTACTTGGGTGGGTATAGTATAGTTGTATCTCATGTAAATACTCTTCTTTTATGTTTTAATTATGTTGCTAAGTAGTTAGGCGGTTTGTTAGAGTCGGTTGGAGTTAGTTAAAGTCGGTTGTAGTACATGGCTTGTCTTATATAAGCACATGTACTGTATTGGAGATAATAATGAGTATTGTATTGTATGTTGTTGATCAATGAAATAATAATCCTTGAGATTATTGCTCAGAATACTTGAGAGAAAGTTTAGAGACTAGCTTGACTAGTGGGTCAAAGTTGTTGCCTTTGTTCCAAACTTGAAGTCGTTGTCTTCAAGATTCTATCCATCTACACCTTCAAACACATTCCATAAATGTTTCTTTTAACCAAGAAACCTCCATATCCATCTGGAACATCAAGTTCCACATCAATATGACTTGAGAATTGGATTGTATTATTATTAGAATGCGTAATTCTATCATATCACAAGCATGAAATGTATTGGAGTGGAATCCTATGACTTAATGTTTTAGAAAGGATGTTGCAAGAACAAAAGAATTGAGCAGTGTATCTAAGAAGGAAAATTAAATGATTATATGTTTGATGTTATGTGAATGAATAACACTAAGAAGTATATTGGGCGACAAACTTGTAGTTGGAATCCCTACAAGTAATAAACAATGGGGGAGTGTGTGACTTGTTCTACACTCCTACACAGGCCTACTGGTAACGACAGTAGTGTCATTATAAATTTTGATAATTGAAGTAGCGGGATACATTGTTTAATTTCTTAGTTAAGGAAATATCTTGTAACATCCTTGCTACAACAATAAATCATAGGATTCCGATCCAATACATTTCATGCTTATGATACGATAGAATTACACATTACAATAATAATGCAATCTATTTCACAAGTAATACAACCACTAAATACATATAGATTTCCAATCAATTTCATGCTACCAAACAATCTCATCAATCATAATCATACAATTGTTCCCTATCATGATTCTAGGTTCCAATGAAAGAACTCATAACCTAACATGATACTATCATATCCAACTGAATTAGTACGCGTACGTACCTTGTAACGAAGAATCTTTGCTGACTACTTAAACTTTTTGCTTATGAAATGGTGACCTAATCGAATAATAAAATATTTTACTGCTAAGTCCTTGATATTCTTAAAACAAAAATCAGCTTAACTATGTAAAACTTAGTGTTTCGAAATATAAAAATAACCAATCTTGTTGTTTAAATTTCCTTTTATGAACTTTATTGAGACTAACATCTTTAGGAACTAATAATAATATGCAAATCTTGTTTTAGTTACCTTATATTATACTTATTCATGATTACAAAACCTAAACTAATATACATAAGCATAATTAAATCAGAATTGAGAATTAAAATCATCCTAAGAACTAATCGTATAATCAAGAATCTGATTTCTTTAACTTATACTATACTTTATTTACAAAACCACTTAAACCATTAGGTACAAGTCTTATAAAAACATATTTGAATAATAAAATTATCATAAGAACTACAAATATCATTATAAAGCTTATTTCCTTTACTTATTTTATAAGTTACTTATAATTACAAAACTAAATCAAATTACAAACTTAATCAAATATACATTAGAATTACATAAATCATATTATATATATATTAATTTAAGGAAGAAAAGAAGGAGATAACCACCGGAGAGCACCAACACCTTCGACGACACCTACCACCATTCAAACCTCCGACTAGACTCCACGACACACACGCGCTTGAACCGCTACTCGAAGAACCCAGCCACGAAGCCTCGCTTGTAACCATTACGCACGCTCGAGCCACATACAACGCTGGACTCGCACGCACAACACACTTACACCCTCGCTCGCATGGCCTTGATCCGCCGACGGCTCCCATAGTAGCGTCGCACAAATCCCTCGAACCCTCGGCTTGCCTCAACCACACATTGCACATAAAGCACGACGCTCGACCCTTGAATGTTCACACCCCCGATGACTTGCACAGCCCGACGCTCGCACCCTCGACTCGCTAGCACACACACATCAGCTCCCTCGCACTCGAACACTCGTATATAGGGGAGAAGACGTGGGAGGTATAAGAAGTGTAGGGTAGAATTCTGACATATATAGGAGAGCTATAGGAATTCAAGTTTTTTACTAGATGCTCAACAATGAAGATGAATCATATGTGCTTTGCAGATGATTTGCTTCTCTTTTGCAACGGTGAAGCCAAACCAGCTTATTTACTACTACAAGGTATTAAGTTGTTTACTGAATCATCTGGTTTACAAGCAAATACCAGCAAATCAGCTATGTATAGTACAACCATAGCAGAAGATGAGATGATAAGAATTTCCCATTTCTCTGGGTTTGCAAGAGAAAGCTTACCTTTCAGATATCTTGGAGTTCCCATAATCTCCAAGAAGATCAAAGCAGCAGATTGTGATGCTTTGATTGAAAGAATGACACAAAGAATCAGAGTATGGAGTACTAGGAACTTAACCTTTGTTGGAAGAGCTCAACTGGTTAATTCAGTTCTCATGAGCATCCATAGTTACTGGGCTCTAGTTTTTGTATTACATGGGATAGTATTAAATAAGATCAATGAATGATGCAGACACTTCTTGTGGAGTGGGAAAGCTATGAGTGAGAAGATAGGGCATGTCAGATGGGATAAGGTATGCTCTCCCAAAAAGTCTGGGGGTCTGGGGATGAGAAATATCAAACTCTGGAATATAGCAGCAGTAGGGAAGCTAGTGTGGCATATTGGTGTACAGAAAGATGAGTTGTGGGTAGGTGGGTGCATTCTACATACATTAAGAATGCTAACTGGTGGTCCTACCAACCACCAACTAGAGCTAGCTGGATTATGAGATGTCTATGTAAAACCAAAACTGAGTTGCAGTCACTAGGTATGCATCAATAGAGCAATGATAGTAGCTATTCTATCAGCAAAGCTTATGAAAAGCTCCTTGTTGATGATCCCCATGTGCAATGGGTAACAGGAATCTGGAATAGAATGTCTCTCTCCAAGCATAGATTCATTGCTTGGTTAGGCATTCTGGACAAATTAAGAACAATGGAGAAACTGTTCCAATATCATATCAGTCAAGATAACAAGTGTTGTATCTGTGGGAATGCAGTTGAGTCACAAGACCATCTCTTTTTTGACTGCTTGTTTAGTAAGAAATTGTTGGCTGGCTTGTTTCAGTGGATAGGTATAGCTGAAAGAAGGAAGACTTTAAGACAGTGGATAAGGTGGATTAGAAGTGGTTATTCTAGGACTAAGATGAGGAAACAGGTCAGATTTGCTATAATTGCTGTTGCTGTATATCAGATTTGGAAAGCCAGGAATGAATCTTACTGGTTAGATAAAGTTCCTAGACTAGAATGTATAGTTAAAATCATTCAATATACTGTAAAGCAACGAATATATCTCTGTAAATCTGTAAAGTGGAGTCGTAGGGATATAGATTGGATTGAAGCTTTGTAATTAGAGGAGGTAATATGGGCCATGCTTGGCCTTGTGAGTGTTCCAGTCCTTTGAGGATGTAGGGTGTACATTGGTGTTTTTGGTGATATATACTTACTCATTTACCAAAAAAAAAAAAATGGCGAGGGAGAGGAAGAGAGGAGAGAGAAAATTCCTTGGCTAAAAAAAGGCTGATAGGAAGAGTTAGGGCTTTGTAATTAGCTTTTTTTCTCTTTTTATTTATAGCATGAGTAACCTAGGTGTAATAGGATGTGTTTTCAAATCAAATTCACATTTCTTATTTTATTCATTTCAAAAATAAAACAAAACCAAACTATAATAAAATTAGGAATAAAAAGTAGGTTCTATATTTAAGTTATAACTGTGGGCATATTCAAACTATATTTTTCAGTAAATAAAATTAAAAATAATTTCAATTATATTCTTTGTATTTTCTTATTTATAAAAACTAACATCCAAAATTACGGAGTATTACAGACCTCCCCCATTAAAGGAAGTTTCATCCCAAAACTTTAAGGTAGCCAGTCTTAAAGATGATCTTTTGCACTTCTAAGTCCCAATAAATCACAGACGTTTTCTAACTTTCACATGTCACACAAGCAATAAATACACATAAATAACAGACTTAACAGAATTTAGCAAACTTTAGGGTAGAAGCGCGAAATTCTATCACATTCTTCCCCCCTTAAAAGAAAAGTTACGGCCTCGTAACTTACCTACGCCTTGAAAAAGCTCAGGGTACTTCAGACGCATCGCATCTTCTGTTTCCCTTGTGGCTTCTTCAATATTTTGATTTCTCCATAACACCTTCACAATTTTGACGTTTTATTTCACGTACTAACACCTTGTGGTCTAGGATCTTGATGGGTTTATCTTCATAGGACAGGGTTTCATTTAACTCGACATTTTCAGGTTCTAGGACACGTGACTCGTCAGGTACGTATTTTCGAACTTGGGATACGTGAAATACGTTATGGACCCTTTCTAACTCGTTGAGTAATTCCAGGCGGTAAGCCACTTTACTAACTCTTGCCAAAATCTCATATGGTCCTATGAACTTAGGGCTTAGCTTCCCTTCTTTCCCAAATCGCATCACTCCTTTAATTGGGACACCTCAAGCAACATTTTTTCACCAACTTCATAATTTTCTTCCCTTAGCTTCTGATCCGCATAGGATTTTTGTCTATCTTATATGCAACCCTATAGGTTCTCTTCAATGACTTGCACTTGATCCACATTTTCTTGAATCATTTTAGGACCTAACACCACAGTCTCACTAATGTCATTCCAACACAAAGGACTATGACACTTCCTCCCATACAGTGCTTTGAATGTGGCCATTTTAATATTAGCATGATAATTATTATTCTATGAGAACTTTATGAGGTCCAAATGGTCTTCCTATGATCCCTAGTATTCTAAGGCACAAGCTCTTAACATATCATCCAAGGTCTTAATGGTTCTTTTTGTTTGACGGTTAGTAGCTGGGTGAAAGGCTATAATATAGACGTGTATGGATTTTGGGGGTGTTACAAAATTGAGACAACCAGTTCCTATTTTCAAAAGATGTTTAAAAAGAATTTTAAAATGGGTAGTATGGGATAGGAGCATATAGCTTACTTTTACTTGCATTAAATCATAGGATTGATTTTGTTTGTAATCTCTTTTCTTGCCTTGCATGTTTGATATGTTTATAGAAAGTCTGTAAGTACTATGGAATGAAATTTTGTGTTGTTTACTTGATTGAATTTGTGAAAGGTTCTTTGAAATCTTAGAAGTATGAATAGATTAGGAGGATGTGCAAGGATATGTACATATATAGTGGTTAGGAGCACTAAGTTAACTCCGAATTGGTATGAAAGATGTTTCAAAAAGGTGTTGAATTAAAACCTTATTTTAAATATTCTAGGACTAAAACACTTAATTGTTGAAAATATTTTGAACGTGCTCAAGGAGTTCTAAAATTTAAAATAACCGTTTTATCTCTTATATATGTATATATATATATATATATATATATATATATATATTATATATATATATATATATAATATAAATTTTTAAAACCTTTAATTCACAAACTAGCACTATTTCCTATCTTTAATTTCGCAAGATGGGTGGGTTACGACGTAGATCCTAAAGAATACCTGATGAAACACCGAACACTGGAAGATTCGGAGATCTAGGCCTATAAGATGAAATCTTCTATAGAGTATAGGATTATGCAGGGATACGTGTAATACTCCGTATTTTTGGGAGTTATTCTTTATAAATAAGAAAATATAAAGAATATAATTGAAAAGTATTTTAATTTTATTTGCAAAAAAAATAATACAGTTGGGTAACCTACAATTATAACTTAATTATGCAACCTATTTAGTATACTTAATGATGTTATGGTTTGGTTTTATTTAATTTTCGAAATAAATAAAATAAGAAATAGGAAGTTGATTTATGAACAAATCCTATTAGACTTGCCGCCCTATAAATAGGAAAAAAGGAGAAAAAAAAATCAGCAAACCTTAATCCTCAGTTGTTTTCTTTCCTCCCTCAAATTTTCTCCCTCCTATCTCTTTCTCCCTCATCACTATTTCCCCCTGAATCTCGTCAGCCTTCGACGAGGTCGTGTTGTGTGTGTGACCGGCAAGGAGTGAGTATTAAGCGAGGTGTGTATGTGTGCGCTCGAGTGAGGTTGCAAGGTGGTGTGTGTAGTCATGGCGAGTGGTGCGTGCTAGCGAGGCTGTGTGGTGTGCTGCTGCTGTGTGTGCAAATCGATGAGTTGCTTCGAGTGCTGGTCGAGGATTTATGCGAGGCGCGCTGTGCGTCGATGGTGGTGCGAGTGGAGTGTGATGTGAGAGCGACGAGTGTCACGGCTGTTGTATTAATACCCCGTTTTCAGAAGTTATTTTATTATTTATTAAGGTTTAATATTATTTTCACTCAAAATTTATTTTATGATAATGCGATTTTATTTGATAATTATGTTTATTAAAATAATGATTTCATTTAGTTTTGACTTATTTAACAAAGTTCAAAATAAATCATTTACTTATTTTATTATTCATTTCATTATTTCTAATTATATAAACTTTTACATTTGTTATGGGTATCCTTATACTAATTGTCCATTCATAATTGTCCATCCATATTGTACAAAGCCCAAATGCCAAGTCCATACCCGGCCATATGCCTTTTAGCCAAAAAAATAAAATGAAAACAAAACAAAACAAAAGAGGAAAGAAGAAAACTAATTTCTCATCTTCATCCTCCTTCCTTCTCTTTTGACTGATTCAAGGCACAACAACCAAGAAAAAACTAAACACCTTCCTTCATCTCCTCCCTTCTTCTTCTTTTGAATTCAACACTCAAACCAAGATTTTGCAACACCTTCCTTCATCTCCCTCCTTCTCCCTCGTCTGGTTCAAAGCACTCAAACCAAGAATTTCAATACAACTTTACATTTTCTGCACAAACCTCTTCTATAAATACTGAACTCTCTCACCAAATTACTCAAGCAAAACAATTCAAAAGGTTTGCTTCAATTCAATTCTCTTCTTCCTAATTTATGAAATTTTGTTTTGAAAATTTTTTAAAAAATGAAAATTCAAACCGCCATAAACAAACCTCCTCTGTTTTATTTCTCTGCCGAAAACAGCCACCTCCGACCACCCATACAACCGCCTGAAAAACATTACCAATCGAACCACCAAACACAACCACCGCGGACCGCTGTCCTTCCTTCCCCCTCGCGCAGCCCTGCTGTCGCCCTTCAGCTCTGCCCAGCCACTGCGAGGACCACCACCTGAAATCCGTCGCCTGAGCCTTGCTTTCGCCGACCAAAACCAAGCCACCTTCCTCCTTCGCCTCTCCCCTGCTTCGCTCCCTTGTTTTCCCTCCCCTTCTTTCGTACCTCTTCATTTCGTTTCTCAGTATGAGAAACTGAGTGATTTGTTTTAAAAACCTCGTTTTTTCCCTTTATCCTTTTAATTTATTTGTGTTTTGGTTAGTTTTTTTAGTTTACATTTATTTATTTTTTTAATAAGAAAACTAAAACTCATAATTTCCTAACTAACCTACTCAATTAAGTTGGCCTTTTTAGCCAACTTAGTTTTGATAAACGTTTCTTAAATAAAATAAGAAGTAAAATAAAGTTAGTTTACTATGTTTAATATAATTATTCAAGTTAATAAAAATGAAGTTGAAGTAATTTTGTGAGTACTTAAAATGATTTCATAAATGATTTAAAAACCATAACTTTGATTCTAAAAAGGGGTTATTTAGGTAACTAACTTGGATCTCGTTAACATTTATTGTAGACTCCGATTGCGTAAACAAGGAATACCGTACCGAAGTGCTAATACGTTTGTGGATTTAACTTTGGGCTTGCGTCACGAGGTCTCCGATGTCCATCAAAACATAGATCCTATTAGCATAAAACGAATTGATTACGTGATTTTTCTGGCAATTCAAAATTTTTATTGACTACCAAACATATTGGAGTACAAATAACAGAGTGAAGAAACAAGCCTTCTACACTCTACAACATAAACAGAGCTCAAGTGATTAATAATTGTCTTTCAAGCTCACAACATCTACAAGAGACTCTAAAGATAATCTCTTTCACAAGGAGACTACTAGGTAGTAAAGAATTCTTAAAAACTTTGTTGTTCCTTTGAAGCCAAACAGCATAAACACTTTCAGTGTAAAGCATGATGTATACTTTATCCAAGCTCTTCTTACTTCTGGCTTTCATGGTCACAAAATCCAGCTCAATATTTGCATCAGCTAAAGGCTGTTTCTGAATATAATGAAGCACCTGACTCCAGACATCTTTACTATATTCACAGGTGAAAAATAGATGTTGTCTGGTTTCCACATGTTGATCACAGAGTTTGCATAAAGGACTAATGCTAGTATTCCAAAGACTCACCAAACTGGCAATAGCTAATCTGTCCAGCATTGCTAGCCATAGTATAAATTTGCTCTTTGGAGTAGAGTTATCGTTGCACAAATGTCTTCTCCAATCAACCTTAACAAAGTTGCCTCTGAGTAGCTTGTATGTTTCTTTTATACTAAACTTCTGTTGTGTACTGATAGCATCCCAGCCTCCAACAGCATCTAACAATCTCCTGGAAGCAATAATCTTTTTTAACATCCAAGAGATATTGTTGCTCAAGTTCACCTCCATCAGTGTACTTCTCTTGATATAATATGCATTAACCCATTTAACCCACAACTTATCTTGCTTAAAAGAAAGGGCCCAAAGCAGCTTAAGTATAGCTGCCTTATTCCACACTTTCATATCAATAACATTCCACCCACCAGCAGCTTTGGGTAGTTGAAGGAATTCCCAAGCAACTGGAGCCTTTCTTGACTGATCAAGAGAACCAGTTCATAAAAACCTTGTGCATATGGACTCCACTGCCCTAATAAGCTTCTTTGGGAGAAGGAAGATTTGAGCCCATAAGTTCTGCATGCTCCCTAGAATAGCTTTTATACGTTGTAATATGCCTGTATAAGTAAGGAAGTGAGCCATCCATCCCTGAGCTCTGTGAGTTATTCTATCAATCAAGGGTTTGCATTGAGTGAAGTTTAACTTCTTTGCAGCCAAAGGAACTCCAAGATATCTGAATGGGAGCTCCCTAATAGGCATATTCATTAATGTTGCAAGTTGATTAGCTGAATCTTGACTGATTTCAGCAAAATAAATACAGCTCTTGTCATTGTTAGCTTCAAGACCTGAAGCTCTTGAAAACTTATGAAAAGCTTTAAACATCTCCACCACTGAACCCTGATCTGCCCTTGCAAACATGAGTAAGTCATCAGCAAACATTAAATCAGTGAGCTGAATTCTCTTACATTTTGGGTGATGATTGAAGCTTGAACCCATATTACCCATGCATCTACTCAGATACTCCATAATGATTGCAAATAGGAAAGGGGATAAGGGATCCCCTTGCCTTAAACCTTTCTTAGCAAGAAATGGTTTAGTTGGACAACCATTCAATAAGATAGAGTAGGATACTGTTTGAACACATTGCATAATCCATTGGATGAATTGACTAGGAAAGCCCAACTCCTTTAACATGCTCTCTAAGAAGACCCACTCCACAGAGTCATAAGCCTTCCTAATGTCAACTTTAATGACACATCTAGGAGACATATAACTCCTATTATATCCCCTGATTAACTCAGTTGCTAATAGGATGTTCTCTCCAATCTGTCTCCCAGGAATAAACCCTGACTGAGAGCTACTCACAACCTCTATTATCACCTGCTGCAGCCTTTTTGTTAAGATTTTTGAAATACTTTTGTAGATCATGGTACAACAAGCAATAGGTCTATATTCTTTGACCTGAGTTGGGTTCTCAACCTTTGATATCAAGGTAACAGTAGTGATGTTCACTGGTTTGTGCATCACATTGCACTCAAAGAATTCAAGAACACCAGAATAAACTTCAGTTTTAATGACATCCCAAGTTTTCTTGAAGAAAACAACATTGAAGCCATCCAAACCTGGAGCTTTAGAATCATCAATAGAAGCTGATGCAACATTAATTTCCTGATGTATAACTGGTTGTATTAGAATACTACAAGCCAGTTGTGAAAGCATAAGACCCTTCCTAACCATGTCTATATCAATAGTCTCAATGGTCTCTGAGCTGGAAGCCAGAAGCTTCATGTAAAAAGTCTTAATCTCTTCTTTAATTCTAGCAGATTCAGTGAGAACCTCACCTTCCTCGTGAGTTATGCAACACAGTTATTTTGCTTTTAGCATTTCTCACTTTGATAGCAGTAAAGTAGAAGTTAGAGTTAGCATCTCCTTGATATAGCCAATTAATTCTAGCTTTCTGCCTAAGAACACTCATATCAATGAGAGACCACCTCCTCAATAACTCTAAAGTTTCCTTCTTTCTCTTAAATCTCTTCATCATGAGTCAGATCAGGACTATTTTGTATCAACTCCAACTGTCTCCTATAGATATCCACCTTACAATGGGCATGGGAGTAGCTTTTAGCATGAAAATACTTAATAGCCTCCTTAGTTTTGTGAAGTTTGGCCCATAAATTCCTCAGCTGCCCATTACAATGAACAGATCCCCAAGCTTGCTTTACCATTTCTAAGAAACCTCGTTGTTCTACCAGATGATTAAGAAATCTGAATGGCCTACCTCCACCTGAATTGTGATTGTCAGCAAGAGAGAAGAGCAATGGTGAGTGATCTGATACCCCTGCATTAAGGTATTTCACAACAATATCTGCATATTTATTCACAAATACCACATTAACAATGGCTTTGTGAATTCTGCTAGAGATTCCATCAGCACCATGACCCTTGTTACTCCAAGAATAGAAGGTCCCACTAGAAGGAGCTTCAGATAGGCAATTGTCCATCAGGAAGTTACTAAACTCCACAGTTTCAGCATGTGTAATGTCATTTCCTTGCAATCTATCAACTGCATGACATACAACATTATAATCCCCCATTAATATGCAAGGAATCTGAATACCATTAACATATCTACTCAGATCAACCCATAAACTCCTCCTATCTTCAATTGTATGTAAGCCATACACTGCAGCATAGTGAAATAAACACTCTCCTTCAGTATTCTGAACCTCCACAATCATAAATTGTTCAGAAGTACTTAACAAGTTCACCCTAGTTTCAGTTTTCACCCAACCAATCTAAATTCTACCCTTATTTGTAGAATCATAATTACACAGCCAGCTCCACCTATCTCCAAATTTCTTCTGAATCTTGCTTGATTATGAGGCCTAACCCTTGTTTCAAGTAAAGCACAAACAGTTACTTTATTTAGCTGAAGGAAATTTTTGATTTCCTTCAACTTAAAGGGGTCATTCATACCCCTTACATTCCAACTGATGCATATCATTAGGATAAATAGGGATTTGGTCCCCTAGCACCCCCAGGTAAACCTGAGCCAAACTGAAGCTGCACTCCACTATGTATCCCTTTTCCCTTTATCCTTTGTTTTCCTTGTGACTACCTTCCAAGCTCCTCCTTCTTCTGGTTCAGCGCCCACATTCACAGGGGTAGCAACTGGAGTAATAACTACTTCTGTTTCACCCTCTTCTGCAATTTTTTGTACAGGAACCTCTATAGGTCTAGAGATGGGAACCTCCACATTGCTGGATGTGGTAGCAACATTCACTTTCTTAGGCACCCACTTCTGGATGACCTTAGTTTTTGCCCTACCTTCAGAGTTAACTTCACAATTATGACCCACCTTACAACATTTCTTACAAAAAGGAGGAAGCCATATATATATCACCTTCTGAGTAAAGCACTTGCCATTAGGCTCCTCCACTATCACTGCATCCTGAAGTTTCTGAGTTACATCCACCTCCACCAGCACTCTTGCAAAGGAGATGCACAAACCTTTACTAGTGCATTCATCAGTAAACAGAGGTACCACTAAAATACTTCCTATCCTACTAAGAGAGTCTCCACCCCAGCAGCTCAATGGGAGATTTGGAAATTTCACCCAGACAGGCACCACCTTTAATATTTCCTCATGAAAATTAAAGTTAGCACACCATTTATTCACTATCATTTCTTTTCCATAAAATAAATGTGGCCCAGTGAGCAAAACTCTATCTCTATCTTCCTTAGTGTTTAACTTAACAGTGAAGAAACCTTCTTCATGTTTGAAAATGGCAGGTTCATACTTCAAATGCCAAAATACATTCACATATTGTGAAAGCGAAGTAAGAGTGGGATTTTGGCCAACAACATAAACAACTAGAGCATCCTCCCAGTTCTTCGTTTGAGAATCCACATCTTTCTTATCAAGCTTAGCAACAAAATCACCATTAACAACAACCGAAGCTACAAAATTTAATCCCATACCTTTTTCAGAGATACGTGACTGAGTTGTAAAGCTTTTCCATCGTAGTTGAGCATCTTCCAAGTGAGATTTCTCCACAACCTCTGTAATATCTCAAGATTTATTGTTTCATTGAGTTTCTCCACTATGTCACCTAAAGCTTGAGTTTTTGGATTACTATCAACCATCTCCGAAGATCCCGGTGTCGACGAGCTAGTCGCCTGCTCGGAAGTCTTCTTTTTCCGGCCCATACCAACCGGAGGTGCAGGTTAGACAAACACCTTAACATGCACCAGCCGAGGGTTTTTATTACGTGATTATGTGCTTATAAAATTTATAAGTATGGGCTATAATTATGGATTTTCGACTTAATGCGGATTATGAATAAGAATGACAAAATGGATAACGACTATGGATTTCGACTATGAATCATGACCTTAGACGATATACGATATGACAAATATGTTTATCATAACGTTATTAAAATCATTAATGTCATTTAGTAATGTTAAGGTTATTATTAATATTACTATTGTGATTATATTATTATTATTATTATTATTATTATTATTATTATTATTATTATTATTATTATTATTATTATTGTTATTATTATTACTATAAATCGTTATGATTATCATGAATATTATTATTGTAATTAATATTGAGATTTTATGAAAGTTGATATTGATAAGAACATGTGATAATGAAATAATTATGAATCTGCAGTGATAAAACTCAAGTGATGATTGGGAATATGATATGAGTTATTGAAATCGCTATAAATGGATTGAATATGTTCACACTGGATTGAACATGATGACATAAATGTGTATCTGATTTATGTGATGACGTGAATTAAAAGATGTTAGTCACGTAAAGTGAAATATCGGAGGGAAATGATGAACATGTTATGTGAAAGCTCATTTGAATGCTCTTACTGTTGGACCGGTTATATTTGAGGAGATTTAAGAGAAACAAGATGCCGATAAGTGGTTGAGTAAGTTAAGAGAAATGAAAGAAAGCGGTCAAGCACCAGAGTTCGAGATTGATGAGAATGGCGTTGCAAAGTATAAACGAAGATTGTGTGTACCAAAAGACGAGAAACTCAAGACGAGAATCCTAAGGGAAACCCATAGTTCGCCGTATTCTATACATTCAGGAGGAGATAAGCTTTATAAGTATTTGAAGAAACACTTTTTGTGGCCTATAATGAAGCAAGAAGTAGCCGACTTTGTATTAAAATGTTTAATGTGCCAGAAGGTGAAAATACAACATACGACACATGGAGGAAAAGTGCAACCATTGGAAGTGCCAGGATGGAAATCTATCTCTATGGATTTCATCATGGGATTACCGAATACGAGGTCAGCAAAGAATGCAATATGGGTAATAGTGGATCGTTTGACCGAGACGGTAAGATTCATAGCGATGAAGGATACTTGGTCGTTAAAACAATTGGATGATGCTTATTTTAATGAGGTAGTTAGGCTATATGGTGTTCCGACGGACATCGTTTCGGATAGAGACTCGAGATTCTTATCTAAGTTCTCAAAACAGCTCCAGACAGCCGTGGGTACACTATTGAAATTCAGCACAGTTTTCCACCCAGCAACAAATGGTCAAACAGAAAGAGCCATGAAGACATTGGAAGATATGTTGAGGGCATGCGTGATGGATTTCGGAGGATATTGGGATGATCATTTGATGTACATTGAGTTCTCGTACAACAACAGTTATCACTCGAGCATAGGAATGACACCTTATGAGGCGTTGTATGGACGGAAATGTAGTAGTTCTATATGTTGGAACGATGTGAACAAATCATTGAATCTAGGACCGGAAATGATAGAAGAGACTACCAACAAGGTGAAGTTGATTCAAGAGCATATGAAAACAGCTCAAGATCGACAAAAATCGTATGCCGATCAAAGGAGACGAGATTCAGAATTTGTAGTTGGAGAGAAAGTGTTGCTGAAAGTTTCACCAACCAAGGGAGTAATGAGGTTCGATAGGAAAGGAAAGCTAAGTCCTCGTTATATTGGACCCTATGAGGTATTAGAAAGAATTGGACAAGTGGCTTATAGGTTAGCCTTACCTATAGAATTAGCTAAGGTTCATAATGTTTTTCATGTGTCTCAACTTCGTAAATACATCTCTGACCCCTCCCATGTTATCCAACCTGAAACCATTGAACTAGATGAGACACTTACTTTTGAAGAACGTCCTGTTAGAATCCTTGATTCCAAAATGAGAAACACCCGAAACAAGGCAATAAAGTTAGTGAAAGTTCTATGGTATAATCATCAAACCGAGGAAGCAACGTGGGAAACAGAAGACGACATGAGAAAGCGTTATCCTGAACTCTTTGGTGAGGTACGATTATCAAGTTTCAGGGACAAAACTCCTTAAGGGGGACCGAATGTAATACTAACAAAGCGCAAAGCTAATGTTTCGTTAATATTAAATATCTAACCTTAAAGTTCGAGGAAGAACTTTGTTTTTAAGGAGGAGTAGATGTAATACCCCGTATTTTCAGAAGTTATTTTATTATTTATTAAGGTTTAATATTATTTCCATTCAAAATAAATTTTATGATAATGCGATTTTATTTGATAACTATGTTTATTAAAATAATGATTTCATTTAGTTTTGACTTATTTAACAAAGTTTAAAATAAATCATTTACTTGTTTTATTATTCATTTCATTATTTCTAATCAAATAAACACAACTTTACTACATTAGAGTATCAAAGCCAGGAGAAGTCAGAATCAGGTATATAGCATACTAGATGCTCAAGGTGTATGGATAGATAAACCTGAGGAGGTTCCTAATGCCTATCTAGATTTTTATAAAGAGCTATTGGGGACTGTATTTCCCCACAGAACTCAGACAATAAAACAAATAGTTCAAGAGGGCCCTGTAATCACTGAGCATCACAGAGAGATATTGAATGCTCCCTACGCCAGAGATGAAGTTAGGAAAGCTCTTTTCTCTATTCCAAGCTCTAAGGCACCTGGGCCAGATGGTTTTGGTTATGCCTTTTACAAAGACGATTGGGATATCATTGGCGAAGAAGTATTGGATGTTGTTCTGGATGTCCTACAAAATAGTAGATTGTTAAAAGAATTGAATCATAGAATTGTAACTCTCATTCCTAAGACTAAATGTCCTAAGAATGTGAGTGAATTTCGTCCAATTTCTTGTTGCTATACATTGTATAAGTGCATAACCAAATTACTTAGCAACAGAATTAGTCAAATTCTTCCTGATTTGATCCATGAGAATCAAGGAGGCTTTTTACAATGAAGAAATATTATGCACAATGTTATGGTGGTACAAGATTTAGTTAGACATTATGGGAGGAAGTCTATTCAGTCCAGTTGCATGATGAAGTTGGATCTCCAAAAGGCATATGATACAGTTGATTGGAGATTCCTCAGGGAGATGCTTGGGTTCTTAGAAGTTCCAATAAAAGTGGTGGAATTAATCATGGAGTGTGTCACTACTCCCATGTTTTCATTAATGATTAATGGAACAATGCATGGCTTCTTCAAATCACAAAGAGGTTTGAGACAAGGATATCCCATCTCCCCTCTCCTATTTGTTATTTGTATGGAATATTTCTCTCGGATTCTGAGTAAAGTGAGTGAGCTTCCCCAATTCCAATATCACCCAAGATGCAAGGGCATAAAGCTTACTCGTATGTGCTTTGCAGATGATCCCATTCTCTGCTGTAAAGGTGAAGTTGCTTCTATATATCTCATGGTGCAGGCTTTCAAGCTCCTCTTCAACACCCCAAGCTTGCAAGAAAATACACAAAATCATCCATCCACTGCTATGGTATGCAGGACTATGATGTCCAAAGGTTGGTGCAAGTCTCTAGGTTTACACAAAGCACCTTACCATTTAAATATTTAGTTGTTCCTATATGCTCCAGGAGAATATCACAGGCACAATGTGAATTACTGGTGGGTAAGATGATTGCAAGAATCAAAGTATGGAGGTCAAGGTACTTGTCTTTCACTGCTAGAGCACAACTCATTAACAGTGTGCTTGTTAATATCCACATGTACTGGTCTCAGGTTTAAATATTGCCCAAGAATGTGCTGGTGGAGGTTAATAAGATTTGAGAGCATTATGCGGAGTGGTCAAGCATTCAACAACAGACCAGGTAACATTGCTTGGGAGAATTTATGCTCCAGTAAACATCAAGGGGGTCTTGGGATCCGAAATGTGCAGTTGTGGAATGTTGCAAATATGGGTAAATATGTCTGGGCTGTGGCTACAAAGCAGGATAATATATGGATTAAATGGATCCATTCAGTTTACTTGAGGAATGAGGAGTGGTGGAGCTACCAACCCAACCATAATGCAAGCTGGTACTGGAAAAAAAATCTGCTCAACTAGAGATCATTTGAAGCAATATTACAGCCAAGATGAGCTAGGTGCCATGACTAAATATTCTGTGAAAATAGTATATGAGAAGATAGTTGGACCAAGGACTGTGGTTCAATGGGATAGATTTGTCTAGAGTAGACTTAATACTCCCAAACATAATTTTATATGTTGGCTTGCAATTCAAGCCAAGCTGAATACTACAGCTAGGTTGGCCCAATTTGGTATAAGCAATATGGATACATGTTTGATATGCTCTAATGGTACTGAAGATCATGAGCAGTTGTTCTTCAGATGTCATTATAGTAAGGAATGTCTTGGTGAGGTAAAGCAATGGCTCAGCATCAGGAATACAATCAACATACTACAGCAGCTAGTGCATTGGTGCATGCACAGAAGATGTTCTAAGTTCTGGAAGCAGGTGTACTATGCAAGTATTGATGCTTTTTGGTTTACTTGATTTGGTATAGTAGGAATCAAAGTTACTGGAATCAAATTGTCCCTAGTGTTCACTTTACTATAAAGCATCTGAAACAAGTTGTAAGGATGAGGATCTTGGCTGTGATGCCAAAGAATGTAAAGAGGACTGAATTAGAGTGGTTTTCTTCTCTATAAGCTGTCTATATTAGTTTGAGCTTACTCTTTGGGAGGGGGTTCAACCTAGTTGGTTTGTCTCCCATTGAGTGATGGCTAGGTTGTATGGTGTTATTGATTAATGAAAAGCTTACTTACTTATCAAAAAAAAATTGTCCATCCATATTGTACAAAGCCCAAATGCCAAGTCATACCCATATGTCTTTTAGCCAAAAAAAAAATTAAAAAATAAAATGAAAACAAAACAAAAGAGGAAAGAAGAAAACTGATTTCTCATCTTCATCCTCCCCCCTTCTCCTTCGACTAATTCAAGGCAAAACAACCAAGAAAAAATTCAACACCTTCCTCCATTCCTCCCTTCTTCTTCGTCTGAATTCAACAGTCAAACCAAGATTTTGCAACACCTTCCTTCATCTCCCTCCTTCTCCTTCGTCTGGTTCAAAGCAATCAAACCAAGAATTTCAACACAATTCACTCAACCACCATTACATTTTCTGCCCAAACCTTTTCTATAAATATTGAATTTTCTCACCAAATTACTTAATCAAAACAATTCAAACGGTTTGCTTTAATTCAATTCTCTTCTTCCTAATTTCTGAAATTTTATTTTAAAAATTAAAAAAATTAAAATTCAAACCATCATAAACAAACCTCCTCTGTTTTCTTCCTCCGCAAGGAACCGCCACCTCCGACCACCCATACAACCGCCTGAAAAACACCACCAATCGAACCACCAAACACAACCACCGCGGACCGCATCCTTCCTTCCCTCTCACGCAGCCCTGCTGTCGCCCTTCAGCTCTGCCCAGCCATCACATCTCGCGCCCAGCCACCGCGAGGACCACCACCTAAAATCTGTCGCCTGAGCCTTGCTTTCGCCGACCAAAACCAAGCCACCTTCCTCCTTCGCCTCTCCCCTGCTTCGCTCCCCTGTTTTCTCTCCCCTTCTTTTGTGCCTCTTCATTTCGTTTCTCAGTACGAGAAATTGAGTGAATTGTTTTAAAAACCTCCTTTCCCTTTATCCTTTTAATTTATATGTCTTTTAGTTAGTTTATTTTGTTTACATTTATTTTTATTTTAAAAAAAAAAACAAAAACTCATAATTTCCTAAACTAACCTACTCAATTAAGTTGGCCTTTTTAGTTAACTTAGTTTTGATAAACTTGATAAATGTTTCTTAAATAAAATAAGAAGTGAAATAAAGTTAGTTTACAATGTTTAAAATAATTATTCAAGTTAATAAAAATGAAGTTGAAGTAATTTTGTGAGTACTTAAAATGATTTTAAAACCATAACTTTGATTCATAAACTCTTCTTAAAATAATAAATAATTTCTTTAAGTTATTTGGATAATTTAAATCGTATATTTTCTAAAAAGGGGTTATTTAGGTAACTAACTTAAATCTCGTTAACATTTATTGTAGTCTCCGATTGCTTAAACGAGGAATACCGAAGTGCTAATACGTTCGTGAATTTAACTTTGGGCATGTGTCACGAGGTAATCTCCGATGTCCGTCTAAACATTGATCACGTTAGCATAAAACGAATTGATTACGTGATTATTATGTGCTTATAAATTTATAAGTATGGGCTATAATTATGGATTATCGACTTAATGCGGATTATGAATACGAACGAAAAAATGGATAACAACTATTGATTTCGATTATGAGTCATGACCTTAGACGATATACGATATGACAAATATGTTTATCATAACGTTATTAAAATCGTTAATGTCATTTAGTAATGTTTAGGTTATTATTAATATTACTATTGTGATTATATTATTATTATTATTATTATTATTATTATTATTATTATTATTATCATTATTATTATTATTATCATTATTATTATTATTACTATAAATCGTGATGATTATCATGGATATAATTATTGTTATTAATATTGAGATTTTATGAAAGTTGATATTGGTAAGAACATGTGATAATGAAATAATTATGAATCTAAAGTGATAAATGAACTCAAGTGATGATTGGAAATATGATATGAGTTATTGAAATCGCTATGAATGGATTGATTTTATGATGGATTGAATATGTTCACACTGGATTGAATAAGATGACGTAAATGTGCACGTGAGTTATGTGATGACGTGAATTAAAGGGTGTTAGTCACTTAAAGTGAAATGTCATAGGGAAATGATGAACAAGTTACCCTATATGAGTGGTTCAGCGGCCCCTACAGGTTCTCTTGTTACTATGCTGATTATTCTATTACTGTCTTTCTTCTATCTTGTTGTGATTCAAGTAAAAGGGGTATGCACACTGGGGACTCTGTTATTATGGCCATTATGATATCCGTAGGTGGTTACAGGTGTTCGCCCCGGCCTACAAGTAGGTCGTAACAGGGGGTTCGCCCCGGCCTACAATGTTGAAGTAAGTGGTTACAGGGGTTCGCCCCGGCTTACTAGCGTTCTTTTTCCTCTCCTTGAATAACTGGATTAATTGAACTAATGATATGATTATTCAGTGTATATATATGTGTTTACATGTGCTATGACTTCCAAAACTATTAATCTACTATTTTACAAAGTGTTTCCAACTTAAGTATTTTACGGGATGGAGTTGGAATTACTCGGTTTTTCTGATTTTTAAGAGCTTCTCTCTCTTGTTTCTTTTCAATGTATTTGTGCAGGTGGGTGATCGATCAGGGGAACAAAAGGGAGATCATTTAGAGTTGTAATCCACTTAGCATATGATTAGCTTTCGTTGGAACTCCGAAACACTTAATTAATTAGTAATGTTCAATGAACGATTCACTTGGTTGTTAGAATGAATGATTTTGAGTTTACTTTTGTTTTTGTTTTTTTAACTTAGTCCTGCATTTATTTCCAAGGAGATAAGTGCGGCAGTAGCGCCACCCGTTAGGTCTAACCCTCGTGGATTTTTCCTCCCCCAAAACCCGAGTTTTACTAAATGAAGAAGGGTTCCGGTTGGCGGGGGTGTTACAGTTGTGGGTACGAAAGCTCGAAAGCGAGCGACGTGTATCATGTGTGGTGTGTTGTGGTCGCGCGAGTTAGCCGACGGGTTGTGCGAGCGCGAGTGTGTTATGTATAAAAAATTATAAGATAGTATAATTTTCTCTATTATTACTTAATATTGTTTAATTCGACTTTTTGTAATTTCAAGTAATTTAATTAAGTTGTAATTGAAGTAAGTTGTAAATTGATAAGGTTGTAATTGGAGTAAGTTGTAAATTTATTAAGTTTGTAAATCTGAATAAGTTTTGTAAGTACAAGTAAGGTATAAAATTAGTAAAAGAAATCAGATTATTAGTTATGGTAGTAATGTTATAATAATCTTGTTATTCAAATCTGATTTTTGGTAGTACTTGGATACAATGGTTTAAGTGGAGTTTGTAAAGGTAATATTAAGGAAATCAGATTCTTGAGTATACTATTAGTTCTTAGGACGATTTTAATTCTCGATTCTGTTTTGAATTATACTATGTGTAGTGGGTCAAGTTTTGGTATCATGAATAATTATATTATAAGCTAACTAAAATCAGATTTGCACATGGTTATTAGTTCTTAAAAGATGTTAGTTTCAATAGAGTTATGAAAAAGCAAAGAAGGAAATAACAAGATTGCTTATTTTTATATTCAGAATCACTAAGTCTTATATAGTTAGTCACTTTATTTATGTTAATAATATCAAGAACGTAGCACTGAAATATTTCATTATTCGATTAGGTCCCAATTTCATAAGCGGAGCGTTTAAATAGTCACCGAAGATTTTTTGTTACAAGGTACGTACGCGTACTAATTCAGTTGCATATGTTAGTATAATGTTAGGTTATGAATTCTTTCATTGGAGCCTATGATAGGGAACACTTGTATGATTGTGATGGATGAAATTGAAATTGGTAGCATGAAATGGATTGGAAATCTGTATGTATTTCTTGATTGCATGACTTGTGAATTGGATTGCATTGTTATTTAAATGCGTAATTATATTGTATCACAAGCATGAAAAGTATTGGATTGGTATCCTTTGATTTATGGTGTAACAAGGATGTTACAAGAATTAAAAAATTGAGCAATGTATCCAAGAAAGAACATTATATGATTACATGTTTAATGTTGTGTGAATGGATAATACTAAGAAATAATTTTGGCAATAAACTTGTAGTTGGACTCCCAAAAAGTAATGACCAATGGGGGGGTGTGGGGCTTTTTCTACACTCCTATACAGGCCTACTGTGACGACACTAGCGTTCTTATGAATTTTGATAACTCAAGAGGCGGAAGGTTCCGTACGATCTTGGGTTATGCATACTAAGGTGATGGATGTGGGACGGAACGAAACCGTATTTGCATTTCATCTAATAGACCAAGTTGTCTATTAAGGATTATGTAGCCCGTATGATTCTAGTAAGATCACGATGCCCGTTCGCTGACAGTTAAATTACAAAAGTTATAAATGTAATTCTATCGTAGTATCATGTCTAAGACCGATTCTTATGGTCTTGATTATGCTTAGTATATTATCTCAATGTTTTAGTAGGTACGTACTCAGCATAACTGAATGTTTGTTATTGTGTTGTTTGTTAACATGTGATGAACCATTGATGCTACAAAAGGTGTGCTGGTGTTGCTGCATATGAGATTGAGCATACGAGGGATATTCTCTAGTCTTTAAACTTTTAAACGATTTGGTTAAACATTATAGAGCTTTTATGATTTACTTAGTTTGTAGTTTAAATAAAAAAGGGTCATTGATGATTCCCGAATTGTAGGTTACATTTGGTTTTCGTCGCAGTTTAGTTTTCATAATAAAGATTTATGTTAATGTTTCACTGCAATAAGCCTTGCATTTCACCTCGGCGGTAACACTCCCAAAGTCGATGCGGCGTAGTTAAGACGTGTATGGATTTTGGGAGTGTTACAAAACTGGTATCAGAGCCAGAAGTTCCTATTTTTAATGATGTTTGAAAATGATATTTAAAATGGGTAGTATGGGATAGGAGCATGTAGCTTACTTTTATGTGCATTAAATAATATGAATGATTCGATTTGTAAGGTCTTTTCTTGCCTTGCATTTGTATGTGTTGTTTTATAGATTGAATTTGTGAAAGATTATTGAAATCTTCGAAGTATGAATAGATTAGGAGGCTGTACAAGGATAGATACATGCATATATAGTGGCCAGGAGAACTAGGTTAACTCCAAGTTGGTATAAAAGATCTTTCAAAAAAGGTGTTGAATTAAAACCTTATTTTAAATATTTTGGGAGATAATCATTTAATGATTGAAATTATTTTGAACGTGCTTAAGGACTTCCAAAGTTTAAAATGATCGTTTTATCTCTTAAGTATGTATGTATGTATATATATATATATATATATATATATATATATATATATATATATATATATATATATATATATAATATGTTCTAAACCCTTTAATTCACAAAAATGTCCATTTTTGGTGGACCCAAGCTAAGGACAACCTCCTAAAACGACCTAGCTTTCAAGAAGGCCCTTAAGGGACAAACATTACCCCCATCCCTCAAAAATCAGAAAGCCCAGAAGTTTATGATGTTAGAACAAGGGAGCATGTCTGTTAAGGAGTATTACCGCAAATTCATCGAGGTGATGAGATTTGCTCCTGAAATTGCCCCTACGGAGGAAGCTAAGGCCTCAGGTGTTGAATTAGGGCTTACTCTTGACCTGCAATGGATACTAGGGGGAGATACCTTCACTTCGTGAGACCATGTATTTGGCAAAGCTGCTCATTTATATGCCATAAAACTAGAGGAAGAGGGTAAGCAAGGTGAGAAACGAAAGGAAAATCCAAACCCCGAGGTTCAAAGGTTTTAAAAGAAACACCATGGGAACCAAAACCACCAAAACTCCCAAAAGAAACTTTGGTAAGGGACTAGGGGACCCAATAACAACAACACTCATCACAATAACAATAACTGCAATAATAACACCAACCGCAGACCTGAGTGTGTGTGTAGGTGTAGGAAGTGCCCAAACAACTATCCCGGGAGAGATTATGAGGGTAATAAGGTGGGGTGTCATGAATGTGGGAAATTGGAGAATAGAGCCTATGAGTGTTACTCGAAGAATAAAGCTCACCACAATGGTCAAAAGAAAGGAAACTATGGAGACAAGCCTAGGAATCGGATTGGGAATGGGAATGGAAATGGTGGAATTACATACAATGAGAACTCCAATTACTCCAAGCCACCAACCATCACCAACAATCTGGCACCCAATTGGAACCATGTGACCAATAACAATGATAATAAGAGCAAGGGGAAGCTCTATATGATGACGACTAGCAAAGAGGAAGCTCGTAGGGATGTTATCACGATTACTTTTTCTATCAACTCTACTCCTGTTAAAGTATTGTTCGATTATAGGGCATCATTTTCTTTTATTTCGCATACAACTGTTATAACTCTAGCATTTTGAGTCCGAGTCAGTTTTCATGCCTATAGTTATTCCATCTGGGGAGACTAATAAATTCTCTAAGAGATTCCTAAAAGTATCGTTGAAAATAGGGGAAGGCTTATTTCCTTCCAATCTAATAGAGTTTAATTTATCAAACCTAGACGCCATTTTGGGGATGGATTGGCTTGGAAAGTACAAGGCTAAGATAGATTGTGATGCACAGAAGGTGGAATTGATAGATCCTTCGGGAAAAAAAGTGTCATATAGGAGAATACCTCGAGAACTTAGGATTAAAGTAATTAATGCCTTGCAACTTAAGAGCTACACGGACAAAGAATGGCCTTTATTCATGTGTTTTGTGAGAACAGTCGAGGATGATCCATTGAGACCTAAGGATGTGCATATAGTCAGAGAGTTTTAGGATGTTTTTCCTGAAGAAATACATGGTATGCCACCTAGGAGAGATGTAGAGTTCAATGTCGTCCTGATACCTAGGACTGGACCTATCTCTAAAGCCCCATACCGAATGGCTCCAACAGAGATGAACGAGTTGAAAAACCAGCTGGAAGAACTACTCGAGAAGGGGTATATGAGACCTAGTATGTCACCATGGGGAGCCCCTGTCTTATTTCTGAAGAAGAAGGATGGTAGTTTTAGGTTGTGTATAGACTGCCGTGAGTTGAACAATATTGCGGTGAAAAACAAATATCCATACCTAGGATAGATGACTTGTTTGACCAACTTCAGGGTGCAAGAATGTTCTTCAAAATAGACCTAAGGTCAGGTTACCATCAATTGAGGATTGCTAATCAAGATATACCTAAGACTGGCTTTAAGACTTGATATGGACACTATATGTTTACCGTCATGCCTTTTAGGTTAAATATCGCACCTGCTGTGTTCATGGATCTCTTAAATAGAATTTTTCGACCCTACCTCGATAAATTTATCGTTGTGTTCATAGATGATATACTGATCTATTCTAGGAGCAAGGAGGAACATGAGGGTCATTTAAGGCTTATTTTACAGACACTTAGGGACAACCAACTGTATGCAATGTTTTTGAAGTGTGAATTTTGGTTAGAAAGAGTGTCACTTTTTGGTCATTTCGTCTCTAAGGAGGGGGTGTCAGTAGATCCTACAAAGATAAAAGTTGTGAGTGAATGGCCTACACCAAAGAATTTCACAGATATAAAAAGTTTCTTGAAAGACTTTTCCAAAAGAGCGAATCCCATGACCAACTTAATGAGGACAGTGAGAAAGCCTTTCAAACGCTCAAAGAAAGATTAACTTCAGCACATGTCCTAACCTTGCCTAACGAAAATGAGGGATATGATGTTTATAGTGATGCGTCAAAGAACGGGTCGGGTTGTGTTCTTATGCCGAAATGGGAAGGTCATAGCCTATGCGTCCCGTCAACTGAAACCATATGAAGTTAACTACCCAACACACAACCTATAATTAGTCGCAATTGTATTTGCGTAAAAGCTGAAGACATTTACCTTGACGGGGTGACCTGTCGAATCTTCACCGATTCCAAAAGCCTCAAATACATCTTCACGCAGAAATACCTTAATATGAGACAGTGCAGGTGGTTAGAGCTTATTAAGGACTATGAATTAGACATACAGTACCATGAAGGTAAAGCAAACCTTGTTATTGATACATTAAGTCGCAAATCTAGCCATAGCCTGAATAACTTGGTAGTTGCCGACAAACTTTGTGAGGAATTTTCTAAACACCAAATAGAGGTAGTTCATGAAGGGGAAGTATAAAAGTTGTTGAGTTCCCTAACTATCCACCAGAACTTTCTAGATGAAATAAGTGAGAGTTAGCCTGGGAACGTGAAATTTGAGTCAGTCAAAGCAAAGCTTAAGGAGGAAAAACCAGAAGGGTTTGAAATCCATGAACATGGGAGTATATCCTATAAGGGTAGGTGGTGTGTACCATAAAAGTGTGAGGGATTGAAACAAAAGATAATGAGTGAGGGTCATAACACGAACTATTCCGTCCACCCAATGGGGGATAAGTTATATAAGGACCTCAAAAAGATGTCTTGGTGGCCTGGGATGAAGAGGGTAGTAGTTGAGTTTGTTCCCAAATAGATATTCCAACATGGAAGTGGGATTCGATATCCATAGACTTCGTTGTAGCTTAACCTAGGAGTCGTGGAGGCAATAACACAATATAGGTAATAGTGACCAGACTAACCAAAACCGCGAGGTTCATACCCATGAAGACACGTGGAGTATGGAAGCCCTAACCAAAGAATATGTTAAAAACGTCATTCGATTGCATGGAGTACCCACGAGTATAGTGTAAGATAGAGATTCGCGATTCCTTTTGAATTTCTAGAAAATGGTCCAGGAAGAATTTGCTAGTGAGTTATTGATGAGTACAACCTTTCACCCAGCTACAGATGGTCAAATAGAAAGAACCATTTAGACCTTGGATGACATGTTAAGAGCATATGCCTTTTAAATATCAGGGATCATTGGAAGACCATTTGGACCTCATAGAGTTCTCATACAACAACAGTTATCATGCTAGTATTAAAATGGCTCCATTCGAAGCACTGTATGAAAGTGTCGCAGTCTTCTATGTTGGAACGACATTAGTGATACTGTGGTGTTAGGTCCTGAGATGATTCAAGTGACAGTGGATTAAGTGTTAGTCATCCAAGAAAAGCTTAAGGCTTCACTGGACAGGCAAAAATCCTATGCGGATTAGAAGTGAAGGGAAGAGAATTATGAAGTTGGTGAAAAGGTATTTCTTAAGATGTCCCCAATGAAAGAGTGATGCGATTTTGGAAAAAGGGGAAGCTAAGCCCAAAGTTCAGAGGACCATATGAGATTTTGGGAAAAGTAGCTAGGCAAAGTCGCTTATCCCAACGAGTTAGAAAGGGTCCATCACATGTTTCATGTATCCCAATTCCGTAAATACTTACCTGACGAGGCACATGTCCTAGAACCTGAAAACGTCAAGTTAGATGAAACCTTGTCCTATGAAGAGAAACCTATCAAGAGCCTAGACCACAAGGTGCGTCTACAAGAAATTAGGACGTCAAAATTGTTAAGGTGTTGTGGAGTAATCAAAATACTGAGGAAGCCACATGGGAAGCCGAAGATGCGATGCATCTGAAGTACCTTGATCTTTTTCAAGAGGTAGGTGAATTACGGGGACGTAACATTTCTTTTAAGAGGGGGAAGAATGCGATAGAATTTCGTGCTTCCACCCTAAAGTCTGTTAAGTCTGTTAATGATGTGTATTTATTACTTATGTGACGTGCAAAAGTTAGAAAACGCTTGTGAATATTGGGACTTAGAAGTGCAAAAGATCGTCGTTAATACTGGCTACCTCAATATTTCGGGGCGAAATTTCCTTTAAGGGGGAAAGCCTGTAATACTCCGTATTTTTGGGAGTTATCCTTTATAAACAAGAAAATATAAATAATATAATTGAAAAGTATTTTAATATTATTTGCAAAAAAATAATACAGTTGGGTAAACCTACAATTATAACATTATTATGCAACCTATTTAGTATACCTAATTATATTATGGCTTGGATTTATTTTATTTTCGAAATATATAAAATAATTAATAGTAAGTTGATTTAGGAATAAATCTTATTAGACTTACGTTTGCCACCCTAGGCCTATAATTAGGAATGAAGGAGAAAAAAAAAATCAGTAAACCCTAAGCCTCAGTCGTTTTCTTTCCTCCCTCAAATTTTCTCTCTCCTCTCTCCTTCTCCCTCGTCACTATTTCCCCCTGAATCTCGTTGGCCTTCAATGAGGTCGCGCTGTGTGTGTGGTGTGCGAGGAGTGAGTATTGCACGAGGTGTGTGCGCGCTGTCGAGCGAGGCTGCGAGGTGGTGTGTGTCGTCAGGGTGAGGGGTGCATGCGAGCAAGGTTGTGTGTGTGTGAATCGAGGAGTGGGTTCGAGTGCTGCTCGAGGAGTTGTGTGAGGCATGCTGTGCGTCGAGGGTGGTGCGAGTGGAGTGTGCGGTGCGAGCGAAGAGTGTCACGACTGCTATGAGTGCGAACGCTCGAAAGCGTGCGCCGTGCGTGGTGTGTTGTGGTCGCGCGAGTTAGGCTACGGGTTGTGCGAGCGCGAGCATGTCGCTGTCGGTATTTCCGTCGCCGGTGATTATCACCAACGAGATTGTTTGGTATAAAAAAATAATATAATATAATTTCTCTTCTATTACTTAATATTGTATAATCTGACTTTTGTAATTTCAAGTGTAATTTGATTAAAAGTTGTAAATTGATTAGGTTGTAATTGGAGTAAGTTGTAAATTTGTTAAGTTTGTAAATAAACATAAGTATAAGTAAGGTATAAAGTTAGTAAAAGAAATAAGATTATTAGTTATGGTTGTAATGTTATATATAATAATCTTGTTATTCAAATATGATTTTTGGTAGTACTTGGATATAATGGTTTAAGTGGAGTTTGTAAAGGTAATATAGTAAAAGTTAAGGAAATCAGATTCTTGAGTATACTATTAGTTAGTAAGACGATTTTAATTCTCATTTTTGTTTTAAATTATACTTATGTATAGTGGATTAAGTTTTGGTATTATGAATAAGTATATTATAAGCTAACTAAAATCCCTCTCTCTCTTTTTCTCTCTAAAACCCTAGCCTCCCCTACTCCTTCTTTATCAGTTAGGGGCTGTCATGGATGAGTTCATCCATGGTAAGCCCCCTTTTCCCTTTTATTTTCAGTTTTTAGTTTATTTTTTCTTTTGTTGAATAAATTAGTATCTCTTTATGAGATTTATTCAAACCCTGTTATGGGGTTTTAATTCTCTATTGTCGAGATCTCCTTTTCTCCTATGGGAGTTGTGAGTGTGGTTGTTTTGTTTTTAGGTATTAGAAATTGTTCTTATTGGCTGAAGTTCAAGACTCAACATGAAGGTATTGGAATCTCGGATGCGGTTAACATGCCTCGATCAAGAACCTCTTGCCAAACTATGTGAGGATGATAGACTTCCTCAGCAATAGCTGTTTGATTCAGCAAATACAAGGGGGTTGCGTTGTATTGCTCGATCTGGTTCATTATAGTTTTTTCGAAGATGAATTTGATTTAACCTTGTTTAATTGTATCGTGTTTTTCTTTAATATCTATTGTAGATGTCGTTCGGCCTTCAATCAATGAAATTTCTCTTTAAAAAAAAATAGCTAACTAAAATCAAATTTACGCATTGTTATTAGTTCTTAAAAGATGTTAGTTTCAATAAAGTTTTGAAAAACAAAGAAGTAAACAATAAGATTGGTTATTTTTATATTCTGAAACACTAAGTCATATATAGTTATTCACGTTGTTTATGCTAATAATATCAAGGACGTAGCACTGAAATCAGCATAGTAACCAGAAAACCTGTAGGTGGCCGTTGAACCTCCCATACAGGGCAACATGTTCATCATTTCCCTTCGATATTTCACTTTAGGTGATGAATAGCTTTCAATTCAAGTCATCACGTAGAACATGTACGCGTTTACATCATCTCATTTAATTAAGTGTGAACATATTTAATTCAACATGATCTCAATCCATATATAGTGGTTTCAATATTTCATTTCATAAACATAACTGTCACTTGAGTTCATTTAGCACTCTAATTCATAATTTATTTAATTATCACAAGTTCTTACTAATTTCAACTTTCATAAAATTCGAATAATAATAATAATAATAATAATAATAATAATAATAATAATAATAATAATAATAATAATAATAATAATAATAATAATAATAATAATAATAATAATAATAATAATAATAATAATAACAATAACAACTATAATATTGTTGAATGACATTCAGCGATTTTGATAAATGGAGTAAAAGATTAGTTCTAGTAGGAACACAAAGCTAACTACAAGAGGGTGGGGGGAGGGGATTGTAGTTGCTGGGAAATTTTCCAATTTAGAACATGGAATAGAAATAACTTTAACATTTAAGAGAAAAGACACACGCAATTTTACAAGGAAAACTTCCTAAGCCCAATAGGAAGAAAAACATTGACCCCAAGGGATTTTCATCTCAATTTTTTTTAAAATGAAATAGGCCAAAAGAAACTCTCTTTACAACCTAACAAGGACCTTCTCTGTTCCTCTAGGAAGTTGTTCATAGTCACTCAGTTCCCCCTGAACTAATGACACTCACTCTGACTTCTTTAGAAGTCTTCTCTTTTCTCTCGTTCTTTTGCTCTTTTTATCTCAATTATATTCCTTGAATTTTCACTCACCCAAACATTTAGGATATTACAAGGAATAGTGGACGAATAAAAATACAGAAAAACTTTCTAAGTAATAATTGTCTTTAAGAGCTAGAAAATTATTTTTTTCTTCGACAAATCTTCTTCTTTTATAGTTGTTGAAGTCGACTATTTTCTTCCGGAATTTTACTGCTCCATGATCTCTTAAAATTATGCTTGTAAGATCGTGTAAGTCATGGCCTAAATTAGTTGCACATGTCCCACGAGTATGGCAACGGTAATACACAGCTCCCACTACCCGTTAGTGGAGCAAAAATCTAGCCAGTAGTTGCTTTGTACTTGGTTGGTTTGTTATGAAGGTTGGAAAACTTAAAGGAAGTGGTTCCTCCTTTTGTGCACCACTTCAGCCAACTAACTCGTTGAGGATCGGCTTACTCCAATGCAAGTTTTAACTGCATTTCAACAATAACAACAACCATATCTAATAACTAAGAATCTTTACTAAAAAGATTCTAAGTTAGTGGATCATTAAATATACCTTATAGTATTAAGTGAATAAAGGTAATATTCTGACACTACTACAAAAAAGGGCAAAGATAACTGTTAAATTAATAAGGCTTTACATAACAGTTTTGAGGTGTTATCCAAGCCAATGTAATGTAAAGTAAATAAAAAAACCCGACGAAAGTGTTATATTTGGCAGAGAAAACATGATAGTCATTTATAATACACGGTATGCCACTAGATAACACATTTTATAAATAAGTGTTATGTTTACTATTTATATGACAAATTGAAAAACAGGAAAATTTAACACTTATCTTGAATAACTGTTATGTTTTCTTATAATATATATATTATATATTACCTATAACTGTTATCTATGATACTTTTTTAAAAAAAATAATCAAATTATCATTTCACGCATATATTATTGGTCGTAGGCGTTGCAACACGCAACACAACAATGTCACATAGTACAATTTCTTTTTTTTACAGGACAATATAAGACCTGTATCTGTTGTATAATTAATACTCAAACCATAAGATCTTACACCCAATAAATTGAATATGATATTCAAAACTTCCAAAAAATTTTATATTACAAAATAATTCAGCTATTATTCATAATTCTAAACTTCTAAAAAAACTACTATATATACATATCAATATTAATCTAAATCGTAAAGAAGATCAAATCTATCCTATGGCCACATCCACATGATATCAATATCCAAATCCAAAAATATAATGTATGTCCAAAAGTAGATTAAGGTAAAAAATCACGCGGAAAGTTAGAACTCATTCATCATTTGTGCTTCGCGTTGATCTCTGACATATGTAATCCACAACTCCCTGAGTTCATCAATTTTCTTCTGAGAATAGGTTGGACCAATGGCTTGATAGTACTACAATAAAATTAATTTCAATATAAGTATTCATATATAAAAACTTGAAAAGTAATTAAACTTTATAATTAATCATGCACAGATTAATTTATCATTGTTGTAGCAAGATCATTCAGATATAAAATTAAAATCAAGTGTTTTCAACTAATATTAAGCACATTCAGGCTTCAGCACAACACCTTGAAAGTTGGTGCCAAAATGCACACTGAACCCAAAAATTTAGACAGAACAACAAATAGAACTATAATTGTGTTCATTGGTCCACACTGAAACAAGAAGCAGAAGGTTTTATGACTAATTTATCCTATTTCTCTGTGCTAAGAGCTCAGAATAGTTCAACATAACCCTCCCCATCCACCCACCCCTAAGGGCATTACAAATAGTTCAAAAAGCATGGAAAATACATCACCTATACTGAAGGGCCGGCCAAAGTGACCAACTAAAATATGTGTACCAGGTTCATAAACTGACAATAGAATTACAGTAAGAATGCTAATAGGAAGGGAAATATCAATACCTCCCTCAACGCATGATATGCATCCTCATAAAACATGAGTGCTTCAATCAAATCTCTACGAAACTCTGCATAAACAGCAACCTGCAAAATTCATAGGACAGTTAACTAAATAGGAGTTGGTTCCTGGTGAAAGTGTAAGATTGATAAAAACATAGATTATGAAAATTTGTCTACCTCTAGCACAAGCTTCTAAAGTGCAACAACTTATATATTTAGATAAAGTAACTATCACTCTTTTGTTAAAGAAAGGAAGAGCTATGTAGATGGATATCAAAGTGGTGTCAACCCTCAATTCAGTATCAAAAGAATACTAGGATCTAAACTATCAGTTATATATCCATTATAACTATTAGCTAGTACCGTTTTTCACTTTCTTCATATAGAATTTTTATACACAAAACAAATACAGACCCAAGTGGATTGATTAAGACTTATAGCATATTAACTTTCACCTCACTTTATATATACAAACAAACTGACAGAAGAATCAAAATATTGTTTTGCATAATTTATGTCACCAAGAGAAAAATATTCTTTAGCAATTTGGAAACTGCAATATGATGCCACCGTCTGAAAATTTAAGCCAAAATATATCTCACAGGATTTTTTCAGAAGAGCAATGATTTCAAAAGAATATTGAAATCTCTTCCCTTCAGCAATAGAATAGCGAATAAACTCGTCATCTGTCAGACTGCAGATTCGAAATCAATGAAATAGAAAAGCCACGAACTATGCATGAGACATTAACAGCTAGTCACAAAAAACTCTATAAGCAATTGGAACGTACGGTTGTAAAGGTACTTCCTCATGACCGTGTTCCAGTAATCGAGCAAACTGCCCGACATAACCAAGTATAATCGATTCAGCAGCAGCATTACTCTCACTAAAAACCTCCCACATGGAGATGTCAAGTTCCAAGCAAGATCTCTTCTCCATCAAGTAGCGAGATGCCAACTGATCAAAGAAAATAAATATTTTAGCAAATGAAGAATAAGCTACAAAGCTTCAGACGCTATCCGGCATGCCAGGATACCCCACAATTCACTAAAAGAGTGGTGGAGAAACAAGCAAAAAGAGAAGTCTCAAGCATTATTTCAAGAGGAGAAAGGATAAATGGATCTATATCATTGAGCTCTGGATTAGAATAAATGTTTCTAAAGCAATGAGACATTTCCACGGACAATAAAATAATGCTGTTAATAGATGACGATAATTAACATTCAGACTCATGCAGCAAGTTCAAAGATAGCCTCTTTTTTTGTCTGCAAGACCTTATAGAAAGATCAACAGTCATAGAACAGTAATACAGCCTTAAAGTGTGAACCCCTTTTAGTGGCAACCTAAAAGCAGAAATGAAAGTATATATAGACGGAGTTATGATAGTTTTATGAGCGAGGTATAAGTTTCCTATTTCCACAGGAAAATGAGAACTTGCTTAAATGGGCAATTACACATATTACAAAGTCTATATATAACATAGGCAACAATCCTAATCCTTCATTAGTTCAGAACAACCCATAAGACAGTGATAAGCAAAAGGTACCTCAATATTGGGAAAGAGGAACAAATGAAAAGAAAAGCAGACCATATAGCATTTTTGAGTTTACAAAACATTCAGTTGCATGGCTTCATTTTTTAAAAAAAGAGTTTAATGTCCTCACCGTCTATCAAATTTTAAGAGAACGTAACACTATATAGATAGTCACCTGATTGTAATAAGCTGGTTGAAGTTCCCACTCGGTCAAAGCCTTATCTTTGACACCCAAAACTAGTGCTGGAAAGCCTGGAATATTTTTGACTGCATCAACTATTAGATGAAGATGCTTTTCTGTTGAATCTGCAAATGGCAATGCAATGACATCGACAATAGAATGGGTTAATCCCAAAGAGTTAAGCTCCTTCCCCATGTAGGTGTCAACAAATGAAAGAATGTCAGGGGCTTTAATTTGATTTCCACAGCGGCCAACAACTGGATTTTCATCCATGGCATGACGATGAGGAACCTGCCACTGGTACACATTAAGAGCAACAGGGTTTTCAGATGTCTCATACTTTCGCAAATTAGACAAAATAAGGGCCAAACAACATGTCCATCTCCAGTAAGCTTTTCTATTTGAGGCATATCCTAGAAATATAGCCTCATCACTTCTAGTAGCAAACTTTCCTAAATTGTCCTTTCCATTATTATGTACAAAGTATTTACATCCTAAAACTCGAAAGTAAGAAATATTTGGTTTTCTTCCTTTGAGAAGCTCGTAAGGAGTCTTCAATGTAATTAGTCTTAGCATGACTCTATTGATAATGTAGCATGCTCTGTTTACTGCTTCTGCCCAAAAATTCTTCGGACTTGTCATATCCTCTAGGGTCGCATTTTTCCTTTCTACTACACTATTTTGTTGTGGTGTTCGTGGGGCTGAGAAGTTGTGATCTAGATCCTCATTGCTGCAAAATTCATCAAACTTGGAGTTTTTAAATTCCTTTCCATGGTCAGATCTTAAATGTTTTAATTTGTAACCACTAGTTCGTTGAATATTTTTAGTAAACATTAAGAATTCATTAAAATTTTCGTCTTTGCTATTAAGAAAGATAACCCAACTATATATCTTGAGTAATCATCTACAATCACCAATACATATCTTTTACCTGATCGACTTTGAATGCGTATAGGGCCGCATAAGTCTATATGAATGAGTTCTATTGGTGCTTATTATTTTCTTGGAGTTTAATGAGGATCTCACTTGCTTCCCTTATGAACATGGATCACAAACACCATGGTTCGTGAACTTAATTGTTGGTAATCTAACTACTAAGTCTTTCCCATTTAGTTTGTTTAGTAAGGACATGCTGGCATGACTGCAACCCTTGTGCCACAATAGGGGGTATTCTTCGATCACGCTTCAACATGTGAGATTGTTCTTAGGAACAAGATTGAGGTCGACCATGTAGGTGTTTTCTTTCCTTGAACCTTCAAGTATCTTGGTTCCTGTACTTTTATGGCTAACAACACATGACTCATTAGTAAACTTCACTATATTTCCTTTATCACAAAATTGATTAATATTCAGTAGACTATGCTTTAAGTCGTCGACCAAAAATACGTTATCTATGGAGTGTAATAGAGACTTACCAATCTTACCAGCAGCTATAATATTAGCAGTTAGGTTATTTTCGAAGGTCACTGTTCCTCCTTGGTATGCTAAAAGTGAGAGAAAATTGGATTGATCACCAGTGAGATGCTTAGAACACCCGCTATTGAGGAACCACATGTTATTTCCCCTCACTTTAGCTTGTACCCAAAGAAACTAGTCAATGGTAGGAACCCTTTATTTCTTAGGTTCCTTTTATGGACTCAAATCATCCTTTGCTTTCCTCACCTGTTTCACTAGGTATGTATTTTTCTCTATACGCTCTTCTCTGGTGGAACAGTCAGAAACTATGTGTCCAGTGTTCCCAAGATAGGAACATATCTTGCTACTAGGCAAATCAACATATATTTTCTTTTTATTTTTCTTCATGTGATTAAAGCTTAGTCCATCTCTTCCTCTGTTTGGATACTTTTGTATCCAACTTACAAGGTCAGGCAATTTGTTTCTAGAGAAACCCAGTTCCTTCTTTAGTACTAGATTTTCACTCAAAGCATTTTCATAATCAAACTTTAGTTTTTCAAAGTCTGTCCTGGTACTAGCTGAAGGAACTGATCCTTCTGGAACAAATAGTTTCAACTCTGCCAGTTACATGCTGAAAAAATAATTCTCATTTTTGACCTTTTCGAAAGCTTCTTGTATACTTTGATTTTTATCAAAAAGGTCAAAGAATCGTTTTTCAGTATCGGTTTTAAAAGAATTAAGCCAATATGAATGTTTCTTAGTGACTTTTAGGGCATTCTCTATTTGATCCTTTCTAAAAACACCTAGCTTTAAAATCATCTAAGCTTCCGAGAAGTAATTTCACAAGTTGGCTTTTATTAAATTTTGTAAGCTCTTCTTCTATGTTATTAAGACATACCTTGGTGTTAGATGACTCTCCTTCATCACCAATTTTTGCCACGAGACATAGGTGAGCAGTTTCTTCTTCTGCCTGTTCTTGGTCCTCCTCATAATCAGATTCTCCTCATGCAGCAACCATGGCTCTTTTCAGTTCCTGTTTTTGAAAAAGGTTTTGGCTGATCCTTGTTCCTTTCTTTGAATTTTCATTTACCCTTTTCGGTATCCATTGAGAACACTATTTGATGAAGTGGTCCAGATTTCCACACTTATGAAAACTTAATTTGGTAGGCGTCGTTGTGACCTTCCCTTTATAGCCTTCAATCTCACATCATCTAGCTCATGAGTTCCTAGATGGAATTCATATGTCATCAAGGAACCTGTCAACTGCTCTATATTGAACATAGTGAAACCTTTGGCTTCTAATAAAGTAGTTACTTTATCCATCCACTTCTCATCTTGGGGGAGACTCCTTAGAACCTTTCGAAATTGTTCCTCTAGAGTAATGATTTTTTCAAGAGACTCAAGTTCATTTATGATGTTCGAGAACCGAGTTTTTTCCAGTATGTGAATAGTGCTTCCCATTGAACATGGGAGGACGCTAAGTAAATATCCTTCATCGAGTTTTTCACCTGTACTGTGCATGGTGCTAGGTACTAGCTCCTCAAGTTCAAATGATTTTTGGAGGTACTAGCACTAGTGGAAAAAAACCTTCTATGTCACCTAGTAACAAATGCGATTTTTGTAAAACCGCATCCAAAAATCATCCAAAAAATGGGAGGAAAATTTGGCAAACAAAATCTAACGCAGTTCTTAAAAAACCGCATCAGATTTTAAATTTGATGCGGTTTTTCATGAACTTGATGCGGTTCATGGGACCGCATCTGAAAATCCGTTACTAACACTCGTGGCCCAGTACACTCCTGGCCTATTTCTTTACCTTATAATCCTTAGACGCCCCCTCAAACCCTAATGCCTCTCTCTCTCTCCTGTTCTCTCCTCACTCAACCCTAATCTCTCCTCCCTCTCAAACCCACGGCGCCATCTTTCTCTCTCCTCATGCAACACTTAATTATGATCCCTCCTTACTCTCCTCTTCAGATATGCTCTTCTGTCATCCCTCTCAAACCCACAAACGCCGCTGCAACGCATCGGATTCATCGTTTACTCGTCATTTGTTCCTTTTTGTCGTTCATCTTTTTCATGTTTGATTGATGTCGTTCGTTCACCGTCGTCATTCTCGTCGTTCTTCACCCATGAATTCGTCGTCGAATCGAAGACATCATCTTCACTAGATATTTTCATTCCCATTTTTTTCGATTTTTTTATCACGAAGCCATCAATTTATTGATATTTTATTTCTTTTGTTCCTCTTTGCTATTCGTATATAGTATAATAAAATTCGTTTTTAATTTGACTAATCTAATTTAATTTTTGTTTGTATAATATTTGTTCTTTAATTTAGTTTGATGAACTTTTTTTCAAATTATAATTTATTTTGTTAATGTTTAATTGTTCTAAATTCTTCCTTTTTTTTTTTTTATTAATTTCGATTTTTTTTTTTGCTGTTGATGCCTATTTTTTTCTTTAATTTTGATAATGCTATTACTTGTCGGCAAATGTTATTTTTTTTTAAATCGCATCCGTAAGCCTGATTTTGACCGCATCAGGTCGGCTTTTTTCCACTAGTGCAGGCTCTAACACCAATTGTTGTTCTAGTATGAACACTAAGCTAAGTACAAGAGGGAGTGAATTGTAGTTGAGGGGAAATTTTCGAATTTATAACGCAGAATAGAATTAACTTTAACACTTAAGAGAAAAAGACACACAAATTTTTACAGGGAAAACTTCCTTGGCCCAATAGGAAGAAAAACCTGGACCCCAAGGGATTTTAATCTCAACTTTTTTTTAATGAAATAGGCCAAAAGAATCTCTCTTTACAACCTAACAAGGACTTTCTCTGTTTGTTAGTCTTGGACGAACACTTAAGCAACTACAAGAGGGGGGGGGGTGAATTGTAGTTGGAGAGATCACTAGTGGAAAATAAAGAAGGGCTGCGCTGAAAATGGCTTGTAGGGAAGCGCTGAAAATGGCCTGTAGGTTTGCACTTTTTGACAGCAGCCCTTTTAATAGCAGCCCTTCACTTTTCAAGTAGGGCTGCGCTTTTTAGTAAAAAGCGCAGCCCTTCAAGCTTAGAAGGGTTGCGCTTTTTAGTAAAAAGCGCAGCCCTTCTAAGCTTGAAGGGCTGCGCTTTTCTCAACAAGCGCAGCCCTTCTAAGCTTGAAAGGCTGCGCTTTTTTAAACAAGCGCAACCCTTCTAAGATTGAAGGGCTGCAGCCTTCAGGAGCCCTCCTTCTTAGAAGGGTTGCGCTAGTTGAAACTAGCGTAGCCTTTTAAGAAGAAAGGTTGCGCTAGTTTCAACTAGGGCAGCCCTTTTGCTTAGAAGGGCTGTGCTAGATGAAACTAGCGCAGCCCTTCTAATAAGAAGGGATGCGCTTTTTGTAAACTAGCGCAGCCCTTTTCTAATTTTTTTTTTTTTTGAATTTAATTACCCCTGCAGCCTGCACACAGCAGCCCTCCCCTCCCCTCCCTGCCCCTGCTCCTGCACACAGCAGTCCGCCCAGCACCCACCCCTCACTGCCCCCCTCCCAGCCCCCACCCCCCACTGCACCCACCCCCCACCCGCAGCGTCCCCCACCCCCTGCCACACCCCTGCACCCACCCCTGCCACACACCCCTACCCATCCCCTGCCACACCCCTGCACAACCCCAACACCCCCATCCACATCCCACCCAGCAGCCCCCACCCCCACCCAAAACCTCCCTTGGACAAAAAAAATGCAAATTGTAATACGATAATATATGACAAGTGGAGAAAGGTGATAATGAACTTCAGATATATTTAATAATGTAAAAAGTGTACATAGAATTGATAGAAACTAGTACATTCGAGCTAAAATGTTATCTTATGCAATCATCGGTAATGTGGGATGCCAACATATCCCAAACTTCATCTATTTCTTCTTTGGAGACGTTCCTCAAACTTGTTGTGGAATTCGAATAAACCTTGCAAAACAACCAAGGAATAAACACATATATAAGAATTCAATCATTTATCGTAGTTAGTACTTCTAAAAATGACATATACCTTCCCGAAATTCAATCAAAATCAAATGCAAGCCTAAAAGTCTACACACTAGTTATAATATATCTCATATAATCATGTTCAAAGAAAATTTGGGGTTAAATGACTTGATAAGTACATTTTGGGAGAAAAAAGGCCAAAATAGGTCGGAAATGGCCTTTTCGTTCCCGAAATGCAACCAACAACAAATGCAAGCCTAAGAATCTACATACTAGTTATATTATGCCTCATATAATCATGTTCAAAGAGAATTTGGGGTTAAATCACTTCATAAGTACATTTTGGGAGCGAAAAGGCCAAAATAGGCCCGAAATGGCCTTTTCGTTCCCGAAATGCAACCAACAACATATGCAAGCCTAAGAATCTACATATTAGTTATATTATGCCTCATATAATCGTGTTGAAAGAAAATTTGAGGTTAAATCACTTGATAAGTACATTTTGGGAGCGAAAAGGCCAAAATAGGCCGGAAATGGCCTTTTCGTTCCCGAAATGCAACAAACAACATATGCAAGCCTAAGAATCTACATACTAGTTATATTATGCCTCATATAATCATGTTCAAAGAGAATTTGGGGTTAAATCACTTCATAACTACATTTTGGGAGCGAAAAGGCCAAAATAGGCCGGAAATGGCCTTTTCGTTACCGAAATGCAACAAACAACAATTGGAAACCTATAAGTTACTTACATTTTGAAGATCACCAACATGTTTGCAACATTTGACGATATCAAGCATGAACCTCATGACGTAATACCTACACGCACGTCCACCTACTTGTACCAGACACTAAAATTCACCAAAGGATGCAATAAATGACATGTTAGATGTGTATTATGTGTTTCTATAAAAGGAAGCAAATAATTACTCATGTTACCTCGACTAAATGCCAAACAGAAGGTTTTGGTTGTCGAAGTCCAGATGCAATAACCCCCTTCATCACACTACATCAATACATTATTATAAGATTAGATGTTTTAATATTAATAAGTTTGCATATATTGAGTTTCGATTAGGCTACCTATTTAGTCACTGACTGTACACCAGCTTCTGCATTCAACAGCAGAAGAGGTAATTCTTCGAAACCGGGCACAATGTCTGAAATGCTGACCACAGATTCCTATCCTCATTACCAAATGACTTATGCACCCTGTTGATAGTTTTCCACTCAGGCGAATCAGCCGGATGCTTGAGCAGATCGTCTTTCTTCCTACGATCTGCATGCCACCTCAAATTCTTCGCATCTCCTTTAATTGAGAACATGCGCTTAAATCTAGGTATTATGGGTAGATACCACAACACCTTGGCTGGTGGTCCTTCACTACCTCCAGCTCCTTCACGCTTGTACCTCGACAATCCACAACGTGGACACTCATGTAAATGCTCATACTCATTACGATAAAGCACACAATCGTTAGGACAAGCATGTATCCGCTCGTACTCTAAACCCAAAGGACACATCAGCTTCTTCGCATAATAGTACGACTTTGGCAGTTCATTTCCATCAGGGAGCATCTCAGCTAAAACTTCCAATAACGATGTGAAACTAGAGTCCGTCCAACCAGCGTTCGACTTAATGTTGAACAGTATTACCACCGCGGAAAGTTTGTTGTACTTTGTACAACCTGGATACAACGGCTTTTCAGCAGCCTGAGACATAGCCTCAAAAATACGAGGTCGTCTACACGACTGATCTTCAACATCATGTATCATCTCGTCTACCCGATCCCTATCTTCATCTCCAAATTCTTTACATTCATCATTCTTTACTCCAGAGCTTCCCATATACCTCCCCTGCTCACCAGGCCAAACCCATACGTGGTATTGAGGCCTAAACCCACGGCGAAAGACATGCTCCCTAAGCACATGTATACTACTAACCTTGCTCACATTTCTACAATCCAAACAAGGACAATAAAAGTCGACTGCTCCAGAAGATGTTTGATATTCTAATGCACTTCTACAGAATTCCAAAACCCCATTCACAAACTCAATCGATTCACGACTACCATAAATCCAAGTACGATCCATCTCATTCAAGAAGACCACCTCTAATAATTAAATACAACATTCATTATAATGCATCAATCATTATTAAAGTACACACACTCACATATTCTAATCACACACATACAGCAAGCTAAGATAGTGACATGTTCAATTGTATACATGCAGTCAAAGGTCCTTATCACTCCAAACTAACCCATCCTTGGACGTCTAATCTCACTAGTGAATATATGCCAACTTATCAATTCTAAGGAAAATCCGGCAACATTTCCCTACAGTTCTCCAAGTACACAATGTAGATAATTGCTTATCTACATATGTACGCAGATAACAATGTAAAGAAACGATAAGCCAAGATTTTCCTCAGAATTGAAACGAAGACACACATTCACCACCTAAGTGAGATCAAACGTCCAAGAACAGTCCCAAACCGAGGACTATTCAAGACTTACTCCTAATGAGTAAGTCTTGAACGGGTATCTAGGCATATGATGATGATTCAAACAACTTGTAGATTTCATATATAGCTAAATCACATTGCGTTTTCATACAATCTCATATCAATAAATTATAAATATACATTATTAAAAATACATATATACATCAATAAATTATCAACTTTGTCCATATTTTAAACTATATAGTTACCTCTTAACACCAACGACGAGCAATGAAGAGAAAAGAGATATTTGGGACTTTATTTGCGTTCCTTAGCCTCTTCTTCCTACAATTGACAAAACCCACATTGCATATTAATCATTTAATTCAAATAAGAAAAACAAAAATAACTTAAAAATAAAATTAATTCATACCTAATTAACCACTCAAATGGTGGAGAAGAAATAAGAAGAGAAGAGAAGAGAAGGGTAGTGGTGATGGTGGTGAAGAGAAGAGAAGATAAGAGAAGGGTTGCACGGGGTGGGTGGCGCGCAAGGTGGTCGCGCAAACCCACTGTACTCGAAATTGTGGTGGGCGGTAGTGGTGCAATGGTGGTGCACTCGAAAAAAGTCGCCAATGTGGTACTGGTGGTGGTGGTGGTGGTGCACTGGAATTAGGTCGAAAAGAATGGTGGTGCACTCGAAATTTTTTTGCTCGTATAAACTCTAAGTGAAAGAAAGAGGGAAAGTGTTCTGGATATTGTACATGCGCCCACTCCATTCACTTAAAAAAAAAATTAAACAAAGGGTTGCGCTAGTAAAAAAAAGCGCAACCCTAAAATACAGAAGGGCTGCGCTTTTTTAAAAAGCGCAGCCCTACTAAGTGAAGGGCTGCGGTTTTTTAAAAAAGCGCAGCCCTTCACTAATAGCGCTGCGCTTTTCCTGCGCTGCCCTTCCTTTTTTTTCCCCTAGTAGATTTTCAAACTTTTTGCGGAAATAAAAGAATGATTAAGTAAGAAAGAAATAATTGCATGAATTAAGAAAGAACTAGGAACACGGGATTTTTACAAGGAAAACTTCCCAGGCCCAATAGGAAGAAAAACCTTGACCACGAGGGATTTTGACTCAATTCTCTTTAATAACTTTTAGGCCAAAAGACTCTCTTTTGTACAACCTAACTCGGACCAACTTTGTTCCTCTAGGAACTGGTTCCCTATCAGCCTGTTCCCCCTGAACAGTTGACTTCTCTCTTGACTTTACTCAAAGTCTTTTCTCTTTCTCTCTTCTCTTTGTCTTTCTCTTTTTCTCTCAAAATGATTACAGACTTAGATTCACTCAACCCAATCTATAATACATCAATTTCTAAGAAGAAGAAAACCGAATGTACTTTCTCTAAGAATATAACATAAAATTCTGAAAGTATATTTTTAGACCATTACAAAAACTCTATTTGAAGGGATCTTTTTCCTCTCGAATTCTTCTCCACGATCTTCTCAAGATCTTCTCCATTAACCCACGTAGCTTAAGCCACTTCTCCTTAATATGGCCGTTGATAAATCCATTGGCAGTTAGCTTCCTTAAACGTAGCTACTTTATCCACGTTCACACGCCTTAAAATTAGAGTGGTTGTTGTGGTTCCTAAAATGTAGGAACTATCTCAACGTTCTATTTTTAAGCGCATCCTTAGGTTAGTGCTTTGGCGGCTCCTAGATTGTAGGCAACCGAAAGATGTTGCACACTAACTCAACACAATATCATGGAATCTTGATATATTCAATTTTGTTACACCCATAATATTAACCGGATATCACAAATAAATTATAAACAACTTAATTTTGATTAAACACTTAATCAATTTTTCATAAGTTATTTAACATTTTATTTGTGAAATCTAAAGATAACTAAACTAATTAAAACTAGAAAAAATAAATCAAACAAAATAAAATAAACGAAAACAGAAAAATAAATCTAAGACATAAAAATTACTTCTAACATAATAAACTAAAAATCGAATTAATAAACAAAAATCATGTAAACGTCAATTATATGTCATTATCAAAATAGTGAAATAACAATATTCCCCCTTTTTTAATGACAAATAATTAAATTTTTTTCTAGTATTTATGTTTTTGAAAAAGAATCTACAAAGATTAAGACACTAAACTACACAGAATAAAAATATCCAGAATCTAACTTAGTTAAAAACTCTACTAAGACTGGGAACAAGATCAGACAAGACAAGGAACAGGGATGAGAAAAATATTCATAGGAACTAAGATAAAAAAAATTTAACACACTTATATCTCTTCCCCCTTTTGTCATTATCAAAACTAAGGATTGTACCTGCAGCACTAGAGAGTCAGCAGTCTAGGCATCAAGCAAGTTGCTCAAATAGACATCTCATAATATTAGCCATCCAAACACACAGGCAGAATAGGCATGCAGAGAGCAACATTATAGACATCAATAATCAGTCAATATGCAGAGTAAGGCAAAAGATAGAGAAAAAAGTAAAGAGAAATTAAAAAGTACTTCATGTGTCTCAGAAGGACACAGGAAGTGAAATTCAAAAGATTGTTTAATAATTACAGCCAAAAAAAATTGTTCAAATTTTCCAAAGTTAAGAGAAGTTAGGATTTGGTTCTTTTGAAGAGAGAGGAGACCACATAATCTATCTTGGAGAGCACACCATCCACCTTGTTCCTGATCCCAGTATCAGCATTCTTGATTGCAAGCATTTGATCTTGCTGCTGAGAATCCAGAACATGAACAGTAGCTTCAATGGCATTGATCTTGGTATGCAGTAGGGTTAAGGAGCCCTGAATTTCCCGGAGCAGCTTGTTAAGCCCAGTTATAGAGAGTAATGAAAAATCCACAGCAGTAGAACGGACAGGGTCAGAATCTAGGTGAATGAAAACTGTGTCACCTTGATCCTGCTCCTTCTGGAACTTAGACCCAGCCAACCTTTGGCTTTTTCTAACAGACCCACTGGCAACTCCTTCTTCATCCATCTTTCTCTTACTTCCTACTTCAACCTTAACCGGAGTTTCTTATCTCTCAAAATCTATCTTCTGATTCACCAACCTCAAGCTTAGCCTAGTCAAAGTTTCTTTAGTAAGATAATTTTCTGGCTCGAGAGAAAAGGAGGGACTAGGAGGTAGTTTAACTTTGCACTGTTTGAAAACGGAGGAAAGAAGATTTCCATAACCCACTTTGGTGTTATGGGTAATGTAGTGAGATAGATGTGAAATTATGAGTGAGGGAAGGTTAATTTTTATGTTTTCAGCAAGGCAATACATAATGGAAAGATCCATTAGACTTGCTTGAGTTCTTTTGGAGGAGCGGGGTAAAATGAAACGCCAAACCAACTGAAATAGCAGCTTATGAAAAGGAGACAATTCTTTTTGAGCTAAAGATAAAGCATTAGAATTGCCGTTATAGATGCAAGAATTTGAGCATTGATGACCCCATTGATGTTCAACTTAGCCCTACCCTTAATTTAGTCCTTGTAACCCTCATGCGGAACATCAAACCATTCCCCCAATATCTTCTCAGTAATTGTAACTACAGACCCATTAACAATTCACACACACACACCCTCTGTTATAGTAAACCCATAACAAAAAGCTTTCATCTCTTTTTCATAAAGTCCCTCATCTATGCTAACAATTTTTGACCAGTACTTCTGATTAAAATTTTCAGTAACTCATTCCACTTCTACTTTTTGCACCAATTTTGTTTTCTTACCTCTTTTTGTAGGTACTGTAATTTCTTGTTCTTGATCGCTTTCTACCTCGTTCTCAGCTTCTTCCTTTTTCAGGGAGAGAGAAACAGGTGCAGAAGATGCCGATTTTGACCTAGTAGAATCTGCGTCATTCTTGGATGATTCTTGAGCACTTAATTCATCGTGATATGGTGTTTTCTCTTGCGGGAAGTTTTCATGATCCCCATAATTTTGAGTTTTGGAAGACATGGTGACAGAGGTTTGGTGTGAGGTTGAAGATGAGAATGAGGAGAGAGAGAGAGACTTGTGAGTTGATGTGAGAGAGAAATTATGAGGGGTTAGTGATTTGATGTGTTGGGTTTATAAAGTAATCATGATTTCGTGTGAAAAAGAAATGGAGAGGTAGGTTTAATGAAACGATTAATGGGTTTTTGAAGGCAATTAATGGGGTTTCTTCATTTACCCTTAGATTAATTGAACGCGTAATTTTTGGCCATAATTTAGATTAATGTTTTTAATTTTTGGACGGAAAGGTGTGAAAAGAAAAAGAAACAAGGAAATTTGGAGGTAAATTAGAGAAATGGAAAGATGAAAAAATTCACTCTTGCATATGATAAAAATGTGTCCATAATATACAAACTACATACGTACCAAATATGTGCAAGGACACTAAGGGTAATATTCAGAGACATATGTGAGTCCTTATACTTGACCCTAGGTGTATGAAAATTAATTCATGAAGATTGCAGGACATACTTAATTAGTAAGAAATAATTTGGGGGGAAACAACATTATGTGTACATTCAAACAATTTTTATCATTCCTAGTTCCAAGCGTATCTTTTCAAACCTGTCCCTAGATAGAGGTTTTGTCAATATGTCAGCTATTTGATTTTCAGTAGGACAAAAATCAACTTTGACTAAACCCTTCTCTACATTGTCTTTTAGGAAATGATGTCTGATGTGAATATGCTTGACTCTAGAGTGATGAACTGGATCCTTAGAAATGCAAATTGCACTAGTGTTATCACATAATATAGGAACACACTTGAATTTAATGCCAAAGTCACGTACCTGTTGCTTGATCCACAATACCTGAGAACAGCATGCAGCAGCTGCCACGTATTCAGCTTGTGCTATGGAAAGAGCAACGGTGTTTTGTTTCTTTGAGCTCCAAGAAACCAAGCTTGATCCTAGGAACGGAATAATACCCGATGTACTTTTGCAATTCACCAAGTCTCCAACATAGTCAACATCGGAATAGCTTACTAGATCAAAGATGTCACTTCGAGGATAGAATAAATAAAGGTCATCACTTCCTTTCAAATATCTAAGAATCCTTTTAACAGCTGTCAAATGGGATTCCTTAGGATTTGATTGGAATCTTGCACATAAACCAACACTAAAGGATATATCAGGCCTACTAGCTGGTTTGTGACTTTGATAGTTGGTATTCCAACCACCAAGTCCTTACCACTTAGCTTCTGGAGTAATGCCATACTTGCGTGACCACATCTTTTATGCCAAAGAAGTGGTTCATTGTCGACGGTACTTAAACACGTTAGATTGTTCCTAGGAACAAGGTTGAGGTCAACTACGTAGGTATTCCCTTTCCTTGTTCCTTCTAGGATTTTGGTACCTGTTCCTACATTACTTACTACACAATGTTCATCAGTAAAATTTACACTGTTCCCTTTGTCGCAAAATTGAGAAATACTAAGCAGATTATGTTTTAACCCCTCAACCAAAATACATTGTCTACGGAATGTGACTTAGACTTTCCTACCTTCCCATACGCAGTCGAAGTATTTTCAAGTTATAAGAGACTTAGTTAATCTAAAACATACTAACTTAATAAACCAAGTTAGTTTAGGAAAGTTATTAGTTTTGTTTTAAAAAGAAATTAGTAATAAAACTTAATAAAACAAAAAAAAAGATAAAAGGAGTTTTGCACTTTTACTGATTCCTTAAATCAGTTTCTCAAAATCGAGAAAATCAGACCGAGGAAGACAAAGAAGGGTGAATCAGGGGGAAAAAGAAGAGGAAGGTGGCGTTGGTGGTGGGCGACGGCGTACGGCAAAGCTCAGGCGGGGAGGGTGGTGCAGCTGGGCACGGGTTATCGATACAGAGGCAGTAGAGGTACTGCGAAGGGAGGATGCGCAGGAGAAAGTGATGACTGGCGAGTTTGTGGTTGCAGTGCCCTAATGATTCAGGGTGGCCGATGGTGGTTTTTCGGCGGTTGAGAGAATCGTGGGGAATATGCTAATGGTGGGTTGCAAATTTTATTTCATTTTTTAAATTTTTCAAAAGAAAAATCAAATTAAGGGAGAAGAGAAAGAGATTGAAGCAAACCTTTGAAGTTTGTTTGCTTGAGCAATTTGGGTGAATGTAATTCAGTATTTATAGAGGGTTTTTTGTCAGAATTTTGAGGTTTGAGCGTCAAGCTCCATTAATGGTGAGGTATGGTGAAGTATGGTGGAGTAAGGTGTTTGAGGTTTAGTTTTGATTGATTTTCCTCCCAAAATAAGAGATTTGTGGAATGAGTTTCAAATTCTATTGACAAGTGTTGCTGAATTTGTTGAAAAAAAGTGGTGCCTTTAGCTCTGTTCATCCAATACATGAGGAAGGGACGAAGATGAAAATCAAGTTTTTTTGTTTAATTTTTTTGTTTCTTTTGGCCTTTTTCTTTTTCTTTTTGGCTAGCGAAAATGCCACATGGGCTATGGACTTGACATTGGGCTTTGTTTGGATTTTGCTAATGTGGATGGACAATTCTTTGTATAAGAATGCCCACCACCAAGTAAAGATTTTAATTATCATAATTATATTATTTAAAAATAATAAAATGAATAATTGGTTTATTTAAATCAAATGAATTTCAGTTAAATTATTTCAATAAACTCGTTAACACTAGTGGAAAAAACCCCATCTGATGTGGTCAAAACTGGCCTTTCGGATGCAGTTTTTGTCTGCATCAGGTGGGGGCGCAGCAGGTGACTAATCATTTCTGATGCGGTCCAAAAACGCATCAGAAAAGGATAATCGAATGCGGTTTTCCGTAAGATGATAATCTGATGCAATTTTAAGGTAAAACCGCATCAGAAAATGATAATCTGATGTGGTTTTACTTTCGAACCGCATAAGATAGTGTTGATTAATGCCCAAAACAAAGTGCAAACCTGCAGTTTGCATGTCTGCAGCACTACCAAGTTTCATTATCATTGTTTGTTGCTCAAATTTCGTCATACTTTTTCGCAAAACTCAATTTTTACTGATACGCCAACAACAACAATTTTAGAACAACAATAAACAACAATTTTACAACAACAATAACAGAATAAATTACGAAAATACAAACAAAGCGAATCAGAAAAGGATAATCTAATGCGGTTTTCCGTAAGATGATAATCTGATGCAATTTTAAGGTAAAACCGCATCAGAAAATGATAATCTGATGTGGTTTTACTTTCGAACCGCATAAGATAGTGTTGATTAATGCCCAAAACAAAGTGCAGACCTGCAGTTTGCGGGTCTGCAGCAGTACCACATTTAATTATCATTGTTTGTTGCTCAAATTTCGTCATACTTTTTCGCAAAACTCAATTCTTACTGATACGCCAACAACAACAATTTTAGAACAACAATAAACAACAATTTTACAACAACAATAACAGAATAAATTACGAAAATACAAACAAAGCGAAAATAAATTACTAATAAAACTAGTAATGGAATGAAAACGAAAATAAATTACAAATAAATTAGTAACAGAATAAAAAAGAAAATAAATTACAAATAAAATCAATAAAATAATGAAAACGAAAATAAATTACAAATAAATTAGTATCAGAATAAAAAAGAAAATAAATTACAAATAAAATCAATAAAAACGAAAAAAAATTACAAAAGAAAACTAATACTTAAAACGAGAATATAAACGAAATTAAACAAAAATAATATAAAAAAACAGAATATAAACAAAATTAAACAACAATAAACTAAACAAAAATACTAAAAAATGAGAATATATATGAAAAATATTGAAACCAAAATAAACTGAACGAAAATACTAAAAAAACGAGAATATAAACGAAATTAAACAAAAATAACATAAAAGAAAACATAATATAAACGAAATTAAACAAAAATAAACTGAACGAAATTACTAAAAAAACGAGAATATAAATGAAAAAAAATGAAACGAAAATAAACTGAACGAAAATACTAAAAAAACGAGAATATAAATGAAAAAAAAATGAAAAGAAAAAATTAGAGAAATTAAACGAAAAAACTAGAGAAATTAAACAAAAAATACAGAAATTAAACAAGAAATCACTAGTTTCAGATCTAAATTCGCTTCGTGTTTCCTTCGATTTACTTTATTGGCGCTTCTTCCTCCGATCTTCTTTAATGGCGCTTCGTTCTTCGATTAATGACGCTTATGGATTCGACTATTTAGGGTTAGATTGTTTCGATTATTGAGGGCTTAGAGTGGTGGCGTGGCGTGGCGTGGCGTGGCGTGGGCGTGAGGGTGGTGGCGGGTGAGAGAGACGAGGACGAGAAGGGTGAAGATTTTTTTTTGGGGGGGGGGGGTAGAGTGAGGAGAGAGAGAGCGCATAAGGGAGGATAGATTAGGGTTAGAGTGAGGAGAGAGAGAGGGCGCAAGGGTTAGAGTGAGGAGTGGAAATGGGCTGCTTCTAAGGAAAAGGAGAGAGAACGTCCTGGGCCACTAGTTTGGTTTTTTTTATAAGGCATTTTCGGATGCGATCCAATGAACCGCATCAGGTTCATTAAAAACTGCATCCGGTTTTAAATCTGATGGGTTTTTTAAGAACGACATTTGATTGTGTTTGCAAAATTTCTCTCCCAATTTTTTTTTCCATTTTCTGATACAAAGTGACATATAAGGTTTTTCCACTAGTGTAAATTATAAATAATTATCAAATATAACTAAACTATTATAATAATATCTTTAAGTGGAAATCATATTAAACCTTAATAAATAAAAAAATATGCTCTGAAAATTTGGGTTAATACAAAGAGAGATTAAATTCGGCACCTGTCCTAACCTTGCCTAACGGGAATAAGGAATATAATGTCTATAGTGATGCGTAGTGGGTTGGGTTGTGTTCTTATGCAAAACAGGAAAGTCATAGCTTATGCGCCTGGTCAACTGAAACCATATGAAGTTAACTACCCAACAAATGACCTAGAGTTGGCCGCAATTGCCTTTGCCTTAAAAATCTAGAGACATTACCTTTACAGGGTGACCTGTCGAATTTTCACCGGTCACAAAAGCCTCAAATACATCTTCACCCAGAAAGATCTTAATATGAGACGACGCTGGTGGTTAGAGCTCATTAAGGATTATGACTTAGACATATAATACCATGAGGGCCGGGTAAAGCAAACGTCGTTGCTGATGCATTAAGTCGTAAGTCTAGCCACAGCCTGAACACCTTGGTAGTTGTCGACAAACTTTGTGCGAAATTTTCTAAACTCCAAATAGAATTGGTTCATGAAGGGGAAGTATAAAAGCTATTGAGTGCCCTAACCGTCCAGCCTAACTTCCTAGATGAAATAAGAGATTGTCAGCCTAGGGATGTAAACGTTGAGCGAGTTAAAGCAAGACTGTAGGAGCGCAAAGCATAAGGGTTTGAAATCCGTGAAGATGGGAGTATACGCTACAAGGGTCGGTGGTGTGTACTGCAAAAATGTGAGGAGTTGAAGCAAAATATAATGAGTTAAGGTCATAAAATGAACTATTCCATCAACCTAGGGTGGATAATTTATATAAGAACCTCAAAAAGATGTTTAGGTGGCTTGGAATGAAGAGCGCAGTAGCTGAGTTTGTTTAAAAGTTCCAGTTGTGTCAAAAGGTTAAAAGTGAACACAAAAGACCTCAAGGAAAAATGCAACCTATCGATATTCCAACACGGAAGTGGGATTCGATATCCATGGACTTCGTTGTAGCCTTACCTAGGAGGCGAGGAGGCAGAACACAATATGGGTGATAGTGGACTATTGACCAAGACCGCAAGGTTCATACCTATGAAAGACACGTGGAGTATGAAAGCCCTATCCAAAGCATACATTAAACATGGCATTCGATTGCATGCAGTACCCACAATTATAGTGTCGGATAGGGATTCGCGATTCCTCTCGAATTTCTGGGAAAAGGTTCAAGAAGCATTTGGTAGTGAGGTATTGATGAGTACAACCTTTCACCTAGCTACAGACGATTACACAAAATGAACCATTCAGACCTTGGAAGCCATGTTAAGAGCATGTGCCTTAGTATACCAGGGATCATGGCAAGACCATTTGGAACTCATAGAGTTCTCCTACAACAACAGTTATCATGCTAGTATTAAAATGGCTAAATTCGAAGCACTGTATGGGAGAAAATGTCGTAGTCCCTAGTGCTGGAACGACATTGATGAGACTGTGGTGTTAGCTCCTGAAATAATTCAAGAGACCGTGGATCAGGTGCTAGTCATTCTGGAGAAGATTAGGGCTACACAGGACAGACAAAATTCCTATGCGGATCAAAAGCGAAGGGAGTAGAATTATAAAGTTGTGAAAACTGTTTCTTGAGGTGTCCCCAATGAAAGGAGTGATGCGATCTGGGAACAAAGCGAAATTAAGCCCTAAGTTCATAGCACCATATGAGATTTGGCAAGAGTAGGAAAAGTGGCTTATCACCTGGAATTGCCCAACGACTTAGAAAGGGTCCACAACGTGTTTCACGTATCGCAACTCCGGAAGACGTATCTAACGAGTAGCATTTCCTAGAACTTGAAAACGTCGAGTTAAACGAAACCTTATCCTATGAAGAGAAACCCATCAAGATCCTAGACCACAAGGTGCGTAGTACGAGAAATAAGGATGTTAAAATTATGAAAGTGTTGTGGAGAAATAAGAAAACTAAAGAAGCCACATGGGAAGCAGAAGATGTGATACGTCTGAAGTACCCTGAGCTTTTTCAAGAGGTAGGTGAGTTACGGGGACGTAACTTTTCTTTTAAGGGCGCTTCCACCCTAAAGTTTGCTAAGTTTGGTTATTTTTATATTTTGAAAAACTAAGTTTTACATAGTTAGTTAAGCTGATTTTTATCTTAATAATATCAAGGGCTTAGCACTGAAATACTTTTATATATCAGTTATGTCCCAATTTCATAAGCGGAACGTTTAAGTAGTCAACAAAGATTTTTCGTTACAAGGTACGTACGCGTACTAGTTTAGTTGTATATGTTAGTATCATGTTAGGTTATGAATTCTTTCATTGGAACCTGGAATCATGATAGAGAACAATTGTATTATTATGATTGATGAGATTGTTTGGTAACATGAAATCGATGAGAAATCTGTATGTATTTCTTAGTTGTAAGGCTTGTAAATTGGATTGCATTATTATTGGAATGCGTAATTCTATCGTATCACAAGTATGAAATATATTGGATTGGAATCTTATTATTTAATTTTGTAGCAAGAATGTTACAAGAACTAAAGAATTGAGCAGTTTACTTAAGAAGGAAAATTAGTTGATTATATGTTTAATGTTATGTGAATGAATAACAGTAAGAAGGATATTTGGTGATAAACTTGTAGTTGGAATCCCTACAAGTAATGAACAATGAAGGTTATGTACGATCTTAGGGTATGCATACTAAGGTGATGGATGTGGGACGAAACAAAACTGTATTTGCATTTCATCTAATAGACCAAGTTGTCTATTAAGGTAAGTAGCCCGTATGATTCTAGTAAGATGACGGTGCCCGTTCGTTGCCAACTAAATTATAAAAGTAATAAAAATGTAATACTCAGTAGTATTATTATGTCTAGGAATGTTTCTTATTGTTTCATTATACTTAGTATATTATTTCACTATTTAAGTACATACTCAACATAGTTGATTGTTTGTTATTTGTGTTTGTTTGTTGACCTGCGATGAACCATTGATGTTTCAACAGGGAGCAGATTAGGTATGCTGGTGATTCTGCATGAGAGTGGAAATACAAGGGATATTCTCTGGTTTATGAACTTGTAAATGTTTTGGTTGAACTTATAAAATTACTATAATACGTAGTCAATGGTTTAAATAAAAGGGGTCAATGGTGTTTCCCGAGTTTTAGTTATGTAACAACCCGATAATTCTCTCTTTTCCAAAATATTTTCAATTATAAAACTTTGAGAATCATCAAAGCATTATCGCCCGTATGATAACATATCGACTTATTCAAAATTTTACAGCGGAAAACAATATAAATAACTTTAGAATTGAAATTTAATTAACAACAAAGTCAACCTTAAAAGTCAACCAACTGTAAAGTATATAAAACCAAAGTACGATAATGTGGATGGACAATGCTTCGTATCAGAATGCCCACAACCAACTAAAGATTTCAATTACCATAATTAAATTATTTTGAAATCATGAAAATGAATAATTAGTTTAATTAAATAAAATGAATTTCAATTGAATTATTTAAATAAACTCGTTAAATAATCTATAATTATCAAATATAACTGAATTATTAGAAAAATAGATTTAAGTGGAAATAATATTAAACCTATATAAATAACAAAATATGCTCCAAACATTTGAGGTATTACATATACTCCTCCTTAAAAACAAAGTTCGTCCTCGAACTTTAAAGTTAGATGTTTAATATTAACGAAATAGTAGTTTTGCGCTTTGTTAGTATTACATTCGGTCCCCCATAAGAAGTTTCGTCCCATAAACTCGTTAATCGTACATAGAAAAAGAGTTTATGATAACGCTTTTCATGTCATCTTTTGTTTCCCAAGTTTTTTCCTTCGTTTGATGATTAGACCATAAAACCTTGACTAACTTTATTGCCTTGTTTCGGGTGTCTCTCGTTTTGGAATCAAGAATTCTGACAGGACTTTCTTAAAGGTGAGGGTCTCATCTTCAATGGTTTCGGGTTGAATAACATGGGAGGGGTTAGAAACTTATTTACGGAGTTGAGACACATGAAAAACATTATGAACCTTGGACAATTGTGTAGGTAAGGCTAACCTATAAGCCACTTGTCCAATTCTTTCCAATACCTCCTAAGGTCCGATATAACTAGGACTCGACTTTCCTTTCCTACCAAACCTCATTACTCCCTTGGTTGGTGAAACTTTCAGCAACACATTCTCTCCAACTGCAAACTCCAAATCTCGTCTCCTTTGGTTGGCATATGACTTCTATCGATCCCGGGTTGTTTTCATACGCTCTTGAATCATCTTCACCTTGTTGGTAGTGTAACACCCCAAAACTTTGGTTTGAAAACTTTATAAAATATTCACTTTTCATTCTGTTACAACTCTTTAATGTTTTTCTGAAACTCGTACTTATTAATTGTTTTGATGTGTCATAACTTTTAAAATCTATTAATCATGTAAAGTGGAAATATTATTGAGGGAAATAGCCTGTGGACTTGGATCCTCCATCGGTGATGAACAATACTTTAGTTTATTCTGTTACAACTCTTTATTCTCTTCCTCCTAATACTATTGGTGCGCATATCGGATATCCATTAGATTAGTGAGGGGTGTGCACACTAGGGAAGTTCTGCAAAACGATATTGGCCAAAATGATCTTGTAAAATCAATGCTTCTAATGAAAGTTCAATGTAAAATGAGAAAAACTAATATTAGCGTTCTTAGGTAATTCAAAATTCCTTAGAAACTAAAAGTCGAAACTATTCTAAATAAAATGTACCTTTTTTTAATTCTGAAAAGATAAGTATTTATATATCAATCAAAAACTGGAGCAACACGCGCTTCAGAAACCTTAAAAGCGCCCCGCCCGACCAACTCGGGCGGTTGTCAGGTCATAAACTGTAGAATAGGAAATAGCGCCCCGCCCGGTCGGGCCCGCAAAAAAATATTTTCTTTTAACAAAATCTTCTCCAAACGATGAAATTTGGCTAAGTAAGGGCGCCCGGGTAACCGGGGCGGTCGTTAGCCTGCACAAAATCTCAATCTTCAAAACGCCATAACATCTTCGCTATTCGTCAAAATTAGGCAAGTGACCACTCGTTGGAAAGCTCTTGAAATGTGTAATCTAACACAATTGAAATCACTCTATTTGGATTTGTATAACATAAGATACAATCAAAAGAATGGACTGGAGTCATTTTTCTACTTCTTTTATTATTTGCTTTGCTTCAAAACTCTTCCAACTCAATGCTCGTGCTCTCGAAAGTACATCATATCTTGTAGTGATATAAATGAGTAGGAAATGCACTAAACGTGCTAATTCCTACAATGATGAATCTGAAAATACAAACACACTACAAGGAGCACATTAGTAGTAAAAATGGCTCCCAAGAGCGACAATTAAGACCAATAATGAATGAGGGACAAGGTAAAATCTCTATATAAAATAGACATATCAGAGTACCAATTAGAACTGATCGAATTTTCTTATAACAATAGCTATCATGCGAGCATTAAGATGGCACCTTTTGAGGCACTATATGGACGGAAGTGTAGAAGCCCCATTTGCTGGAATGACTTTAGTGAAAATATAGTCTTGGGGATAGAGTTTATTGAGGAAACCGTCAAAAATGTCAAACTTATTCAGGCTAGAATTCAACCTGCTCAAGATAGGTAAAAGAGATATGGCGATCTAAAGCGTCCCGAAAATGAGTTCGCAGTAGGTGATAGAGTGTTTTTGAAAGTATATCCAACTAAGGGTATCATGAGATTTGGGAAAAAGGGTAAGTTAAGTGCCAAATATGTACGCCTATGAGATTCTGGAGCAAATTGGGAAAGTAGCCTATAGGTTGGCATTACCAATGGAGTTTGAGAAGATGCGTGATGTCTTCCACATTTCTCAACTCAATCGATATATCCCTGATGAGCGTCATGTTCTGGAGCCTGACCCGATCCAGATCGATAGTAGCCTTACATATGAGGAAAATCCTGTGAAGATTCCTCACAGAAAGGTGCGTAGTACACACAATAAGGATGTCCATATCGTGAAAGTACTTTGGTATAACCACGAGTCTGAAGAGGCCACGTCAGAAGACAAAGATGAAATGAAGAAGAAATATCCCGAATAGTTCTTTGAGGTGAGTTACAAGGGCGTAACTCGTTTTCTTTAAGGGGGGGATAATGCGATAGAATTTCGCGCTTTTTACATATTTCTATGAGATTTTTATGCATTTTTATGCTTATTTTGGCGAATTTGCACATATTGGTGCAAAACAAATAGAGTATCCGCATAGAAAAATGTGTTCAAGAGTAACACAAGTATGTCTAAAATGAAAAGTTAGATCAAATTTTTCGAAATTAAATATAGGAATTTTTGTGTCAAGTATCGGGATGAAACTTCTTTTAAGAGGGGTAGACTGTAATCCTCCGTAAATTTATGGATTTCATAAATATATTTTAGTATATATATATTTGTATTTAAATATAATTTAATAATTTATTTATTTAAAGGTTGACTAATTTGGAAGTTAAAATATTTTGTTAAGGCATGCTTTGAAAAATATTGGAAATAATATTTGGATTTGGAAAAGGAGTTTAAATGGGCTTGAGGAATCCAAATACTAATTGGACTAGGAACATGACTTTTAGTGATGTTATGAGTTTTAAATCATCAATCCTATTCATATAAATACCTTTAATTAAAACCCAAATATTTTATCCACACAAAATTCTCTCTCCTCCCTCCTAAAAGAGAACCGGCACCTATTTCTTTCTTCTCTCCTTCATGTTTTTCCTCTTTCTTCTTCCTTTCTTCTCTTCCAAGAAACACTTCTTCATCAACAAGAAATCCAACAACTTTACAACATCACCACCGCCGACCATTGCTGCTACACAGTCGCAGCCTTGGTTCCCCCGACTCCTTTCTCTTATTCTTTCTTCTTGTAATGCTTTGATTACTTTTCTTCTTCCTCAGTTTTGATTAAATATTATGTATTTATGTTTTTAGCACTAATTATGATTAGGAGTTTTAATTTACTGCTTTAATGATAAATCTATAATTATATAAATTATGTATTGAAAGAATAAAAATTCAGATTTGATTATTATGTTTATTGGAATTTTAATTATTAAAGCATGGATTTTTAGGGTGTTAAAGATTGAAAAATCATATTAGTATGTTATAAACCATGTAATTGATTGAACTTATGAATTTAAGCACGTTTAAGTATGTTTAAAGGGAGTTTTTATAAAATATAAGTTGCTAGAATTTCAGAAAGGTTGTTATTAATGGAGTTTTATGGATTTTAATGACTAGTATAGTAGTACTTTGCTAGGGACTATAAGTAATTGAAGTTTTAATGATGAAAACAACATTTAAATCTTTTTAAAGGAGATTTAAAGTACTTTAAGTTGCTGGAGTTTATTTGGAGTATTGATTATAAATTCTATTGGTTGTTTTAGGCGGAGATTTATCTCTAGGCGAGTTCTAAAGTTGTTAAAAGTGGTCTATCAAGCTTTCTATACAAGGTACGTACATACCTATGTGTTGTTTGATGTAGTATCATGATTTTAGGAAGGAAAGTTACGTAGTATCATCTATAGGAACTTTGTGAGTTCATATATGATTGTTATTATAATTGGATTTTACATGTTATATGTCTGTGTACGAACATGTTAAGTATGAGATTTAATTATTAGACTTATATCATGTTTTTATGGAAGATTGATGCAAGCATGTTGGTTGAAAACTTTATTTATTAATTCACATGGTGGAATTAATATATTTATTGGTTTGGATCATGATTAAATCATGGTGTTCCCTTATATTATAATTTTCACTACTTTATGAGGACTGTGGGCCTTATTTGGTAAGTTGATAATTTATACCTTTGGAAGGTAAGTTGGTCGTTGGGTAGGTTCAACGAATAAGAAAGATTGGTTTCAAATAAGGATATTCTTGGGTTGTAAGTTGTATGATCACTTATTTAATCCTAAGATAGAAGAAAGAAAGTTGTGAATGTTTCATTATATTATTTGTGTTGCTTGTGTGTCATAATAAGTAATAATTGGTAAATCATGTAAAGTGAAACTTGGATATTGATAAACTTTAGACTGGTGCACGTCTAAAGTTGGACAATCAGGAGTTGGGGTACAAGGTGACCATGCCATGGCTTTTTCTAAGAATCGGATTGATCACCGCTCCTATTTTTATTTAAAAGGTTCCTCGATATCGTCGGTCATTGGGAATATGGAGTCGCGCCTGTTTTCGTCTTCCTAAGTGAAGGCTGGTTTTTAGTATAAGTTATCTACAGATTGTTAATTATGTTATTTATCCCTGCTTAATTTTTATTAGTATCATGTTAGGAATATTCACTCATTATTATGTAGTACTCGATCAGCTTTGCTGACTACGTGCTTTGTTTGTATGTGTTGATCATGGCTCTGTCTTATTGATCCTGTGATGACCCAATCTTGGTGAGCAGGTTCTCTAGTGCATTGACATCTATAGGTGTGAGATGATGCATCATGGGGTTTTGGAAATGGAGAGCTTGTGTAACATATTGATTATTTATTGTTTCATAGTAGATACATTATATTTAAGTTTGGTTTGGAGTTGAAGTTAACATTGTTTTTTGGTTTTTAAAGTTATTTTATATTTATTATATTTCAATTCTAAAGTTTAATTATATGTTTTCTGCTGCAAAATAAGCCGATACATTATCGCACGGGCAATAATGTTTTGATGATTCTCTAAGTTTTATATTTGAAATGTATTTTTGAAAGAGAGAGAATTATCGAGGTGTTACAAAGTGGTATATGGGAGCTTTAGGTTTATTTTAGAAATTTCAGGCGCCTAACTAGCTAGTGATTGAAATGAATTTCTTAGAATTGAGCTCCTTCTTATTCGTTATGGTTAAATTAATTTTTTAAACACGTTATTATTTTAAAGTAGCATTCGAAAAATTGTATTAAAAAATAAAGTTTCGAAACCTTTTTTTATGGTTCGAATTGTTTTTATTTTATTTGTGTGAATTATTAGGAAGTTTTATAGTTCGATTTTTTTTTATTTTGTCGAAATTTTTTTCTTTTCTTTTCGGAAATTTATTAAGTTAGATGTTTTTATTTTAATTTTATTTATTACTCGAAAATTATATACTTATTATTCATTATTTTAATAGTTCTAGTTTATTTTATTTGTTGTATTGTGAGTATGGGTAGTATAGGAAGGGCATATATGATAGAAATATTATATGTCTGCATTAAATAGTTAGTTCAACATGATTATATTTTTCTTCTCTGCTAACTGTTTATATTCTTATGCGTATGTTGTCAGTGGTGACTTCTTATTGTTTATTGTTGGAGATTGCGTTCAGGGAGAGTACTAATGTATCGATTGCAATATGTTTATTTGTTGTAGATCCTTAACAATGTCTGAGAGGCAAGGTAATAGAGTAGGAAGCTATCAAAAATCCTATTATAATAAGTGATGATGAAGGTGATAGGAATAACTACACCAGACCTAAAAAAGATGTCTACTATAACATTGAGGACATAGATGAGTTCGAAGATGAGATCTTCACGCCTGAACAGTACAAGGAATCTAAGGACAAGAATGATAGTGTTGAACCTTGGATCACTATTTATGTATTTATGTTAAAGAAAAATATAATATATAATAATTTCGGATAGTTGGCCAACAATAATTAGATTTATTACATAGTACTTTTCTTTTTAAGAAAATATAATGTTATAGTTACAATAGTTATTTAATAATATCCTTTTGGAGAAATAAAAGTTAAATATTTATTTATTCGAGTGAGCAAGAATTCATTTTGGGTACGTGTTGAGAATCTTTTTATTATTTAATATAAATATTTTTATTAGACCTGATCGAATTTTCTTATAACAGTAGTTATCATGCAATCATTAAGATGACACCTTTTGAAGAACTATATGGACGGAACTGTAAAAGCCCCATTTGCTGGAATGACTTTAGTGAGAATATGTTCTTGGGGACAGAGTTTATTAAGGAAACCGTAAAAATAACTTATTCAAGTTAGAATTCAAGATGCTCAAGATAGGCAACAGTGTTATGTCGATCTAAAGTATCACCAACTAAGGGTGTCATGAGATTTGGGAAAAAGGGCAAGTTAAGTGCCAAATATGTTGGCCCATATGAGATTTTTGAGCGAATTATGGAAGTAGCCTTTAGGTTGGCATTGCCAATGGAGTTTGAGAAGATGCATGATGCGTTACATATTTGCCAACTCAAGCAATATATCTCTGATGAGGTCATATACTAGAGCCTGAGCAGATCCAAGTCGATAGTAACCTCACATATGAGGAAAAGCCTGTGAAGATTCTTGATAGAAAGGTGCGTAGTACACGCAAGGATGCCCATATCGTGAAAGTACTTTGGTTTAATCACGAGTCTGAAGAGGCAACGTGGGAAGTCGAAGATGAAATGAAGAAGAAATATCCAGAATTGTTGCTTGAGGTGAGTTACGGGGGCGTAACTTGTTTTCTGTAAAGAGGGGTAGAATGCGATAGTATTTCGCGCTTTTTACCTATTTATGCATATTTTGGCGATTTGCACATGTTGGTGCAAAACAAAATGAGTCTCCGCATAAAAAAATGTGTTCAAGAGTAACGCAAGTATTTCTCAAATGAAAAGTTAGATTAAATTTTCGAAATTAAATAAGGAAATTTTTGTGTCAAGTTTCGGGACGAAACTTCTTTTAAGAGGGTTAGACTGTAATTCCCTGTAAATTTATGCATTTCATAATATATTTTAGTGTATATATATTTATATTTAAATATAATTTAGTTTCAAATAATTTATTTATTTAAAAGCTTGACTATTTTGAAAGTCAAAGGAATTATTTTAAGGATTTTAGTTAAAATATTTTGTTAAGGCATGCTTTGAAAAATATTTGAAATACTACTTGAACTTGGAAAAGGATTTTAAATGGGCTTAAGGAATCCAAATACTAATTGGAATAGGAAAGGTACTTCTAATGATTTTAGGAGTTTAAGTCACCAATCCTATTCATTATTCAATCCTACTCAAAACCCAATTGTCTTTTCCTAAGCCCAAAAGGAAGACATGCTTATAAATACCTTTAAACCCAATTAATTTACCCACACAAAATTCTCTCTCCTCCCTCCTACAAGAGAACTGGCCCCTATTTCTTTCTTCTCTCCTTCACGTTTTTCCTCTTTCTTCTTCCTTTCTTCTCTTTCAAGAAACACTTTCTTCTTCAACAAGAAATCTCACAACTTCACAACACCACCACCACTGTCGACCACTGCTGCTGTTGTTGCAGCCTTGGTCCCGCCAGCTCAATTCTCTTGTTCTTTGTTCTTGTGTTGGTTTCATTACTTTTCTTCCTCCTCAAGTATTGATTTAATATTATGTTTTTATATTTTGTTACAGTACTAATTGTGATTAGAGGCTTTAATTTACTATTTTAATGATGAATATATGATTATATAAATTATGTATTGAAAAAATACAAATCCAGATTGGATTAGTATGTTTAAATTGGAATTTTAATTACCAAAGCAAGGATTTTTAGGGTGCAATGTTAAAGATTGAAAAATCATAGTAGTATGTTATAAGCCATGAAATTGATTAAACTTATGAACTTAAGCATGTTGAAGTAAGTTTAGAGGGAGTTTTAATAAATTATAAGTTGATGGAATTTTTTAAAGGTTGTTATTAATGGAGTTTCATGGATTTTAATGACTAGTATAGTAGTATAATGCTAGGGAGTATAAATAATTGAAGTTTTAATGATTAAAACAACTTTTAAATATTTTCAAAGGAGATTTAACGTATTTTAAAGTTGCTGGAATTTATTTCGAGTATTGATTATAAATTCTATTGGTTGTTTTATGCGGAGATTTCTCTCTAGGCGAGTTCTAAAATTGTTAAAAGTGGTATATCAACTTCTCTACACAAGGTATGTACACACCCATGTGTTGTTTTTGATATAGTATCATGTTTAAGAGGGAAATTTACATAATATCATGTATAGGAACTTTGTGAGTTCATATATGATAGCTATTAGAATTGGACTTGACATGTTTTATGCCTGTGTGGGAACATGTTAAGTATGAAATTTAATTATGAGATTTATATCATGTTTATTTGGAAGATTGATGCAAGCATCTTGGTTGGAAACTTTCGTTATTATTCTACATGGGAGAATTAATATATTTATTTGGCTCCATTAAATCATGTGTTCCCTTATATTATTATTTTCACTACTGTATGAGGACTGTGGGCCTTATTTGGTAAGTTGATAATTTATACCTTTGAAAGATAAGTTGGTCGTTGACTAGGTTCAACGAATAAGGAAGATTGGTTTAAAATAAGGATAATCTTGGGCTGTAAGTTATATGATCACTTATTTAATCCTAAAATAAAAGAAAGAAAGTTGTGAATGTTTGATTATATTATTTGTGTTTCTTGTGTGTGATAACAAGTAATAATTGGTAAATCATGTAAAGTGAAGCTTGGATAGTGATAATCTTTAGATTGGTGCACGTCTGAAGTTGGACAGTCAAGAGTTGGGGTACATGGTGAGTGTGCCATGGCTTTTTTCTGGGAATCGGATTGATCACCTTTCCTATTTTTATTTGAAAGATTCGTCGATATCTTAGGTCATTTGGAATATGGAATCGTGCCCGTATTACGTCTTCCTAGGTGAGGCTGATTGTTAGTTATACAATTCGGTCTAATGACTATTCCATTAAAGTCATAAAAAAGATCGTTAGAGTTTAGTTCAGTGTAAGTTATCTGCAAATTGTTATGTTCTTATTTATCCCTGCTTAATATTTAGTAGTATTATGTTATAAATGTTTACTTATTATTATGTAGGACTCAGCTTTGCTGACTACGTGCTTTTTTGTATATGTTGATCATGGCTTTGCCTTATTGATTTTGTGATGATCCATTCTTGGTGAGTAGATTATCTAGCGCATTGACATCTGCAGGTGTCCACATGATGCATCATGGGGTTTCGGGAATGGAGAGCTTGTGTAGCATATTGATTATTTATTATTTTATATTGGATACATTATATTTAAGTTTGGTTTGGAGTTAACCTTAACATTGTTGGTTGGTTTTAAGTTTAGGGTCGTTATAGTTCGGTTCCTCGTCCTCGGTGGGTAATTAATCATTAAGCTACTGGGCTCTAGCATCGCGCATTCTTTTCTCCAAGTAACTCAACATGAGGTACCACTTCCCTTTCTGTGTTTATCGTTCATAGTTTGGCCTTCCATTTTTCAGAATATCAGAATATTCGTTCTTAATTCCGGCATAAGGCTCATCGTCTCGGAGAGTGTGAATCAACACATCGCCCTGTTTAGGTGGCGTGAGGTAATCCGAATGCCCGTGACCTTCATTGAGGTGGTAACACTTCATTATTAAGCGCAACCTGTAGATGTAAGCTGAAATAGACTCCACTGCCCTTATCCTTAGAAGGTAAGGTCCTTGACGAGGGGTTCTGGTGCATTTCTTGGCAGTCAAACGTGTCTTGGCCATCTAATAATATATCATAAACAATTAATAAGTACCTTAAACGAGCAGTTTCATGCACACATAACCCATTCGTACCCATACTTAATCCTTAAATCTTATTTTAATCGTAATTCATTTCTCCTAAATATTTTCTATTATCTTGACTACCTAAAGAAATTTTAATTTTAGCCCTATTCGATTTATTTTCCGTAATTACTATATTTTACAATTTTACTCTTTCCCTAGTTAATCTAAACTCCACTCGGATACCATTTTGTAACACTCGCGCTAACCCGAACCCTTCTTTATTTAATAAAACTCGAGATGGGGGGAAAATCCACGAGGGTTCGACTCAAAAGGCGTGCTACCGCCACACTTATCTCCTTAGAAATAAATGCAAGGCTAGATTAAATCATAGTAAACTCAAATTAATTATTAATCTTTACAACCAAGTAAATCGTTCATTCAATATTACTAATTACTTAAGTATTTCAGAGTTCCAGCGAAAGCTAAATGAAGATATAAGTGGATGACAACTCTAAATGATCTCCCTTTTGTTCACCCTTCGATCAACCACCTACACAAATACATTGGAAATAAACAATAGAGACAAGCTCCCAAAAATCAGAAAAACTGAATAATTCTAACTCCATCCCGTAAAATACTTAAGTTGAAAATACTTTGTAGAATAGTAGGTTAATAGGTTTATAAATCATAGCACATATACACATATATATACGATGAATAATCACATAATTAATTCAATTAATCCATTTATTCAAGGAGAGGAAAGAGAACGCCAGTAAGCCGGGGTCAATCCCCTGCAATCACTTACTTCAACATTGTAGGCTGGGGGCCAATCCCCTGTAACCACCTACAGATAACATAATGGCCATAATAATAAAGTCCTTGGTATGCACACCCCTTCTACTTGGATCACTACAAGATAGAAGGAAGACAAGTAACATAAAATCATCATAGTAAGCAGAAAACATGTAGGTGGCCGCTGAACATCCCATATACGGAAACCTGTTCATCATTTCTCTCTGATATTTCACTTTAAGTGATTAATAGCTTATAATTCAAGTCATTACATAAAACATGTACGCATTTACGTCATCTTATTTAATCAAGTGTGAACACATTTAATCTAATATGATCTCAATCCATGCATAGCGGTTTCAATATTTCATTTCATAAACACAATCGTCACTTGAATTTATTTAGTACTCTAATTCATAATTATTGAATTATCAAAAGTTCTTACTAATTCCAAATTTCATAAAATTACAATGATGATGATGATGATGATGATGATAACCATAACATTACTAAATGACATTAAACGATTTTAATAACATGAGTAAAAGATTAGTGATTAAGTTGATATAATAACGACGTTAATAACGTTATAATAATGATCATCTTTGTCATATCGCACATCGTCCATAGTCATGATTCATAATCGTAATCCATAATCATTATCCATTTTATTCTTCGTATTCATAATCCACATTAACTCGATAGTTATAATCCATAATTAGTGTCCATAAACACATAATCATGTAATCAAATCGTTTTATAGTAACGGGATCTATGTTTAGATGGACATCGGAGATCATCTCGTGACGCGTGCCCAAAAGTTAGTTCGCGAACGAATTAATGAGATCGGAGTCTACAATAGCCATTAACGAGATCTAAGTTAGTTACCTAAATAAACCCTTATTTATATATATATATATATATATATATATATATATATATATATATATATAATATATTATAATTATATATATATATATATATTAAATAAACCAAATGACTTAAGGAGATTCTTAATGATTTTTGAGAGAGTTTATAAATCAATGTTTATGATTTTCAAATCATTAATGAAATTATTTTAAGTACTTAAATATTACTTCAACTTAATTTTTCTCTAACTTAAAAATTACTTTAAATATATAAAACTAATTTTATTGTACTTCTTACTTTGTTTTAGAAAATTAAGAAGTATTTTCAAGTTATAAGAGAATTAGTTAATCTAAAACATACTAACTTAATAAAGCAAGTTAATTTAGGAAAGTTATTGGTTTTGTTTTAAATAAAAAATAATAATAATACTTAATAAAACTAAAAAAAGAAAAAAGGATTTTTACACTTTTACTGATTCCTTAAATCAGTTTCTAAAAACTGATAAAACGAGACCAAGGAAACGAAGAAGGGGAAGAAGACAGAGAAGGGCGAATCAGAGGGAAAAGAAGAGGAAGGTGGCGTTGGTGGTGGGCGACGGCGTACGACAAAGCTCAGGCGGGGAGGGTGGTGCAGCTGGGCACGGGTTATCGACATGGAGGCAGAAGAGGTGCTGCGAAGGGAGGTTGCGCAGGAGAACGTAATGACTGGCGGGTTTGTGGTTGCAGTGCCGCGATGATTCAGGGTGGCCGATGGTGGTTTTCCGACGATTAAGAGAATCAGGGGGAATGTGTTAATGGTGGGTTGCAAATTTTATTTTATTTTTAGTTTTTCAAAACAAAATTAGAAATTTAGGGAGAAGAGAAAGAGATTGAAGCAAACCTTTCAAGTTTATTTTCTTGAGTAATTTGGGTAAATGTAATTCATTATTTATAGAGGGTATTTGGTTAGAATTTTGAGGTTTGGAGGTCAAGCTCCATTAATGGTGAGGTATGGTGAGGTATGGTGGAGTATGGTGAAGTAAGGTGTTTGAGTGTTACTTTTGATTGATTTTGCTCCCAAAATCTAGAATTTGTTGATCGAGTTTCAAATTTTACTGATAATCACGTTTATTTCTTCCTTTGGCTCTGGTCATCCAAAACATTAGGAAGGGAGGAAGATGATAATCACGTTTATTTCTTACTTTTTTTGTTTTTGTTTTTGGCGTTTTGTTTTTCTTTTTGGCTAACAAATATGCCACATGGGAGATGGGCGTGACATTGGGATTTATATGGGTTTGCTAATGTGGATGGACAATTCTCTTTTTTTTTTTTTTTTGAGGGAAGTGGATGGACAATTCTTTGTATAAGAATGCCCACAACCAAGTAAAGCCTTCAATTAGCATAATTAACTTATTTAGAAATAATGAAAATGAAGAATTAGTTTTTTAAATAAAATGAATTTCAATTAAATTATTTAAATAAACTCGTTAAATAATTCATAATTATCAATACTAGGGGAAAAAAATGGAAGGGCTGCAGATAGCCCAAAAATCCACAGCTCTTCGTAAACGAAGGGCTGCGGTTTTTTTAAAAACGCAGCCCTTAGAGTGAAGGGCTGCGGTTAGCCCAAAAACCGCAGCAGTTTACTCACCCGCGAAAATATTATTTCAATGGGCTTTTCAATATTTTGAAAGGAATTCAGTAGGCGGGCTTTTAAAATATTCGGCACTCCTTATTAAACCCTCATTCTTTCTCCTCTCTCACAAATCTCACGCACAAATCTTCATATCTTCACACCACCACCACACCCCCTCTTATGTTGCTCACACCACTCTCGTCTCCTCTGCATCTCGTCAGAGCTTCGCGCATGGCCGCCGCTCTAGCCTTCTCCTTCTCTGTACTCGCGCATGGCCAGATGTTAGTCTACTGGATCTCTTCTTCTTCGTGGATGTCTTACTCGTTTCTGCGCATCGCTTCGCAATGGAACGCTGCCACTCCCCTACGTTGTCGTGCGCACCACTCGCGTCTCCTCTTGTCGTTCACACCACCACACACCCTCTTCTCGCGCGCACCACTCGCGTTTCCTCTGCCGTCGCTCACACCTGATCTAGGGTTGGTTTTTTTTTATTTTAGTTTGTTATTTTTTGTATGGTATTTTTATATTTTTTTTTGTTAATTTCAGGTTTTTTAGTTTAATGGAATTAATTTGAGATGGTTCGAGATTAGTTTGAGATCTAGGGTTCGAGATTTACTCGGTTTTTTATCAATTTAGTTTTTCAAATTAAATTTTTTTTTTTATTTTGTGGAATTAATTTGATTTTATGTTGTTGATTCGTGTGAGAGAGATTTCTGTTCAAATTTTGTCTTGATATTGTTATGAGAATCAGTATTTAAGTTTAATCTGGATGATCTTTGTGAATTTGGTTGCTGGAGATTGTTTTGCTGTTGCGAGACATACTAGTTTACAGTTTTTACTTAGTTTTTCGAAATTCTCGCTGTTAAACAAATTAGGAGGCAGAAGTGGCGAAAAAAATATTTCCACAAATATTTCTTTATATTTAGGAGTAAAATAATGCAAAAAAAAAAAGATTTTTTTTGTTTCTTTTTTGGTCAAAAGGGCTGCGGTTATGGTCAAAATCGCAGCCCTTTGTTCAAAGAAGGGTTGCGGTTTTGGGCCTAAATCGCAGCCCTTTGCGGTTTAAAACCGCATCCCTTCACTTTTAGTGAAGGACTGCTACGTAAAGGGCTGCTGGCCAAAAACGCACCCCTTCCGTTTTTTTCCACTAGTGCAAATATAACTAAATTATTAGAAAATTAGATTTAAGTGGAAATAATATTAAACCTTAATAAATAACAAAATATGCTATGAAAATTCGAGGTATTACAATGAGACATTAACTTCAGCACATGTCCTAACCTTGCTTAACGGGATAAGGGATATGATGTATATAGTGATGCGTCAAAGAATGGGTTAGGTTGTGTTCTTATGCAAAATGGGAAAGTCATAGCTTATACGTCTCGCCAACTGAAACCATATGAAGTTAACTACCCAACACATTACTTAGAGTTGGTCGTAATTGTCTTTGCCTTAAAAATCTGGAGACATTACCTTTATGGGTGACCCGTCAAATTTTCACCAATCACAAAAGCCTCAAATACATCTTCACCCAGAAAGACCTTAATATGAGACAACAGGTGGTTAGAGCTCATTAAGGACTATGACTTAGACATATAATACCATGAGGGTAAAGCAAACGTTTTTGCTGATGCGTTAAGCCGCAAATCTAGCCATAGCATGAACACCTTGGTAGTTGCCTACAAACTTTGTGAGGAATTTTCAAAACTCCAAATAGAAGTGGTTCATAAAGGGGAAGTAGAAAAGCTATTGAGTGCCTTAACCATCCAGCTTAGCTTCCTACATGAAAAAAGAGAAGGTTAGCCTGGGGAGGGCAAAGCAGAAGGGTTTGAAATCCATGGAGATGGGAGTATACGCTACAAGGGTCAGTGGTGTGTACTGCAAAAATGTGAGTTGAAGAAAAAGATAATGAGTGAAGGTCATAACACGAATTATTCCGGCCACCTAGGGGGGTTTAAGTTATATAAGGACCTCAAAAAGATGTTTTGGTGGCCTGGAATGAAGCTGGCAGTAGCCGAGTTTGTTTCCAAATGTCTGATGTGTCAAAAGGTTAAAAGTGAACACAAGAGACCTCAAAGAAAAAAAAACCTCAAGACATTCAAACATGGAAGTAGGATTCGATATCCATGGACTTTGTTGTAGCCTTACCTAGGAGTCGGGGAGGAAATAATACAATACGGGTGATAGTGGACAGATTGACCAAGACTGCAAGATTCATACCCATGAAAGACACATGGAGTATGGAAGCCCTAGCCAAAGCATACATTAAACATGACATACGATTGCGTGGAGTACCCATTAGTATAATGTCGGATAGGGATCCACGATTCCTCTCGAATTTCTGGAAAAAGGTCCAAGAAGCAACTGGTAGTCAACTATTGATGATTACAACCTTTCACCCAGCTACAGATGGTTAAACAGAAAGAACCATTCAGACCTTGGAAGACATGTTAATAGCATGTGCCTTAAAATACGAGGGACCATGGCAAGAGCGTTTGGACCTCATAGAGTTCTCCTACAATGACAGTTATCATGCTAGTATTAAAATGGCTCCATTCGAAGCATTGTATGGGAGAAAGTGTCGTAGTCCCTTGTGCTGGAGCGACACTAGTGACACTGTCATGTTAGGTTCTGAAATGATTAAAGAGACCGTGGATCAACTGCGAGTCATTCAGGAGAAGATTAGGGATGCACAGGATAAGCAAAAATCCTATGCAGATCAGAAGCAAAGGTTGGAGAATTATGAAGTTGGTGAAAAAGTGTTGCGTAAGGTATCCTCAATGAAAGGAGTAATGCAATTTGGGAAGAAAGGGAAATTAAGTCCTACGTTCATAGGACCATATGTGATTTTTGCAAGAGTAGGCAAAGTGGCTTATCGCCTGGAATTGCCCAACGAGTTAGAAAGGGTCCACAACATATTTAAACGTATCCCAACTGCGGAAATACGTACCGGATGAGTCGCATGTCCTGGAACCCGAAAATGTCAAGTTAAAGGAAACCTTGTCCTATGAAGAGAATTCCATCAAGATCCTAGACCATAAGGTGCGTAGTACGAGAAATAAAGACGTTGAAATTGTGAAAGTGTTGTGCAGAAACCATAATACCAAAGAAACCACATGGGAAGACGAAGATGTGATGCATCTGAAGTACCCTGAGCTTTTTCAAGAGGTAATAGGGTTACGGGGACGCAACTTTTCTTTTAAGGGGGAAGAATGCGATAGAATTTCGCACTTCCACCTAAAGTTTGCTAAATTCTGTTAAGTCTGTTATTTATGTGATTGATCGCTTATGTGACGTGCGAAAGTTGGAAAAAACTAGTGAAATATTGGTACTTAGAAGTGAAAATAAAGATCATCGTTAAGAATGGCTACCTCAAAGTTTCGGGACGAAACTTCCTTTGAGGGGGGAAGCTTGTAATTCTCTGTATTTTTGGGAGTTAGTTTTTATATATAAGAAAATATAAAGAATATAAAAGTATTTTCAATATTATTTACAGAAAAATATAGTTTGGGTAAGCTTATAGTTATAATTTAAATATACAACCTACTTTTTATACCTAATTATATTGTACTTTGGTTCTTTTTTCAAAATATATAAACTAATAAATCAGAATCTGATTTGGAAACAAATCATATTACACGTAGGTTACTCATGCTATAAACAGGAGAGAAGAAAGAAAAAAATAATAAAACCCTAACTTCATCAGTTGTGAGTTTTCTTTTTACCCCAAAGGATTTTTCTTTGTCCTCTCTAATTCTCCCTACTGCGTTTTTTTCCTTCCTTCTCCTCTTGCGTTTCTCCTTAGTCCTTACTTGTTGCTTCTGTCGACCCTACTCCTTCTTTTATCACCGTAGCTCATCAGCAGAGACTCGAGTGTTGCTCATAAAGATGCTAGTTTCAATAAACTTTATGAAAAGGAAGTTTAAGCAACAAGGTTGGTTATTTTTATATTTCGAAACACTAAGTTTTACATAGTTAGTTAATCTGATTATTATTTTAATAATATCAAGGGCTTAGCACTGAAATACATTTATTATTTCGATTAGGTCCTAATTTCATAAGCGGAACGTTTAAGTGGTCAAAAAAGATTCTTCGTTACAAGGTACGTACGCGTACTAGTTCAGTTAGATATGCTAGTATCATGTTAGGTTATGAATTCTTTTATTGGAACCTAGAATCATGATAGGAAACAATTGTATGATTATGATTGATGAGATTGTTTGGTAACATGAAATCCATTAGACATCTGTATGAATTCCTGGTTGTATGACCTGTGAATTAGACTGCATTATTATTGGAATGTGTAATTCTATCGTATCACAAGCATGAAATGTATTGGATTGGAATCCTATGATCTAATTTTTTAGCAAGGATGTTACAAGAACTAAAGAATTGAGTAGTGTACCTAAGAAGGAAAATTAAATGATTATATGTTTAATGTTATGTGAATGAATAATACTAAGAAGGATATTTGGCGATAAAATTGTAGTTGAAATCCCAACAAGTAATGAACAATGGGGGGAGTATGATACTTGTTCTACACTCCTACGCGGGCCTACTGTGATGACAATAATGTCCTTATAAATTTTGATAACTCAAGTAGGAGGAAGGTTCCGTACGATCTTATGGTTATGCATAGTGCAGCTTGTCGTTCAGCTTTGGGTCGTAATTCAAGATCCACCAGTTCGGAAACCCGACCTCAACCGCCAACACTACCTTCGCCCCAAATGCCAGCTTGAATGGTGTTTCACTGGTATCCCCTTTCTCAGTGGTCTTGTTTAACCATAGTACTGTTGGGACCATGTCCGCCCAAGTGCCTTTCAGGTCGTCCAGCTTCTTCTTCAAAGCATTCAGGATCTGTTTGTTGGCTGCTTTTGCTTGGCCATTACTCAGAGGATGGCACACTAACCAGTATGCAAACTTGATGCCGTAAGGACTTAGAAAGCTTTTGCTGGGGCCGTAATCGAACTGGACGCCATGGTCCATGACAATTCTCATAGGAATCCTAAATCTCGTGATGATGTTCTGTCACACGAACTTCTTCAGTTGGTTGGCCGTTATCTTTGCGGCTGGTTCTGCCTCAATCCATTTTATAAAGCAGTCGATACCAACAATCGGGAACTTCCTCCCCCATGATGCCGGTGCGAATGGCCCTATAATGTCCATCCTCCACTGAGCAAAAAGGATTGGGTTGAGGATCGGCTGCAAATCATTTTCCAATTGGTTAATTATCGGGGTAAACCTTTGGCACTTGTCGCACTTCTTCACATAGGCCCGTGCATCTGCGAGCATGGTAGGCGAGTAGAGTCCTGCTCTGAGTGCCTTTAAGGTCAATGTTTTCTCGCCGATATGGTTTCCACATACTCATTCGTGTATTTCTTCGATTACTTTCATGGCCTCGTCGGCTGTTACGCACCTAAAAGAGTGGCACTGAGAAACCCTTCTTGTACAACTGTCCCTAGAAGACGCAATACCATTGTGATTCCCTACGGAGCTTTGGCCGCCATCTTATCTTCAGGCAGGGCATCAATCCGCTTGTAGGCTATTATATCATCATACCATTCTTTGCGCTGCCTGATGGTGTTGACCGCAGGTTGGGAAGTGTCAACACTTCTCTCTGGCAGTATCTCGACCATGACGCTGCGCTTCATGTTGCTTATGCTGGAGCTGGCCAGCTTAGACAGGGCGTCAGCCGCCATGTTCTCTGTCCTAGGAACCAAAAATCCTGCCATCATGCACTTGACCTTAACCAGGTATTTTTGCATGACAGGCTTTCTAGCTTTGTGGGTGCGCGTATGCCTTCTATCTCACTTGACACTGGGTGGGAGTCTGTTGTCATCTGAATTTTCCTGGCCCCTGCTGCTACACTCAGGCTTATACCGGTCAGGGGCTGCTTCGTATTCCGCCTCGTTATTGGAAGCCTTGAAGCCAAAGCGGACGGCGTATTCGAAAATTTCTCCCTTTGGGGACGTCATTACTACACCGGCCTTTGTTCTTGTTTGGGTGGCAGAGCCGTCCACCGCTATCAGCCAGGTGCCGGTAGGTTCAGATGCATCTTCATATGTTGTTTCGACAATAAAGTCTGCCAATGCTTGTTCCTTAATGGCCGTGCAAGGCCGGTACTCAATGTCAAATTCTGAGAGTTCTATTGCCCATTTGAGCAGTCTGCCGATACTATCAAGTTTATGGAGAGCCTTCTCCAAGGGTTGGTTGCTGAGAACCGGGATGGTATGAGCACTAGTGGAAAAAACTGTTTTTGCTACTTATCAAATGCTCCGGTTGACTAATCAACCCAAGCATTTGTAAAAATTTTAATAAAAAAATTCACAAATGCTCGGGTTGATTAGTCCACCGGAGCATTTGATGTCAAATGCTCCGGTGGACTAATCAACCCGAGCATCTGGAAATAAGGGCTCCGGTTGCCTAACACGAGCATTTGGTTATTTTCCCTCGTAATTAGAACCCCCTCAAAAAAAAAATCTCCTCATTTTCTCTCATTTCCCCTCTCCTCTCTCGTACTCAACTTGCACATCATCTCTTCGCATTTCCTTTCATTCTCTCTCTCCTCTCATGTTTACAACTCTTATCTGATGCTTCTCTCTCTTCTCCGTCTCTCCTACTCTGATCCCTCTTCTTTATCTATGGAAAGCATAACGTATATTTCCTTGTCCTCAATTCCTCTTCTTGATTCGATTTTAGGGTTTCGAATTTCGATTATTTGTTTTTGTTTAATCTCGTGTGTTTGCTTGATTTGGTTCTTGATTGTTCTTCGGTCCAGGTTTGTATCATTAGAGCTTCCGATCTTAAATTGTTTTATGAAAGTTTATCTTGTTGTTAAACCCTAATTTCGTCTAAAGTTAACACATTCCTTCATTTTCTTCTGCTTAATTTTGCCGCATTTTTTGTTATCTCGTGCTTTCTTTAATTCCTCAATGGATTTGGCTGGTTTTATGTTCATTTTTGCATATTAGATTAGGGTTTTCGACAATAATAACAAAGTGTTAAACTCATTCTTGAAAAGAACTATGAGGACCCAACCTTGGGCAGAGCCACAGAGAAAAGGGTTTTCGACAATAACAAAGTGTTAAACTCTATGTAGATCATTTGATGATTGTAAGATCTAGAATATTAATTATGTTTGTGCATAGGATGTTGGTATATTGTGCTAATCATGGTATCTAAGCTTGTTCGTGTGGTTTGTGTTTGCACCTTTTTGTCTTCTGCAGTTCTGCTCATTCAATCATTTGATCCTCCAAATAACCCCCCCTTTCTTTCTCTCTCCTCTTAACGCGAATTTAGGATGAATTCCGAATAGTAAGCTCTTCTTTTTCCCTATATCTTAGTTTGTTCAATTCAATTTCAATCGATTAATTTTTTTGTTGCTTGGTTTACTTCAGTTTATTTATATGGTTCTATTTTTTGTTAGTTTATTATCTTTTAAGAAACTTTGACCTTAATTGCTGCTGAATTTTACTTGCTGTGTAGAATTATATATATTGATGTTGATTTTCGTTGAGGAGAATAATTGAAATTAGAATCTCTTAAGACTTACTGTTTCTTACAAAGAAAAAAGACATGGTCATGTTTATATTTTGAAAAAAAAAAATGAAAAGAAGAAAGACATGGTGATAACAAATTACGTGGATGAATAGCTGTAGTTGAGTCCAATATTAATTATGGTTGTGCACCTTTTTGTCTTTTTTTTTTGTTTTTATTTTTTGAATCTATAAGCTCTGTTATTCAGGCACTTTCTGGTCCTGTACTATCTGCTGTTCGTGAGCGTTACTACAAAGTTGCTGCTGAGGCATTGAGGGTTTGTGGAGAGCTTGTCCGAGTTTTGCGTCCACGTATTGAGGTGTGATGGTTTAGTTATGTCAATGTTATCGAAGGCTGCTTGTTGATGTTTGAAGTATCAAGACAGCTTTGTCATTTAAGTGTCCCTGCTTGTGTAGGTATCGGAGCCTTTATGTGTTGTCATTTTTTTCTGCACTATCCTCTAGTATGCTCTTGTTTCAGCTGTATTAACTTATGTTACAATGCCTACTATTTCAAATAAACCCCCCTCCCCCTTTCCTTTAGTACTTGAACTTTCTGGTATGCTATTGCCTTCCATGCTCATCGATCTCTAATGCTTCTCTGACTTGTATATGTCTAATTTAGTGCCTAGTGCTGATCATTCTAATTACACCATAAATTGTGTTTTCATAAATAGGGTATGAACAAGCTAAATGAGCCAAAGCTTGGCTTAGGTGCCCTTTTCTAGGCTCAGGCTCACTGTGCCCGTGGTCTTTTGTTCATTACATATATGGTTCGAAGCTTGGTTGGCCTTGCTCATTAACTGATTCTATATGAAAAATTGGGAGAGAGCTATAATTAACTGTTTTAAAAAAACCTAATAAATGGTTCTAGACCTTTATTATCTATTGTTTTGGATGAGACCAATATCTTTTTTCCCCCAGCAGGCATTGTGAACGAAAAGCTGTAGATCTGTGCACAGAGTTACAATCGTCAATAAAGAAGCTTCTTTACTTAGAACTTTTCACGTGTCAAGTTGGTGTTAAGAATGAATTTAACTAGATGTTACTTGACCAGAATATTACTGATATCATTACTAGCATATGTTGATCTGACAATTATAATAGAACTTGGTGACAGAAACATAAGATCTGATCACTCTTTGTCTCTAACCAAGCTTATGTTTATGATGCAGCTCAAAATTCGAAATGACTTTGATCCTTTTTTATGCCCTGAAAGCTCGTTATTTGTCTTGAAAAGTAACAAACAAGTGCGTGCGTATATTACTCCCTTAAATTAATGTATACTTGCTTTGTTTTTTTCCTGACAGACTATATATTCCCTTGAAAAACAGGTGGATTATCAAGATATATTGGAGATTCTAGAATCTATTAAGGTCTGCAGCTCTGTACAGAATTTTATTGACATCTATCTTAGGCTTCGTGGTATACCTTCAAATGGCTACTTAACGGAAGGTGATTGTATACGTGTTAGAATATGTGAGGGAAGATTTGCATTGCTGATACGAGAGGTTTGATGTCCAGTTTTCTATACAACTGCTACTAGTTTATGTAATAAGTTCATCTTTTGGGCCTGTAATTTGCTGCTTTCTCTGTTCTAAATGTTTCAGCCAATACGAAAAGGAAATTTTATCATCCAACCTAAAGTTGATTTTGATATCAGTATCAGCATTGTGATTGGGCTTCTTAACCTTGGGTAAGCTATACCATGTTTCCAAATTACACTGTTAGTATATATGATTTCACTCATTTACTTGGATTAACCCGCATGCGCTCCACACAAAACCTATTTTGGTATAACTTATCAACTAGTGTATTCTTATTACATGCTAATGGATTGGGAAAGTAGTTGCCTGATAATCTGGCTTAACTAAATCTTGGAGTAGTGAAGGTTGATTGCTTACTTGTTTTTGCTTCTTCTTGCCCGTCTTACTAAGAGATCTGTAAATCAGAGAGTTGATTTCAGTAGTACAAAACTGGAGTCTTGTGATGATTTCACCAAAGCCACCAAAGTTGTTAGATTGTGATCCGGATCGTAGGATCGCACAATCCTACGATCTAGATTTTTCAATACGATCCAGATCGTGCCTGGAATCGTGTATGTAGCAGGATCGTAACTAGGATCGTGTGGGATCGTTAGAATCAATAGAATCGCACGATTTCATGTGATTTTATCGATCCCACTTTTTAGCTGTAAAATCCGCCACACTCAAGGCCAAAGCCCAAGCTATAATGTCAAAGAAAGCCCACACTTAAGGCATGTTATTTACTGCTTCTAACGCAAGCGAATACCATAGAGTTTGAGTCTTCTCCACTCTCCTCTACTGAGTGAAAGACTCAAAACATCAAGCAATTTAAAGCTGAAATTGGAGCTCGAACAGTTGAGTTATTTCAGATATTCGATGAGTTCATGATTTTCACATAAAAATTAAGGTATATGGTGAAAGTGAAAATTGAATATTTACATAACAATTATTGAAAAACATAACTACATTTAGCATCTTAATAAACCCTGTAATTTATATTAGATTGGAGGAGTACCTTGTGAATTATTCGTCAAAAAATAAGGCAATCATACTAACTAGAATTGTTTTCATTTGAGAACAAAAATATGTTCTCAGGATTCTCGAAATGACATTTTAGAGATAAAATGTCCTCTTTCTTTTTCTGATGGTTTTGCTTTGGTTCCATATGTGATTGATTTTAACTTCCCCGAATTCTAACATGCTTTGTTTGATGTCATTGCAGGTCTCGTTTTCAGACGCTTGTATCATAAGTAGCTGCATTACGCCCTGTGTACAGGGAAAGACAACCCCAGTTGTTCTCCTTCATGGTTTTGATAGGTGACGTATTTTTTGGTGATATATGCTCGTATTGTGTGCAAAGGACCTTGTTGTTTATTTTCTACATGGTTCATAAATGTCCAATTCTTGTTTAGAATGGAGATGTGTCTACGGTCTACCCATTACTTGAAGAAGCTAGCACAGAGAGTTGGGCCGTTGACATTCTTGGTTGGGGTTTTTCCAATTTAGGTATGCTGCCTTGATATACATCACAAAACATTTGTGCCTCTTATTGGTCTCTCTGTTAGATTGATGTTCTCTTCCTTAGCTAACTTGCACCACTGGACTTCAATATGGTCTATCAGAACAGCTTCGATGCTCTGTTTATAATTATGTTATGTTTATAATATGGTCTAACTTGGCTGTGAGATCCAGACTGGCAGACTCGATGCTCTGTTTATAATTATTGACTCAAAGGGATACTAAAGGTTTCTTATTGATACATATTTCCTTTGCTTAATTGCACTTATGTAGCCTGCATATAATATCCATCTATTTGTAACTACTGCCTCAATGAAATACTAATGACTTCTTGTTCCTACATGTTTTCTTTGCTTAATTGCACCGATGTTTCCTCTGTATTCCCTCTTTGAGTACCTATGTTCTCTGTTTTATTTCAGTCCCTCGAATTCTAATTAAATCTGTTCATGGACATCATGAACATGAATCTTACTATGGAGACTGTGACACCGATACTCTAGTTAAGGTAACTAGATGTTGTTTGTTTTACTGCTCAGGTCATTGCTTGTTTTACTGCCCATTTATTCACATACATATTGATTGTGTGGTTGATTGAATGAAAAAATATATATAGTTATAGTGTAGGACTATTGCATAAATATTTTTCAGTTGTTTTATGCTTCCATGCGAGGACACAGGATTACCGTGCAGTGTACAATGGGCACATCTCTTCCAAAGCCCGTCCTCTCCGTTCGGCTCGAAACAAGCACATCTATAGACAGTCCACACTCCAAAAATATGAAGACATCTACCGACAATCCACACTCCAAAAATTTTTAGTGTTTGTGTTTCTTTGAATCCATAATTGTATTTCTTATAATTTGCAGTAGTTGTTTATTTGCAGTATTTCTTGTATTCAGGAACAAAAAAATATTAGAAATATAACTTTTTACTTATATATGATTGATTATGTATTAATTTAGCATAAAAAAAAAATTTATATTTTTTTGGGCCTCAAATGCTCCGGTTTATAAGGAAAACCGGAGCATTTATGTTGCCAAATGCTTCGGTTGGAACCGGAGCATTTGTAAGAGTCTCAAATGCTCGTATGGCTTCTGCTACGCGTGCAATACAGAGCATTTGTGGCTTAAAAAACCGGAGCAATTGACGTTTTTTCTACTAGTGGAGAGTCAAAGCATGGTCTCAGCTTTGTTACCGCTGTTCATATGCCATCTTTTCTAGCAGTTCATACCTCTGTTCTGCTCCAGCTAGGACGTGGCTTATGAAATATATGGGGCTTTGCTACCCTGCTTCTCCACTAACAACACAACAGCTAGCGTCTTTTCAGATACGGAGACATATAACTGCAACTTATCTCCATCTTCCGGTCGAGTTATGGTCGGCAGCTTCTTGAAGTGCTCCTTAACTTTTTCGAAGGCCTGTCTTTGTTCATCCCCCCATTCGAACATCTTGTTTCCCCTAAGTACTTTGAAGAATGGAAGGGCTTTTTCTGCCGACTTGGAGACAACCCTAGTTAAGGCAGCCATCTTCTTTGTCAGCTTTTGGATGTCTCATATGCTCTTTGGCTCCGGCAGCTCACTGATGGCCTTGATCTTGTTGGGGTTGGCGCCTATTCCACTCTCACTGACGAGGAGGCCTAGAAACTTGCGAGATATGACCCCAAATACGCACTCCTAAGGGTTCAGCTTCATCTAATGATTGCAAAGGGTTGCAAATGTTTCCCCTAAATCGACGACATGAGCCTCCTCCGCGAGCCTTTTCACGATGCTATTGTTGACGTACACCTCCAGATTTCGGCCTTTCGGGGCCTCAAAAATCTTATCCACTAGCTTCTGATAGGTGACGCCGATATTCTTTACACTGAACGACATGGCTTTGTAAGCGTAGACCCATGCGTCGGTGATGAAAGACATTTTATCCTATCAGATTCTAATAAGCTGATTTGATGGTATCCAAAGAAGGCATCCATGAAGCTCAAAAAGGTGTGGTTGCTTGTGGAATCTACTAGTTGGTCAATTCTGGGTAATGGGTAACAATATTTGGGACATTGTAATACTCTGTATTTTTAGTAAGTTATTATTTTATATTTTTATAAAAGTTTTAGTTTTTAAAAAGGTTTTATTTACTAAAAAGGCTTATTATTTATTAGAAAGACTTTTATAAGAAAGGTTTTGGGTATTTCATACAAATTTTAGCCCAAATGAATTTAAGGCCTAACTTTTCTAAGTTTTACATTCAAGTAGTTGGTTCAAAATAAATTTAAAAATGTTAAAAAAGGTTTGCAAAAAGAAAAGAAAAAAAAGATTTAAATAAATTGCAATAAAAAAGGAAAAAGATTTAAAGAAAAAGGATTTTTTTTTTTAAAAAAAAGGACAAACCCTCCAGCGCATGTAATTTACGCCAGGGAGTCATGTTTATAAGTTTGTTATTTTATTTAATTTTATTATTATTATCTTTAATTATTTTATCCTATATAATTATGCATATGGGACAACTTATATCTTTTCCTAATCTCAGTTGGATAAGGGTAAATATTAGTTATATCTTCGTTAGATTAGTTTATCCTTTTCTCTAAATTTATCTTTTAGTGTTCTATTCCTATTCCGATTCTACTTATCCAACTAGTATAAATAGGGGTCTCCACCCATCATATTCTTCACACCAAATTTGAGAAATACGTCTCTTTTGTCAAATTTAAACTCTCTCTCCCTCTTAGCCTACCTTTATCTTCTCTCTAATAGTTATTAATGTTAAGGTGCGCGTATTTGTAGATCTTTAACAATTGTTTTGCAAGTGTAGTATCATGTTTTCAGGATAATATTTTGGATTGAAATACATGTTTTTATGAGTTTTATTATGAACTGCATCTGTTTTATACGAACATGTTTGAATGTTTAGAAATTTTATTTATGAACTTTGAATTATGTCTTTCGTTTAATATATTTATAAAGTTTGATATTTGAATTTATATTCAAATATTTTAGAAGGAGTTTGAGCTTTTGATTCATGTTTAAATATTTAAAAAGGAGTGTTTTTGAACTATTATTGTTTTTCAAAGGTTAACCCTTGAGCAAGTTATTTTATTTACGCCTTTATATGGCTAAGTTTTAAGAATTATTACTCTTTTTAAAGGATGATTATTTTACAACGATTTTTATTAGATATATGATCTTTTATGATCACAATTATAAAGAGGCAACAGCTTGTTATTTATTAGCAAGAACGGTAGCCATTATATTATTTACCCATGTACTTTTTGTATAAGTCATGTGGACAAGGTAGTAACCCGTCGTAATAGACTCAGTAAGGAATACTAAACTTGGGGGTGTGCACACTTTAGGCAAGATACCTAGGCAAGGAAAAAGGATTTTTATCAAGGTTATATACTTCATATTATATAAGTATTATCAAGTATCCAAGAAATGTTTTTTGAAATTAAATATTTCAAAAGTTTAATTAAATAAAGAGTTTAATATTCCGCATATACATGTACTCAGTAATTTTACTGACACGCTTTTGTTTTGTTTTGTTTTATGGCTTTGTCCCTGTGATGCATACTTCATATGGGGGAGCTAGTGAGGAATCATAATTAGTCAAGGAGTTGTTATTTTATTTTCTTTATTTTCTTATTATATAATTGTACAATAAAGTTTATATTAATAAAGAGAAATTATTTAAGTTATTTCCACTGCATTAGTTTCAAGTTCAATTAGTAGTTAGTATTAAAGCCTTTAACGTTATCAAGTGGCGGTAATACTCTCAAGTTTCTCAAGGAGTTATATATATAAATAAGTTTTCCAAAGGAGAGAATTTTGGGGATGTTACAGGCATGCCTTATTAAGGTCAGTAAAGTCTACACACACGCACCATGACACATTGGCCTTTTTTACCATTACCACGTTGGCTAACCATTCTGGATAGTCACATGGTTCGATAAAATCTACCACTAGCAGTTTATCGACCTCTCCTTTGATGGTTGCGTTCTTTTTTGAGGAGAAGTTTCTCATCTTCTGTTTTATCGGCCTCACGTCCTCATTGACGTTCAACCGGTGGACCACAAATGCTAGGTCAATTTCCAACATCTCGTCTGTGGAGAAGGCAAAGACGTCAGCGTGATCGTGTAGGAGGCTTATTAGGTTGACCTTGACATCAGTTGCTATGTCTTCCCCAATCTTTACAGTTCTTTCCGGCCTATCTAGCTCCCGGCTAATTTCTTCTGTCTCTCCCTCCAGGCTAGGTCTCGGTAGGTCTGTCGACCTTCCCTCAAAGGTCTCCATTGACAGTTCTCGTTTAGCCTTTTTATGTGTCCATCGCCTTTTCCTCTCTGATGGCGGCGTCTCTGCCGGTCCCTTATGATCGGAATTGTTTAGAGCCGTCAGGTAACAATCCATGGCTGACTCTTGATTCCCCTTGATTTTCTCCGGCTTCCCCTTGTTTGACGTGTAAATCATCGTCAAATGATAAGTGGACACTACTCCCTGCGCATCGTGGATAAGTGGTCGCCCAATGATGGCGTTGTACGCGGCCGGAACGTCGACGACAAGGAGTTTCATCATCATATCTCTAGATTGGGATCCCTCCCCGATCTTTACCGGTAGCTTGATGATGCCATCTGGGACGACACATGCCCCTGTAAACCGATCACGGGGTATGAGATTGGCTTCAAACATGACACCTCTAGGCCCATATTTTCAAACGTGTCCCTATACAAGATGTTGGCGCAACTGCCGCCATCAACCAGTATACGATGGACCATTGTTGTCGAGATCTGCAGAGATACTACCAAGGATCATCATGAGGATAAATAATTCCCTTAGCGTCCTCTGACGTGAAGGCCACCGACGACATGATCGAGGGTGTCGGCCATTGTCCGGTGTTGTGATAATTCACTTGGGAGCCTAACTTCCTTTAGGCTAGTTTTGGCACCATGTATGCTTTCCCCATAATATGGCCCTCCTGAGATAACGTGAATTTCAGTAATCCGGTCATTCACAGACTTCCTGTTGCCGTTATCATCTTATCTGGACCGACATTTCCGATCTATTCTTGCTTGGTACTGCGTGAAGTAGCCCCTTTACAACAAGTCTTCAATTCCGTCTTTCTAGTCCTTACAGTCATCCGTGACATGACCATAATTCCTGTGAAACTCGCACCACTTCGACTTATCCCAGCCTTTATAGTACATCTTCGTGAGCTCATAGATTTCTGCCCGGGACATAGTCAGAGGTGTGTAGTTTCGATAACGGTCAAGTCGCCCTTCCTGACCCTTCTTTACCGAATTATTTTCTTACTTTCTGCCTGAACTATCCGGCTTCTTATCATTATGATACTTGTCCTTTTCTTTCTCCTTTCCATCTCCTTCAGGTTGTTTAGCAGTAGTTGCCTTGTCGAATTCTTCTTCCCGGATAAAGTGGTTTGCCTTCCTTAGGACTTCTGTTAAGTTTGTCAGCTTTTTGCGACCCATGTAGCTTCTGAACGCAGTCCCTTCTCTTAGACCTGTCATTAGACCTAAGACTGCCACCTCCCGCTGTAGGCTAGGGATGGTGACCGCTTCTGCGTTGAAGCGCCCTACGTAGTCTCTCAAGCTTTCTAAAAATTCTTTACTTGATGGACATCAGTTCGCCAGTAATTTTCTTTATGCGTTTGTTATTGACGAAATGCGTAATGAACATGGAGGTAAGCTGCCGGAAATCAAAGACAGTTGTCGGCGGTATGCTCATGAACCATGTTTGTCCAAGTCCAGTCAACGTTGAAGGGAAAACCTTACACCATACGGAGTCGGTATTAGTGTACAGTAGCATATGTCCTTCGTATGCCGAGATGTGCTCCTCCGAGTCTGTCTTGCCAATATACTTGCATGTCGGCATCTTTATTTTCTCGATGGGATCTTGAAGGATGGTCGTGGAGAAAGGAGAGTTTTGTAGAGGTACTGGTGCTCTCCGCCGGTATTCGCTCTCCCGCCTAGGCTCAGTTGACTGTTGGATCTCAGTGAATTGATCCTCCTCCTCGTTTCCCTCACCCAGCGGCTCTGTGGGAGTTTTGGAGTTCTCCACCTGATCCTGGTCGGCCTTGATCACCCTGGCGGTCCGTCGCCAGTGAGCGCATCTTCCTTACTTGGCTAGGGGGCCTACTCAGGGGACGCTTGCCGGTTGGACCGGTCGGTGTTGTCTGGCTCGCCATGGTCTGGAATACCTCAGCTGCACTCCTGAGCTGTTTAGGAGTGAACATGTGTTAAAGTGTTTCAAAAATACCTAGCTGAGGGGTCTTAGTAAATTTCTTCTCTTTGTTAGCCAGTGGCTTGGATGATCCCAACACCGGTTGCGGAGTTGAGAAACCTGGTGGTGTCTTCCCTAGTAGGACATTGTTTTCATCAGTGTACGGCATCCCAAAAGTTTGCTTAGGATCCATGAGAGTGGTTGTGCTGGCAAACTAGACTTAAAGAGCTTTCCAACGATAGGTGGCAAACCCCGAGGAGACTTCTAGTCAAGGAGCTATGTCTTTTTGAAATTGGACTGTTTTTGCTGGAATCTGCCACGCGTACGCGCGGATCACTAATCCGCCTATTAATGATTTAATTAAGACTTTCCTTATCTTGTAAATTACTTTTCTAGTCATATTAGGTTATTGAATATTATTTAGATAAGTTTTCATTCTTTTTCTCTCGATCTCCTCCTCCCTCTCACGTTATTTTTTTTTTTTATTGGGAAATTAAGTCAGCCCAAGGGCTAACCCCTACCAAGGCTACTAGCCTTGTAGGAACTACCAGCACAATGTGCTGGTAAAGCATGCAAAGCATACTAAGGAAATACCCCAACATAACGCTAAGGGTAAGGATCGAACCCCTGACCTCAAGGATCAGAGGGGAGTGCTCTACCACATGAGCTAGCTCCTCATCCTTTCTCACGTTATTTTTTTAGGTTTGAGGTTTTAGTTTTATCTCTAGTTTGGAGTGTAAACCCTAGTTTTCATCTCCTTCATTAATTCATGATTTTTTTTAGTTTCTTTCCTTGATATCTTTGATTATGCTTTTCTTAGTAGATTTAGATTTCATTATTTATTTCATAATAGAGTAGTTTCTTTTATCTATGGTTAAGTTGAACCCTAGTATGATTTAATTCATGATTGTTTCTTTAAATTCACATATTAATTGTTAATTGTTCTTGCTTAATTGATTGTGCATATTCCAATACTAGATTGGGGATAACTAGTATTGTTCTAATTCTATTGTCTTGATCACAACGGGAGTTGGATTGGATTTGAGTATTTCAATTAAGGACATGAAGTTCTCCACGGGAGTAGGTAGAATGGATTGTTAGGAAGTTAAAGTATCGCGTTTAATGTCTTTAATTTGCATGATTCCACGGGAGTAGGCTTGAATGCATATTAGAGAAGCCATAGATACTCGGGAGGGGTCTATGGTACTTTATAGGGTGGACTTTTCCTTCTGAACATATAATTGATTAGTTTGGGCTAGGAATTATTTTGTATTACTTCGTACTAGTTGGGATACTTAACTGTAGAATCTTTTATTTATATATTGATTAATATAGTTGATTCGACGATTATTGATATTATTCTCCTTTAGTCTTACCATTATTGAAGGGTTAATCATAGAACAACTTTCTCTTTGTGGGATCGACTCTGACTTACCCTACTACATAGTTAGAAAAATTAGTTAGGTTATTTATTTTTCTTAGGTGTGCGACACGCTATCAAATTTTGGTTAGGTTATTTATTAACTTTTTCATTTTTTCTTTCCACTCTAGGAATTATTTTGTATTACTTCGTGCTAGTGGGGATACTTAACTGTAGAGTCTTTTATTTATTTATTGATTAGTATAGTTGATTCGACGATCATTATTATTAATCTCCTTTAGTCTTACCATTATTTAAGGGCTAATCATAGAACAACTTTGTCTCTGTGGGATCGACTCTGACTTACCCTACTACATAGTTAGGAGGATTAGTTAGGTTATTTATTTTTGTTAGGTGCGCGACACGCCTATCAAATTTTGGCGCCGTTGTCGGTGAGATGGTTTTGTTCTATATAGTTTTTATTGTTGGTGAGATTAAACTGTATATATTTTTTCTTTTATTTTTTCTTGTAAATATAATTTTTCCTTTGATTTTTCTTTTTGTAGTTTTAGTAATTTTTTAGTAGTAATTTTTTTCATTTTTCCTTTCCACTCTTATATAATATGCTCTGAGATGTTTGCAGGATCATATGATAAACTTCTTAGAGCATTGAACTATTATGAGTGATCTACTAGTCTTCAAAGGTCATGCAAGACCTTAAATTTGCGCTTCTCGAGAGGCAACCCGAGCATTAACTTATTTTCTCTCTTATTTGTTTATTTTTTATTATGATTTTTGTCTTTGTTTCTTCCTTTTTGAGTGAGTTTACTCACTTTGGTGTTTTTTTGTGTGTTTGTTGTAGGTGGACCGCAATTAAGAAAAATCTGAAGAAAAAAAAAATCAAAAAAACAAAAATCTGCCCCCACCACCACATCGCAACGACCCAGACTACCGGCATATTCTCTTTCTCCTCGCCGGCACCCACCACGTGTCAGGCCAGCGCACCGCCACCACCGCACATCGGCGCAACATCATACCACCAACAGTCCCCCTGTTTTTCGTCCTCCTCTGTCCTCACACTTCACGTCTACCCGCCACTAACTTTGTCCCGCAGATCACCATGGCTGGAGCTACCACCCCCGCGGTGTCTCCTGCGTCATAGTCAGCCCCACATCTTATCTCCTTCTCCCCTCCAACACCACCCCTGCTACCCTCTTCACACCAAGCACCGCCAATCCGCACCATTAGAACCAACCACCCCATTCTGTCCACCGTCACCATAAAAAAAATCACCGCCGCCCCACCACTCGCACCGGATTTCGTCGTCGCCCCATACACGCACCACTTCCTCTATCCCCTTTTCGTGTCTGCCGCCAACCAACATCAACCATCGCACCACCACCTTCCGTCTTCTTCGGCCAAGACACACTTCCCCTCTGATTTTTTTTCTTTCTTCCTTTTTCGCCCTTTTTCTTTCCTTTCTTCTTTTTCTTTTCATTTGAATTAGTCTGATTTTTTTTTCTTTTCATTTTTTTCTTCTTCTTCTTTTATTATTACCTTTTCTACTATCATCTAATTCTTCTTTCTTTCTTTAATTGATGATTGTTGTAGGATTTGTGCAAATGGCAACAAAATGTTCAACCAGTCGTGCAATGTGATTTTTAAGCTTATTCAATACTTCAATTGGGTAGTAAGCTTTTATATTTTGCATTGTTAATATTCTTGATATGACTTCCAAATTTTTTCTTGGATATTTATTTGGTTATCATCTTGTTGAGAATTCTTTTTGAAGCTACTGATTGAATTATTGGATTGTCCGAGTTTGTGTGTGGTCTTGGTGGTGTGTTGTGGTTTTTGGTGGGAGACTTTGGTGATTTGGTGATCCTAAGGTTGGTTTTCGTTCCTTTTCTGAACTGGTTTATGTAGTGAGGACACTGCATATTCTAGCTTGGGGGAGAAATATTCTATCATTTATTTGCTTTTTAGTGTAGATTTTATTGCTTTCGTAGGACGTTGCACGGTTTGTACTACTCATTAGGAGTATAAGTTTACGTGTAGCCAAAAAAATTGTACTGCTTTCTTAGTTGCATTAACATATTTCATCTCATATTAGATTTCATCTCATTTAGTTGCATCTATGAGACTACTGCTAAAACCTGTTGAGAACCTTGTTGATATTTTACTACATTTGTTGAGTGTCACTCATCTTATTCATGATACTACATAGCATGATTGTTTCGCAACTGATTGTTTGTGGTAAGATTGATTGATCTCTTTCTGGCTCGATTTAACATTACTATGCAAACACCTTAACCTAAGTGAGCTTTTGTGCCTATAAACTGACGTATCTGTGTCAGTTCTGTTCTTTCATGTGTGATTAGTTCCTCGTTGTTGCATTGATCTTGACTTTGACTTGGTACTCCTTGATATTTGATAGTGCATATATTTTGATATGATTGAGGCGTTTCATTTGATGATCTTAGCTCCAGAGTTATTCTTGTTTTCATATTATCCTTCCTTTTACCCCCGCTGAGCCTTTTCTGACTTTGTTCGATCGTTACCTACATTACAAGCCTTGACCTCATTTGATTCTTGTCCCAAACCTAGCTTGGGGGAGTGAGTATTAGTTTTGGTTTAGTTTGTATTGAATTGAAGTGCTCTATTTGTGGCTTAGAAGGATGGAAAAGTATGTTTAGTGAGTTTGGAAATTAAAACGAAAAGTTGAAAAAAAAAGTTACACAAAAAAAAAGGTGAAAAATGAAATGAAAAAGAAGTGAAAAAAAAGTTGTGAATAAGTGAAATAAAAGGGTTATGATCGAATTTCTCAAGTGAAAAATAAATTGAGCTTATGTCAATCCAACAAGATTATCTTTTGGATAAATAAATTCACTTAAGCCAAGTTCATACTATACTATCGTTAATTGTGAAATAATTTTTTGAGTAATATTTTTATCAAGTATAATCCAATTAACTATCCGTCACCCTCCAATTAAGAAACAAAAGTGCAGAAACCAATTAGCTATATTGATTACAAAGCCATTTCTAGCGTAATATATAACATTATACTAAAAATTTAAAATTTATTAATTTGTATGAAAATTTTTATTGATTTGGATGAAACATATGGTCTATTAACAAACAACTATTAAGCAATGACAACTTCGAATATAATAATGAAATAAAATAGAGACCAACATTGAAGCATTACCAAGGATGTCTTGGCCTAGTGGTTAAGATTGAGGTACTGTGAACAATAGGTCACAGGTTCGAATCCCCCTCCCCTTCTTTGTAATTTGTACCGCCTTCGTGGCTCATATGGATCAAAAAAAAACCAACATTGAAGCACAAAAGTATAGATAGGATAAATCACAATATCATAACTCAATAAAGTAATTGAAGCTTATTACTTGGTATAAGAATCTGTTTGACTGTCTAACTGGCACATGAACATAAATTATAGTACGAATCTCCTTCTCACTTGAGTTTTGTAGAGCCCGGGAAGAGTTACTTCAACTCATTGTTTACTGCCACTAATATCTTGTTATCTACCACTATCTCTAATATGTCTTCCCCAGTTTCTCCTCTACTTGAAACCATCCTTAAAGATGCATCAATTTCTAGGTAACTTACAATTTACCTTGACAATTTAGCCTTGAAACCCACCATGTGATGGGAAAAAACAACTCTGTAATGAGTGACGACTAAAATAATTTGAAGTATATGTGAGTATTATGCATTGTATGACAATCTAGCAGTGATCAATATTATTGGTACAATACATTCACAAACTCTATAAGGGTATTGTATTAGGAGCCTCTAAAAATTTCCCCCATTTCATATCGTTAGATTGTGACAACTAAGTTAGAAATATAAATACCTTCCTAAAACCCTCTTATTTTCCTAGTTTGTGCACTCTCAATTGCTAATTTTAGAGAATATAAACTTGAGGAAAGGTAGTATTCAATATCATTAAAGATAAAAAGAATATTACGAGGAGAGATAACTAATATTATTTGGTAATGAAAGTAATATAATACTTTGTTTCTCACTCTAAACTTTTCCTCTTTTATGACCCCTTTCTTCTCCCATGTCCGTCCTCCTTCCACTCCCTTTCATCCATATTTCCTTCTTTTGTTTCTTCTCGAAGATATTCTTTTCTGTAGTGTCATCAGTTCATTACACTTTACTTATATTGACCTATTTGGATCTTTAATCATTAATTAATATTAGATTTTAGGATATAGTGGTACTACAAATGCATTAATCGTTTAATGTCTTAGGCTTGAGAAAATCTACTTAGTAAAGAGCTACATCATCACATCATTCAGCACACCAGTACAAAAAGGAAGATAGCAGGAAGGGGTGAGTCCCTCCTCCTGTCAAAAAGCAGATCATTTTATTATGATATATTTTTGTCAATATTAATAGTATATCTGAATATCTCCTACATTTCTAACATTAGGGAATTTCTTAACAGTTGGAGTGCAAAAAATCAAGCTTTCAAATAATTGTATTTGACTTTGATTTTACAACTTGTTGCATGCTTTCCCTTCCAAATTTAGCGGTGATTCAATTCAATCACTACCAACAACATAATAGCAGGCTCGAGGTTGTCAAATCTTGTATTGTTTTTTTTTTTGGCAAAGATAAATCTTGTATTCAAACTACATATTTTAAACATGATGGGATTCCTCCTTTTGGAACATATCTTGAATGTTCTACACATGGTAAAAATCTATAACATTGTACGAAAGAAGTTAGGAAATAGAAGATGAACGATGTAGAGGAAAATCGGAAGATAAGAGAAGACTGAAGAGACACAATAGGGACAAAAACCAACACAAGGGTAAAATGGCCATTTCACTTACTTACTCATCTCTCCATCTTACTTACTCAACAAAAGGAGAGCTAACAACACCTGCTTATATTACTCACGACAAACTCACAAATAAAAGGAACATAACCCTAGAGTGAAAAACAAATCGGCATATACTGGAGTGGTTTTTAGAGGCCATGGAACTATTAGTAATTCATATAAAGTTATAATTAATCTCCATTGGAAGGTAAAAAGTCAATAATTAGATTTTACCTTCAATACTCCAATGTGATCGTCTGTGATGGAAAAATTAGACACATAGGCACATACCGCATCAAGGACCATTAGAAATAGAATATTTGAAAGCCAATAGTAACTTGTACATAATAAAGCCATTATCATGATCAGGGAAAATTTTGATTCGTTTAAGTTAAGAAAGTTCAAGTTATTCATGAGAAACCATCTGTCAACTAAAAAAACAAAATGAAATTGGTTGTTGAGTGCGGTTTTTAGTAATTTAACAAAGAGCCAGCAAATGGTTGAATGTGAAGGCAATATGCTATTTTCATCAATAAAAGCACCACCATAATTCTATTGAAATCATAAATTAAGAAGATAAGTTTAAGATATATATATAGTAAAAGTAGCATGTCATACAGTTGCAAAGATTTATCAGAAAACTTGTAACCGAAATTATAATTGTACGATCCTATATTCTTGAGTTAGTTTGTAATGGAGTAACATTTGATATTCCTATGAACTGTAGAGCCTCTATAGCCTGCAAAATAGTCGAGTTATCATATTAAACAAAACTCAACTCTGAATTTCTTATATCAAACCAGTTGAGTCTAGTGAATTTTAAATCCGTCAAAATTCACAAGGTTTGCATCTAAGTTCTCAGCAAGTTTTTAGAAATTAAATATGAGATCAATAAAACAAAGGTTGAAGTACTTATGGGGCGTTTGGTATGAGGGATTGGGAGTTTGGGGATGAGAGGATAGGATTGGGCATGGCAGTTAGAAGGTGGGAATTCACCAAATATATCTCAATCGCTTGTTTTGGTATGTTAGTGGGATTATGTTGGGAATAATATTATTATCCCATGTTTGGTATGAGGTACTTAAGTAGGGAATATATTGCTAAATTACAAATTAACCCATTTTAATGAAGAATAGCAAAAGAAGAGCAAGCAGTATTGGTGAACTATATTTTAAGAAAGGGTAAATTTGTCTTTTAACATAACCAGAAATAATCCCCCTCCCTAATACCTGCCCCCATGTCTTATTTTGGTGGGATAAGGGGGGTTTAATCCCAACTTTAGGAATAAGATGCAAATTCATGTCAAATATATTTGGGTAGATGGAGAAGAAGCTGGAAGGTTGTAGAAATTTGAAGAGCGAATGCTTTCTCTTCATTATGTTTGACCCTTGATCAATTGCAAGTTAGAAGATAAAGTTCAAAAGTTAAAAAGACGATTAAAAATTGTTGATTTTGAATATTAACGCACAAAAAAGGGAATTTCTTGATTAAATGCAACATAGAAAAGAACACCCAATTCCAATGGTACATGTCTTACTGTCGAACGCCTAAACGGGGACTTTACAATTTGCGATTTCATGGCTCCCAAGTCCCACCGCTGGGATTGCTTCTTGAACCATTGCCTAAAGCGAAAAAGAAGAGAGAGAAAAAGAGAAGAGAGACGAAGTAGAGAAAATGAGAATGTAGGGGAGATTCAGATGGTAGGAGGCATCGGTCAAAAACGAAGAGGAGAGAAGAGAGAAACTAAAGGGGAATCATCTAGGTTAGGGAGCAAAACGTGAATTTTTTTTAAAAAAGAATCAAAGTATCAATTTCTTTTCCCATCTTTCAACGTGTATTCTAAGGATCTCAAAATACTTTTCGCATCATCCATTCCTACAATGGAGTTTTGTTAGTGAGATATTTATTTCATGAGTTATATGATATATTTTGAAAGTAAATAAAAAAAGAGAGACAAAAAGAGTAACATTTTTAGTAACAATAACAAAGATCAAAGATCAAATTACAGTTTACAATGTAGTAGAGCAAAGTAGAGAACTCAAGTGCATTAACCTGGTATTTTGTCCTGTAAATATTGATAGGAGTAGCATGAGCAAGAAGAAAGTGGTGGGCAATAATGTAAGGCTCAATAGCAGAGTTCCCAGCCATGCAAAATAGGTGAAGGAGATGAAAAACCCTAAAGCATAGAAGCTGTCTGTACAATGAAAAGGATGAACTAAATAACCTTTTTGCACATTGAAAACAACTATCTGATAGCTGAAAACATTATTTCTGTCCAATTGATCGACATAAAGATACCTCATAAAAACCTAATTTGGTTGAAAGCTGAATAGTGTTAGACTGATGAAAGAAGAAGCTTGCTTAAAGCTTTAGTTTGACGATGACTTATAATAAAAGCATTTAATCACGATGCACATATTGCTTTATGGAAGGACAACATTTTTAAAATAAAAATATGAATTCCATATAATGCAATTTCTAGCACTTAAACATCATAGACACATATAATTACTCTGCAATTCATAAAGGTTTTTTCAGCTCCATATTCAACATTAACCAAGAAATGATAGCTAATCAATTAATTCATAGTTTCATTACTTGAGTAGGGGGAACAACCAAATTAACAACTTCATTTATAAGGTGCAGAATCTGTAAATACTACCACCCATAAAGATGTGAGTGCACTAATATCATTTATCTGTCACCAACTAAAAGAAGAGGAATATTCACGAAAATCCATAACTTTAACAGACATTTAAAGCAACAAGACGTTAGCAGCTTTGGAACCTTCTAAAAATCCACCAAAAAGAACAAAAAAAAAAAGTAATTCAGTGAGAAAGAAAAAAAAGAGAAAGAATTATTGTTTAATAGAGTACATGGGGGAAAAATGAACCCCCTCACAAAGTGGTACTCTATCTCTATTATATAAGGGAAGGGGGAGCAATGGTGTCCTATTTTGAAACGCCTATTTTGCCCCCCTTCTTTTTCTAAATTACAAAAGGAATGTCAAAATCAAAATCGGCACTCAAAGAAAACTACCGAAAATAAATTAACAGCACTCACTTACAAATCACTTAAAAAAAGAAACTTTACAAATCACCCATACAATTGAGAAAATCACGTTATAAAAATCACGCAAATCACTCAAATAATCAGGAAACTTTATTAAAACTTAAAATTAACATACAAACTAAAACTAGCTAATAACCTAGAACGTCAATACATACAAAAATCATTGACAAAAATTTACTTACAAATCACTATTCTCAAGAACCATTCACAATTAATGGTGGGTCATAATAAAAAAATAGAGATGCATTTGTAGTGAAATCAGAATTTAGAAGTTAGACAAGGAAAAAAATTATTTACTTTTTTATAGTGTTTCCTATATAGAATGAAACTTTTACATATATTTGGATTATTTTTTCCTATTATATAATAGCGATTAATTATCAAGGTAAAAAAGTTTATGTAAAATATCATTCAAGAATTAAAGTACAACATATCTCTATTATATAAGGAGAGGAGGGAGCTATGGTGTTCCTGAATGAAGAGACTATGTTACCCCCTTCCCATTCTAATAAATTACAAATTAACTTACAAATCAAAGGGGCTTCAAACAAAAATATTAAAAATTTAATTATAACAATCACTCACAAGTCAACTAAAATCATAAAATTGCATAATTTACGTTATGCAAATCACTAAAATGAGGAAACTTTACAAAAACTTAAAAATTCACTTACAAACTACTACAACCTATGAAAAAATTGACTTGAAATCAAAGTGTCTACTTTCTTTAGAATTTATGAAGTACTGTATTATTCAAAAATCAACTAAAAAAGTATATGAATTAGAAATCATAAATAAATTCAATAAAATTTCTATTTTGTTCATAGAATTTAACTTTGAAAAGTAAAAAAAAAAAAAACAAACAAAAAGAATGGTGAGAGACTTAAGTGACAGAAACTAAACCAATCAAATTTTGCAACTAAAAACAATTATACTTCGTATGTCTAATGTTCAAATTTTGACTCTTATGCCGAATAAAATCGAGTTTATGTTTCGAAAAAAAATTCAAGCACGCATCGCGTGCAAAAAATTCTAGTCTCTATTATATAAGGGGAGGGGGAGCAATGGTGTCCTCTTTTAAAACGCCTATTTTACCCCCTCTTCCCTTTCTAAATTACAAAAGGAATGTCAAAATCAAAATTGGCACTCAAGTAAAACTACCGAAAATAAATTTACAACACTCACTAACAAATCACTTAAAAGAAGAAACTTTACAATTCACCCATACAATTGAGAAAATCACGTTATAAAAATCACACAAATCACTCAAATAATATGAAAACTTTATTAAAACTTAAAATTAACATACAAACTAAAACTAGCTAATAACCTAGAACGTCAATACATCCAAAAACATTTACAAAAATTAACTTACAAATCACTATTCTCAAGAACCATTCACAATTAATGGTGGGTCGTGATAAAAAAAAAAAAAAGAGGTGTATTTGTAGTGAAATCAGAATTTAGAAGTTAGACAAGGAAAAAAAATATTTACTTTTTTATAGTGTTTTATATATATAATGAAACTTTTACATTTATTTGGACCTATTTTTTTCTATTATATAATAGCAATTAATTATCAAGTTAAAAAGGTTTATGTAAAATATCATTCAAGAATTAAAGTACAACATATCTCTATTATATAAGGGAAAGGGGGAGCTATGGTGTCCCCGAATGAAAAGACTGTGTTACCTCCTTCCTATTTTAAATTACAAATTCACTTACAAATCAAAGGGGGTTTCAAACAAAAATATCAAAAATATAATTATAACAATCACTCACAAGTCAACTAAAATCATAAAATTGCATAATTTACGTTATGCAAATCACTAAAATGAGGAAACTTTGCAAAAACTTAAAGATTCACTTACAAACTACACCTTATGAAAAAATTGACTTGAAATCAAAGTGTCTACTTTCTTTACACTTTATGAAGTACTGTCCTTAATTCAAAAATCAACTAAAAAATTATAATATTATAAATTATAAATAAATTCAATAAAATTTTTATTTTGTTCGTAGAATTTAACTTTGAAAACTAAAAAAAAAAAACAAAACAAAAAGAATGGTGAGAGACTTAAGTGACATAAACTAAACTAATCAAATTTTGCAACTAAAAATAATTATACTTCGTATGTCTAATGTTCAAATTTTGACTCTTATGCCGAAGAAAATCGAGTTTCTGTTTTGAAAAAATATTCAAGCACGCATCGCGTGCAAAAAATTCTAGTACTTTACCAAAAAGAACAACGAAAACTTGTTACTCCTTACACTTCCTAACTCACCTTCACAGAAGTCCTACTGCATGCTTCCTTGTGCTGATTGTTGAAGTCAAGTCAAACAATAAGCAAAGGGTGCCACTATGAAGTGAGTGCTTCCACCTATTTTGTTTACAATTGTTTAAGACATGCTTATACTTAGGGGTGCTTATCGAGCGAGCCGAGCCCGAATAGCACTGGGCTCGGCTCGAGCTCGTTTATAATTTCCCAGGCTCGGCTCGGCTCGTGAGCTCGCCGAGCTTGGGAGAGCCGAGCTCGAGCTCGGCTCGTGATGGAAATTTGGGGCTCGAGCTCGGCTCGCGAGCTCGTTTAGGCTCGGCTCGCGAGCTCGTTTAGGCTCGCCTCGCGAGCTCGTTTAGGCTCGGCTCGCGAGCTCGTTTAGGCTCGACTAATGAGCTCGGCTTGGCTCGAAGTAGGTGAGCTTGTTCACTCACCCATCATATGCTTTTATAACTTGATTTCCCTCTTAGCATTGCTAAGATTTCAATGTGGGACTTCATGGTTTGTTAAAGAAAAACAAACTCACTATCCCCATTTCAATGTGGAACTTTATGTTTTGTTTAAGATAAACAAACTCATTCTACATATGCTTATATAACTTGGAATCCCTCTTAGCATTGCTAAAATTTCAATGTGGGACTCCATGTTTTGTTAAGAAAACAAACTCATTATACCCTTGTTTTGTTTACATATGCTTTTATAACTTGGAATCCCTCCTAGCATTGTTAAAATTTCAATGTGGGACTCCATGTTTTGCTAAAGAAAAAATTATCAAATATTTTAAGGATTAAATAATCAACTATTTAAAATTATACTTCATTCCCTCTATGAAGAAAATAAAGTATAGTTTTTGTTTCCCAACCAAGGAGATACAAAATTAAACTTTAAGTTGAAGTAAGGAATAGTAGCTATTTATAAAGAAAATAAGGTTGATCCTTGTTTTCTTAACCAATGTGGGACTTTAGTGCCTAGTGGAGTAGAGGTGAAGTTGGATCACAAATTAAAATATATAATTTGTAATCTAAATTAAAATATAAATTAGTATTAAATTTTTTTAATATAAAAATTTTTTTAATAAGAATATTTTTTTTAATATAAAATAATAAACGAGCTGCTCACGAGCTTTACGAGCCGAGCTTTGCCTAGCTCGGCTCGGCTCGTTTAAGTCTCGAGCCGAGCCCGAGCTCGAGCCGAGCTTCAACGAGCCGAGCTTTGACCGAGCTTTGACCGAGCCGAGCCCGAGCTGCTCGCGAGCTTGTCAGGCTCATTATCACCCCTACTTATACTGGTGTATATCATTGAGACATTTGTCTTGTCCTAGAGACTCATTCAAAAGAGTTGATCCTGCTGCATAAATGTTTGGTGAATGATCCCCAACTCGCTCCCTCGTTGAGCTTGGATAGTCCCCAAACATCAGTGGATCGAGAAACCTAACCAATTATTACGCTTCTTAATTAGTCAACTCATTTCTTTGATTTGGCATTATTTCAATCAGTATATATAATAGATGTACTCCGTAAAGTTATCAGCTATACCAACCAAGTTGAAAATCTTGAGCTCTTTGAGCTGCATTAATGCAATCTATTGTGTTTGTTGCGGGTTTTTACCTCATTACATTCAATGATACTCCAACTGATCCACGTTGCTTTCTCTGCGATTACAACAATCAACGTAACTATGAATACCAAGTAATTAAACTTATCAGCCATCAACTTAACTAAATTGCACTCATGAGATACCTCATTTAACTCTTATTAACTGATATCTGAACTAAGCAGGCGTTTATTTGAACTAATTTGAGCTTAATTTTTCTGAAATAAGTTAATTAGAACTGAGTAGCCTATATATGTTACTAAAATCTTCATATTATACCCTTGAAATCTGCTGAGGCAGGTTCAATATAATACTTAGGATATCTGAATAGTTTTCAAATACAAAACAAAAAGAGAATATTGATTCTATAGAAGTATGTTTTATTAGACACCTCTTTGATCATTAATATCTTCAATTGTGATCCTACGTATCATGGTTTCATCCTTGATTACTTTGAATCTAATTACTTAGTGCAGCAAGGGAGAAACTAACTAGAGACAACGGGAGTGTTATAGTTAATCTTTTAATCAAAGATCAAATTATAGAGGTACTGAATTTTAAATTCTTAGATTTTTAGCATGAATTTCAAATAATAAAGGATGTGGTTATTTTTTAAATGGCATGAAATTGGATCAAATGGAAATCCAAAATGCCTAGCTTATCCAAACAATGTATTTAATTAGAGCAATTACAACATTCGAAAAGAAATGGTGTCATCCAAACAGAGCATAACAGAATTGTAAAACAAATAACAAGGTAAGTATAATTAACTTAAGAAAATTGTCGTGAAAAAATGAGACAAAACCCTAATTGTGTAATTTACTTTACAAAAATTTAGAAAATTACTCGAAAGAGAAAAAGTTTACCCCATCTCCAAATCATTGTATTCATCGTCCGCCATTAGATCTTTGAAGCTTGCTCTCATTAAGTAAAAACCCTAAAAGTGGTTAATCCAAGAGAGAACGCGAGGTGGAGAAATCTACAAATTATGTCTGTAGAAAAACAAAAGCGACACATTAATTGTACTGTTAGGAGCAAAATTAGCAGGCATGACAAGAAGGCAATTGTAACGAAAATAACTCAAAACTGAGATGAAGCATAGCCCAGACGGAAGGTCTGCAACATTAGCATCAAAAACCTTATAAATGCTAAATTCATATAAACAAGAGAAAGAAAAGATTAAATTAACAGGAGAAAGTCTGCATGTTCCTAAGAGTTGGCAAATGAAACTCGAATCCCCAACAAACTTTAATACATCAAAGTAACCTGCACTTCAAAAAGAAGTAATAAAAATGATAAAATAAGACTAAATAACAAATCAAAAATGTATACTTAGATGTGATAACCAGGAATAAACCACCCCGGTTGTTAAGCCACAAAGCTGAAAACCATTCGTTAAAGAGGAAAAATCAAAAACAGGAAACTTAAGGGAGAAAAGATAATATAAATGTCATTAAAGAGGAACTACTATAATAAGTGAGAATTCCTAAAGAAAGTAGAAGAAATCCACCTTCAAAACTTTTGTCCAAACTGTCAGTCATCTTGAAAAGCTGAGCAAAGTGAGGACAAGAAAATTAAGAAGAATATGATGAATTTGATATTGTAACTATCATTATGATTACCAAAAGTTTTTTTTTTCTTTGATCACTATAATCTTATTTATCCCGTTGAAACATAAGCATATTTAATCTAACAAGACAAACAAGAAAAACTTCAGCTTCAAAATTATCTTATTTACTTAAAACTTGCCTAATTCAGATTCAATGAAAAATCTAACTAATTTGAAAACATCCCATATTTTCATTGACACGTGTCGTTTACCGTATTAAATTAAAAACCTATTCTTAGACCTCAAAAATATTAACAAGTAGAAAAGGGTCCATCCCACGGAGAGACTACTAAATTTCTTACTTCAAAGTTTAACTGAGAAAAATATTATCAACATATAAAATCGTAATTATACAACTACTCACCTATTTACTTAGGTTAGGGGGGGTTTAAGATTGTAGTAACTAATAAACTATGTAAAGTAAAACTAATCTACTATCTACAAGTGATGACAAGCAAGTCGGATAATTTCCACCATTAAACTTTAGTAACTTTAGTCATAATATTGAGTATAATTATCGAGTTGAAGATTAATCTAATAGATTAACTATAGTGGTTTTGATAGCAATCCCACCCTATTCTTCCTTACTTTAAATTAGTATTGAACTAGGCCGACACTAATTCTAGACTAGACTTGCCATTGAAAATATGATCGCAACCCTCAATGACTACATCTAGAAGCATTATAAACTAGAAGAACATCATTAATCCTAATTAAATTAATACAAAGGTACTTAATATAATTAGATAAAATTACACTCTAACATTAATCTGACCCATTCGCAGACCCAAACTAACATTAGTCTCTACTTTTATTAAGCAATTTAAGTTAGGCCAAACTACATAATTAGCAATAAATTGAAATTTAAGCACAATAAGATAGCAAATTATACGCAAACTCCAATCATACGACATTTAAAGCAATGTAAAATTGAATATCAAATAATCTATATACTCAATAATCAACCCAAAAAAATCATGATAAAATTCAAGTTTAAACAAGATTCAAGTTTATTGATTAAAACTGATATAGCAAATCAAAGTAATACAAGAGAAGAGAAGAGTTTATCACTCAATACTGGACGAATTTCTGCCGGCACTCGTACTCGAAACTGTCGTCTCCTTGCTGTTCACCTTGCTCCAATTGCAGCCCAAAGACTGCTAATTTACTCCAATTCTCCCTCGTTTCTCTTTACCCAAAAATCAGACAATGCTTGCATACCTTCTTGCGGTAGAAATTAGGGATTTATATAGCCAATTGAGAAATCCCCAATTATCAATTTTAGGGAAATTATTTGTAGAGATGGAAAGAAATAATCTCATATGCTCCATATTCCCGAAATTAGGCTCTTGAATCAGAGGAACAATTTTCCTTTTCCTTTACTACTTGATCGTGGGACTAGAAAATAGGAAATTTCCTATTTCCTATTGCTCTGCACATTAAAGGAAGGAAATAAGGAGGAAGGAAATATGAGTTTCCTATTTTGTTTTCCACAAGCTCGCGTGAGCACCCACAACATTTCCTTTTTGTATTTCTTCTTTTCTTTGCATCCCACCTAAAGTGGTTTTAATTTTCTTTTCTTTTATTCTTGTTGTCTTTCTTTATCAAAGTGAATTTGTGAAATACCTAAAATTAAAATAATACACTATTTAATATATTTATTCAATAAAATATAATAGAGACATATATAACCCACTAATAGTAAAAAATAAAAATTATAAAATAACGCATAGAAGACGACTACAAGACTAAATTTAAGGAACAAAAATATGTAAATATATACACTTATCAAATCCCCCCACACTTAGCTTTTGGTCGCCCTCGATCAAAATACTACGAAAATAAAAATTAAACTATACTAGGAAAGCAATAAACCTAACTCACTGTCGTAGGAATCATTATTGTACTTAGCATGTGCAATAAGCCCTTTAAAACCCTAGGGTACCCTAGTGGACGAGTAAGGTCTGGTGAGGATTTTCAGATGGCATACCCACAAATCCTTATACCAGCAAATATAGATATTATAATGACATTAATAAAGAAACAAAATGTAACAATATTAGATAAGCACACCATAAGAAACTAAAACATTTTAAAGTTAGTCAGAAAAACGTTGAGAAAATGTTAATGGAGATGTCATATTCTTAGTGTTACAATGGAACTTTCAGATCTCATAATATTTCATGAACTAATTGTTATCTTTACAACTCAAAAATATCTAACTTGAATCCACAAATGTATGCGTATCAAGTTCAATAAATAGACCATCATAGGTATAAATAAAACACTCAACTCTCATGTGTTTGGGGTTAAAATAATATTCACTCAAACTTATAACCGAGTCGACTCAAAATGAAGTATATTTGTGTAAACTTGACTATCGTCTCAATTCTCCACTTGGTAGTGACATAATGCATAAAGATCAAAAGGTCTTTTAATAGGTTGTAACGTGGCTAAGGTTTACAAGGTAGGGATAATATTTAGGAATTCGGAGTTGAAAAGAAGCTAATTAAAGGGAGCAAAAATACATGACCTAAGATATTTCGATCACAACGAACTCCATTTATACTTCATCATACTCCAACTACATTAATTTCGTTTATATCACCTCCTCCATATCAACAACAAATAATAATGTAATTCTAACAAGTCCTCGTATAATTCATAGCATTTTCACCAATCTATAATCTTCAAACACTTTTTTTTTTTTGTTATTCTTTTTCCCGTTTTTCTTCTCAAATAATTTTTTTCAATGTCATAACCCATGTTTTGTTTCTTCCCTTTTTCTTTTGGCAATATTTTTTTTTTCATCATAACAAAAACTTACAATACAAACTCAACTTAATAACTCTCCCTAGCTAGGCTTGGGTATAATATGTAGGAGGCTGCAGGTTTGTAAGGTATGATTAATAAAGAAATGAGGATATTAAGGCTCACAAGGGCTAAAGAACGGGAAATATTATATGAAAGAAGATCTCTGAGGTTAAAATATATGAAAAGAACGCCTAAATCATTTCTTCATAACATTTATCACAAAAGTATCAAAGAGTACCAAGTCAACTTCAAGAGCCACACTTCATTGAGGAACTATCACACAAGAAAAAAAAATAGAAAAATGATGAGACTGACGTAGATGTGTCAGTCTAATAGGCTCAGAAGCTCATAAGACTTGGTCTATTTATCTAGCCAGATTATTTAAGAGAAGCAAGATACCTTTTTTTCTGGAATTATATTATGAATCTCTCAAGTTCGACTCGTATTTTTCAATTATATAACATTTCCGAAATCTTTTATTTTGAATTTTTTTTTATGTTATTTCAAAAACAAGTTAGATTAGAGTTTCTTATCAACTTTTAATAATAGTCATTCCTTAGGAAATAAAGAGCTGGAAATCCTAAATAAAATGCAACAATTGTAAAACTAAAAAAAAAAGACAAACAATAATAAAACTACTATGCAATTGCAATAGAAAGATAACTTATACTAGCCTAACTCAAAATTTTTGACAGCATGTCCTCTCAAAGTAGGACATTTATACTTCTTTCTCTACCCCAAACCATCTATACCACAAAATCGAAGAAGCATGCATCTCCCCCACACTTACATTTTTCATTGTCCCCAATGAAACAAAAAGAAAAGAAAAGTAAGAGGAACTTAGCTGGTTTTGTGACGAAGATTGGAGCAAGTGACAATATCCTTGGTATTGTGTTGTAGTACTACTGTCAATAGTGTATTGGTTGTTTAGTGAGGCCCATAGCAAGAAGGAAAACATCAGCATAATCTAACATTAAGATATAAAGAAATTATATGAATATGAAGAAGGAAAGAAAATAAAACAAAGAAAAAGTAGAAAAGAAAAAAAAAATCAGCAAAAGTTAATATATAAAAGAAAACGAAACAGTCATGGGTTGCCTCCCAAGTAGCGCCTTTAGTTTACGTCGTTGGCTCGACATATTTCTATCTTCAATCTAACAAATTGATTTCATTTAGAGCATTCATCAACATGTGCTCTAGTCCTACATCGTTCACCATATCATCTAATAAAATCTCCAAATTTTCCGGTCCAAGCTGCGCAAGATAATAAGCAACATAATTAGTAGCACCTGACTCTATATCAGAACCATCCTGCTCAAATAATTTAAATTCAGTTTCTCTCCATTGCTCTCAAGAGTGACACAATCGTGAGCAACATCAATTAATGCTTTTGAAGTCTTTAGGAATTGTCTCCCAAATAAAATCTCAGAATCATGCATTACATTGATAACAATAAAATCAACCAGAAAGCACATGTGCTTGACTTGAACGAGAATGTTCTCTAATAATCCGACATAACAAACACTGCTACCATCAGCCATAGTAAGTATCTCACTACAAGTCTTTAATGGTCCCATCTTATAGCTGTCATATAAAGAGAAGGGCAAAACATTTACTGCAGATCCTAAATCTAACACGCATTGTCGAAAAATAGTCTCACCTATCCTACACGGAATTGAGAATGATCCAGGGTCTTCACATTTTGGGGGTGGTATAATAAGAGGTCTCAAAACTTCTTCTCCTTTGTGTTTGTTAGATGTAGTGAGAAAGTCATTCAAGAGTTTACTACATTTAGGAACCACCTTTATTGCATCTAATAACAGAATTCTATTTCCTTGCATTTCATTATCTTCATGTTCATTCAAATTTCCTAAAGGCTCATCCATTGTGGTTCTTCTCTCTAGTGAGATTGCATTAACTTGTTTACTTCGATTCTGCAAAGGTTGAGATGGTAGTTTGCCTGATACATGATTTTCTATATTAACTAAAGAAGTACAAATTTGCCAATCTGGGTGTCAAGTTATGGGAGATGAGAATCAGTTTTCTGTTGATACTCAACATTCTGATTATGTACTTGGCCAATTTGGGTGGTAAGTTGCTTCACTAAGTCTTCTAAGGAAGGGTTAGAAGGTTGAGATTGAGGGTTTTGATGAATAAAAGGTCGAGGATTAGCTTGAGTAAACTGAGGTCTATGTCCATATCTTAAGTTCGGATGGTCTCTCCAACCTCTGTTATAAGTGGGTGAAAAGGGATCATACTTTCTTCGGGGGTGACCAGAAAAGCGTCCTAATGCATTCACATTTTCAGATTGCACAGTAGGACAAGCATCAGTATTGTGAGAAAAATCAAAACAAATACCACAAACTTTAGCCCTACATTCATTCCTTACAAACTTAGACATCAATGTAGTGAGGGTGGCTATTTGTTGTGCATTTTCCTGTAAATGACTTTTAACAGAAGTTAAATCAATTTCATTTACTGTTTTCACATCGCTACGTGAGCCAAATTGTCGAGCATTTTGGGCCATGTTACTAATTAATTGTCTAGCTTGTGTAGGTGTTTTATCAACTAAAGCACCCTCACTAGCCGCATCAATCATATTTTTATCGTTACCCAAAAGACCCTCATAAAAATATTGGTAAGAAGTTGGTCACTAATTTGATGTTGGGGGCAAGAAGTTCAAAGTCTCTTAAAACGTTCCCAATATTCATATAATGACTCATTAGAATGTTGCTTGACACCACAAATCTCCTTCCTAATGGATCCAATTCTACTAGTAGGGAAGAAATTTTCTAGAAAAGCTTTTTGTAGTGCATCCTACGTAGTAATTTATCCAGGAGGAAGTGAATACAACCAATCTTTAGTTATATCATATAATGAAAATGGAAAGGAATGTAGTTTGACATGATTAGGATCAATACCTTCTGGTTTCATAGAAGAACACACAACTAGACATTCTTCAAGAAATCGATTTGGATCCTCACCTCCACGGCCATAGAATTTTGGTAAAAGTTTGAGAAAACCTGAGTTTAACTTTAGAGGTTTCTCCAAGGTTGGAAAAACAACGCCCAGTGGTTCACCATCCAGTTTAGGTGCAGCTAGCTCCTTCAAGGTTCTTTCATCACCCATCTCTTCTTCGTCTTTGAATAAGTTCTCAACATAAAGACGTTCTTCTAGTTGTTTTTGTAAGAATTCTTTCCTTGTTTTTCTGGCTGTCCGCTCTATTTCTGGATCAAACAACAATCGTTCACGTCGTAAGTGTGTGTTCATGTACTGTAAACAGAAAATTCAGAATTATTATATACTCCAAGTGATTTACAGGCTGTTTAAACTGCTGACAGAAGTAGAAAGTGGTAATATGAAGTTCATCTTTGATAGTAATCATCTCAGTTCCTCAATATATAGAATAAAGAATAAATATTAGCAGGTAATAACTCGCAGATAGAAATAGTAGAAATTCGTATTACTTGAAAACTGCATGAATCATAAGATCCCACAAAACTTAAAGCGCGAAAATAAGGACAACTTACTCGATTATACTCATGCTGCCCAGTTTAACAGTTCAAGAAAATCAGCTTGTTTACTTTTATAAACATGAAGGGTAAGTCCATTAATTTACTTCATAAGCACATAGTTCATCTTCTTTAGTTGAGTTGGTTTTCATAATCAAGTTCTAATAATCAATAGATAAACAAAAGGAAGCATAACTGCAGTTTACTAAAAGAACAAACTGAACTTAACTCCCTTATAGAGCGTTTATAAAAATTATAATTTACAATACTTCCTTAATACTATGATGTGATTCTCATTTTAGAACGGCGGAGTAGTATAAGTGCTCTGAAATAAACATGATCTCTCAAACAGAACAATAGTGCGGTTAAGCATTGACTTATTTAGAGCATAACTACAAGAATCAATAATTTATTTTCAAGATCATCAAGCAGTTAGAGAAACTAACACTATGCACTAAGACATATACGAGAGCATCAAACCTCACGTAAAAGTTCTACCTAATCAAATCATTACTAATCGACTTATGCAATGAAGGTAAAACAAGTTAAAGGCATAAAAATATAGAGGAGGGAAAATGCAGCCCAAACTTGCAACCTGAACAACAAGCATGGAATTCTAAGCTGTCTAATTTTTTTAGTCTTCTTTAGTGATAGCCTTTAAAGGAGTAAATTCATTATCTACTTGATAGGAAGTAAAACAAAAGATGCTACTTGATTCAAAAGGGCAGACTATATAAAAATCCTTGACATATTACTCCATGTTTTATTCTTACAACTTATAGGGACAAGTTTGAAAATAATTTTTGGAGGTAGAACATATTTTCACACACTAGTAAGATGTAAGAAGTAATGACATCCACTTTTTATTGCATTAAGAAGTCATATGGTGCTGAGAGCTAAGGTGACAAATATACTACCAACAAACATAATGCAAGAAGCTAAACAAGCTGATATCATACAAAAGAATTATATACACATATGATGCTGATATATTATACGACACGATAGGATGTTACTGAAGTAGCATACTACACATTCCACTAATTTTATGAGTCACAAAGCTACAAAACATTAGGTGGCTATTCTAACAAGGAAGTATATACATTAAACACTACATATTACAAACTAAGGAGTAGTTGAACTTAATTACGACGTTATAATAAATGAATAAATTATCAAAAATTAGATAGTGAAGCTATGAATAAAATGATTTCAGATTTGATGAAGCTACAATCATTCTCAGGAGCTGTAACACATATCTAATGGTATATGCCATTAATCTTTCTAGCTTCTTATTAACAAAAATTAGGCCTACATGCCACGCATACTTAATAATCATGGAACTGGCAGCCTATAGTGCTGAAGGTTAAGCTCAAATTTTAAGCATATGAATAAATACTACCTAATTCACACAAACTATGTACATGATGGGAATCAATTATTTATAGCTAGGTAAAGAATACTCGTGAAAGAACTAGAGTTCTGGTGTATAGAATATTAGTATATAATCTACATCCTACAAAAGGTCGATAAACTTTGGATTTAGGGTAAATTAAATAGTAAGTCGGCAAGACACAAGGATATACTGCTCATAATATTTCACTTACTAGATCAAAGATAACTTTAGCTTAAAAATAAGCAAGATTGGATTAAACAAGATTGTACCTTGCAAAAATTTGGCCAAGAAACAAGGTATACTTATTAGACCCATCTAACATATATAAGTTTATCTTCCTTGAACTAGAATTTAGTACATTATCGAGCAAACACTTTAATTCTCATATGAAAATATATGAACAGACCACAAATAGGTTGAACAGTCTTAAACATGATGCCTAAACTCTTCTGTTCGTTAAAAGTTTAAGTAAAAGTTGAGAGATAGCATAAGGGTGTAGTTTCCTGAATTACTATGGCTTATCTACAGAGGACATTAATGATGCAAGCAGCTATGAAAATTTCAACTACTTATACAAGCTCACACATTTAAACCACATGATAAGCAATGGCACATATAACATATTACTTAATCTAAGCACTAGTGCACGAATAACTAATCCTATATCAAAACTGAAGATGCATAATATACATAAAATAAAGCATGCCAATACCTAACCTTAGTACAAACAGAACAGTAGCTATACAACCTCTAACAAAAAAAAAATGCAAACTTTAAACTAGTAAATGAGAAAGAAATAAACAACCAAGTATATAGTACGCAAAAACAAAGATTATAAAACATACTATATAATGAGAAACATCCAACTCACCCAATTAGACTAGAAAAACCAAGATAGGAAAGATTTTTTTTTATCATAACTAGATAAGAAAATTAAGAACATAAATATAGCAACTCAATTTAACTATGAAGAAGAGAACATTATAAATCTCCCCGGCAACGGCACCAAAATTTGATACGTGTCGTTTACCGTATTAAATTAAAAACCTATTCTTATACTTCAAAAATATTAACAAGTAGAAAAGGGTCCATCCCACGGAGAGACTACTAAATTTCTTACTTCAAAGTTTAACTGAGAAAAATATTATGAACATATAAAATCGTAATTATATAACTACTTACCTATTTACTTAGGTTAGTGGGGTTTAAGATTGTAGTAACTAATAAACTAAGTAAAGTAAAACTAATCTACTATCTACAAGTGATGACAAGCAAGTCGGATAATTTCCACCATTAAACTTGCGTAACTTTAGTCATAATATTGAGTATAATTATCGAGTTGAAGATTAATCTAATAGATTAACTGTAGTGGTTTTGATAGCGATCCCACCCTATTCTTCCTTACTTTAAATTAGTATTGAACTAGGCAGACACTAATTCTAGACTAGAATTGCCATTGAAAATATGATCGCAACCCTCAACGACTACATCTAGAAGCATTATAAACTAGAAGAATATCATTAATCCTAATTAAATTAATACATAGGTACTTAATATAATTATATCAAATTACAGTCTAACATTAATCTGACCCATTCGCAGACCCAAACTAACATTAGTCTCTACTTTTATTATGCAATTTAAACTAGGCGAAACTACATAATTAGCAATGAATTGAAATTTAAGCACAATAAGATAGCATATTATACGCAAACTCCAATCAAACGACATTTAAAACAGTAGTGTAAAATTGAATACCAAATAATCTATATACTCAATAATCAACCCAAAAAAATCATGATAAAATTCAAGTTTAAACAAGATTCAAGTTTATTTAATTGAAACTAATTTAGCAAATCAAAGTAATACAAGAGAAAAGAAGAGTTTATCACTCAATACTGGACGAATTTCTGCCGGCACTCGTACTCGAAACTGTCGTCTCCTTGTTGTTCACCTCGCTCCAATTGCAGCCCAAAGACTGCTAATTTACTCCAATTCTCCCTCGTTTCTGTTTACTAAAAAATCAGAAAATGCTTGCATGTCTTGTTGCGGTAGAAATTAGGGATTTATTTATATACCCAATTGAGAAATCCCTAATTATCAATTTTAGGGAAATTATTTGTAGAGATGGAAAGAAATAATCTCATATGCTCCATATTCCTAAATTAGGCTCTTGAATTCGCTGAAGAATCATGAATTAGAGGAACAATTTTCCTTTTCCTTTACTACTTGATCGTGGGACTAGAAAATAGGAAATTTCCTATTTACTATTGCCCTGCACATTGAAGGAAGGAAATGAGGAGGAAGAAAATATGAGTTTCCTATTTTGTTTTCCACAAGCTCACATGAGCACCCACAACATTTCCTTTATGTATTTCTTCTTTTCTTTTTTTGATTGGGAAATTAAGTCAGCCCAAGGGCTAACCCCTACCAAGGCTATGTAGCCTTGTAGGAACTACCAACACATTGGCTGGTAAAGCATGCAAAGCATGCTAAGGAAATATCCCAGCATAATGCTGGTAAGGATCGAACCCTGACCCCAGATATTAGAGGGGAGTGCTCTACCACATGAGCTAGCTCCTCATCCTTATATTTCTTCTTTTCTTTGCATCCCACCTAAAGTGGTTTTATTTTTCTTTTCTTTATTCTTGTTGTCTTTCTTTCTCAAAGTGAACTCGTGAAATACCTAAAATTAAAATTATACACTATTTAAAATATTTATTCAATAAAATAGAATAGAGACTTATATAATCCACTATTAGTAGAAGTCCATAAAAATTATAAAATAACGCATAGAAGACGACTATAAGACTAAATTTAAGGAACAAAAATATATAAATATATACACTTATCACTCATCCCATAACCTCCAAAAGAAAAGATGAAAACTTCAATTCAAACAGAACGAGAAAAAATAAGATCTTCCAAATTAACAATTAGAGAATACAAAGATTATTTGCTTAAGATCCTTAACAACGTATTTCATTAAACTAATAACGATGAAAATTAAGTTACAAATATATGAAATGAATGTAAAGTTCTTTTTTCGTACATCGCTGATTTGTTATCTCCTTTACAATACTAAGAACTTCAAGATCTTTAGCTATATAATATTGCTGATTTCGTACAAACAACATAATAATTAATCAATTAGTCAATTGCAAACCTCAAAAGTAGATCACAAATTCTAGTGAATTTGTATATAAGTTTACATTTTAAGCCATATATTTATATTCATAAGTTCAATCGACCAAAATTATTATCTAAAAATTGAAATTCCAAATTAAACTTAAAACAGAAGATTGCGAAAAAAATCAAAGAAATTTACCTCTGCGATTAGGTTGATGGAAGAACTTGAAAACACGAGAGGAGAAATCGATAGATTTCTCGCGAGAATGAGGGCCATCCCAAGCATCGAGACGTTCAAAGCGTTGAGTGGGAGCAACTGTCGGTTTACAAGAAGGTCAAGGATGTAATTATTCCAACAATTGAAATAGATAGAATGGAAGGAAATAGAGGAAAAAAGATGGAAACCACCCCATATAGTAATGGCATAAGAGAAGAGAAAGGGTCAGAGAAGCCAGCAGGAGAGAGAAATAGGAAAGGTTGCAAAGGAGGGAAGCGTGGAAAATAGAATGAAAATCAGGAGATGTTACTAAGGCTATGTTCAGTTCACCTTATTTTTGCTTATTTCAGATCTAATCAGATCAGATCAGATCAGATCAGATCAGATCAGAAAAAATAAGTTCAGATCAGATCAGATCAGAAAAAATAAGTTCAGATCAGATCAGATCAGATCAGATCAGACCAGATCAGATCAGATCAGATCAGTTCAGTTCAGATCATATCATGCTTATATTTAAAAACTTATTATTAAATATCTTTCACTACATATTAATAAAAATTATAATAATTGAATATTAATAAAGTACTCATTGAGACGAATCAAACAAGACCCCACATGACTATATTTTTTTTCTTATATATTAAGAAAAATCTAAAAGATTATCTCAAATTGTGAATAGTGTCAAGATTCTAAGTGACAAAGATAAAAAAATACAAAGGGGGTATTATTATTTACTAGTACATTTGTTCAAAAGAATTATTATTGTTGTTGTTGTTGTACTTATTAATTATTAATATTGGTAATTATTATTAATGTTGTTGTTACCATTATAAATGTCATTGCTATTATTATATTAAGTTATTTTGTTGTTATTAAATAATAGAAAATTAAAAGCCACATGTTAAGAACATAAGATTGACGCAAAAATAAGAAATATATAAAATATGATATCTCAAATTCATGACAACGAAACTACTAATTTCGGATTACATTTCAAAATAAGCTAAGTGTGACATACAAATTAAATTTAGATTCGGTATACCTCTTCTTACCGAATTCCAAATCTCTCTAGCTATTTGAAGTTGCACGATATTTATTTATTTTTTGCTCAAATCATAGTTGTTTGTATATCTTGTTCTATTTTATATGGAAAAAAAAAGAGTTCAGTTTGCCGACTTCTCAAGTGTGAAACTTTTTTTTAAGGGAAAGTGTGAAACATTGTATAAGGGCTCTTATAAATAATGACTTGAGTTATATAATTATTTTTTAATAATAATAATTATGATTGTTGTTCTAATAATAATGATAATAATAATATATTATTAATAATAAAAGTTGTATAAAAGTTGTAATAGAAATAAAATGAATAATATAGTAACACTATAAAGAAGATCTTATAATGTATTGCATAATAATGATTTACAAAGTAATAATATAATAGTAATAATATATTTTATAAAAGATAATCTTGTTGAAAAAATAAGTTCAGATCAGTTCAGATCAGATCAGATCAGATCAGATCAGATCAGATCAGATCAGATCAGATCAGATCAGATCAGATCAGAAAAAATAAGTTCAGATCAGATCAGATCAGAAAAAATAAGTTCAGATCAGATCAGATCAGATCAGATAAGTTCAGATCAGAAAATTTCAGGTGAACTGAACATAGCCTAAGCTACAATAACGACATAACTAATAATGACACGAAATCGCAGGGGTAAAATGGTAAGTCCACTGTTACTAAGCTACAGTAACACAACTTCTCAACTTTTTAAGGGGCCTTTGGTTCATATAGTGGTATGGATTTGGAATCAGGAATGAAATCATGGTGGTATAGGTTTGGAACTTGATACCTAATACCATGTATTTGGTTTTACTTGGGAATGAAATTTTTTCTTCTATTTAATACCTAGAGGTATTGGTATGAGCCAAACCCACCTCCCCTTGGGTTTCTAAACCCCATACCTTATGGGTTTGAGGTATGGGTTTTAAATCTATCAAATTATTAAACAAGCACTAGGTATGGGTTTTGCTCATTCTAAACCCATACCTCATACCAAAATCATATGAACCAAACACTCCCTAATGGGTATGGATATGTGTCACAATATAAAAATGTTTCATTTCTTTATTATAGGTAATTTAAAATAATGTTAAAAAGTCAATTACTAGAATGTGCAAAATAAAATAGGTTAACAATAGGTTTTTGTGAGTTGCGGGTTTTTTCTTCATAGCTATTTCTCATTGCTTGAATGGGTCTGTTTGGCACTACTACCTGAAATGTAGCTGAAACTGATAAGGTAGCTGAAACTGATAAGGTATAGGTGAAACTGATAAGGTGCTGAAACTGATAAGGTAACTAATTAGTTTAACTATTTCGTAAAACTAATCGCATAAGTTGATTAATTATTTAGATTTTGTAATTCTTTTATTATATATATTTCAACACTAATTTATTTCAATGTATTTAAATAATAAAAAAATAATATAAATATTTGAAACCGTAACTCACTTGAATAAAATATATTTCGCTACTTCTCCATAAGCAATTATGAAACATATTTCTCTAAATTTATACTATCATATTATGCATAGAAATCGTCATAATACAAAAGAAAATACAATACTTGTAAAATATAATAACAAATTATTTTCTACTCCATATTTGATTAACAATACCGTCACGAACCAAATCTATCTCTTTAGTAGTCTCTCTTCATGTTTCGCTACTTCTGTAATTAGCAACATATGGGATTTCTTCATTTGGCATATAATTCGGATTATTATCGAGTACGCTAAACATAAGGTCATTTATGAACTTTTTCGTATGTAGTTGTGTAAGGCAAAGGTGGCCATGATGACATTAATTTGAGTATTGATACTATACTGTGGCATTTGCCGTAATATTTTCCATATTATTTTCAAAACTCCAAATGATCTCTCGATACAACTTCGGAGAAAGAACGAGAATGATTGAAAGCTTCTTTTTCATTAGTTGGTGGCTCATGTTCATATTCATCGTTATGATACCCTGTCTTTGGATATGGTACCAAATAGCCTTTTCTATCTGGATATCCTTTATCAATCAAATAATACTTACCTGTAATAGATTAATAAACCAATGGGTTCAAAAATATAAAACTTCAAGTTATTATGAAAAGAAGATCCTATATATATACCTTCAGGTGGTTCTGGAAAGTTTAATTCTGGTGTGTGAAGCGCATGAAGAAAAACACGAGTTTCATGAGCAGATCCTTTCCATCCAACAGAAATGAAAGTGATACACATATCAAAATCACATGTAGCCATGACATTGAAAGTAGGGATCCCTTTCCTTCCTCTATAACGCAATTGCTCTGCCTCAGGAATGCATGCATCAATATGAGTGCCATCAATGCACCCAATAGCATCCTATTATATTTAGAAATAATGAAAGATAAATAAGCTTAAGTGATTATGATAAAGGGTGTAATATTATTCTAATATTTAATTACATTGTATAATTATAAAATCCCAATCTGAGTTTATGAAGTCATACCTTAAAATATGGCATGTATCTTGAGTCATGTTCAATTCGGGATGGTATATCTGGAATGCTTCTATCCTTTGTTTTTATTATATCACGTGCAAGACCCATATAACCCCTACTTCGGCCCTTTAATTGCTTCTAGAACTTCATGAAATGCTCTACTAATAGTCTCACCAGAACGTTGAAATCGTTCTGCTACGTCTCTATTAGATATACCCAATCCAAGAGTATAGATAAATATACCGACTTTTTCAACAACAGTCATTTTCTTACTCGGTTCCAGTCCATATGTAAGATGTAGTTCTTTACACAATTTTCTAAACACACTTGATTCCATCCTAAAAGCATTGATGCATCGTATGTAATGTCCGTTTAAAACGTCATTCATCCAGTCTTCTCCTGTTTGGTTGGAAGTCATGCATGGTTCTTTGTAGATATACTTACAAAAATATGTTGCTATAGCATATTTATTACATGTCATTGGCACCCAAAATAATTTCTGTCTTTTCTTCTTTCTCCTTTCAATGTCCATCGTGTATACCTAGTAACCATATAATAAGAGTGCAAAACTTTAATCGAACTTAAATATGATTTCATAACACACAAAAACATAATTCATTTTTTGTCATTCAAATGGCCATTAAAAAAAACATGTAATACAAACTACCAGTCATATTAACTACATCAATTTATTAATCTCTAAATGGAACTAGAACATAAAAGCAATTAAATGAGTGTAACAGGAAACCATTCATATGCCTTGAGTATGCATGTAACCCAACTAAGTCATCCTTCGTTCATTATCATCCATTTTATGAAAATTTCTCTTCTTGCACCGTCCACGATCAACCGAACTAAACAACACCATAACTCACTATTTTTTATAAGGCCACATCCAGAAGCACACATGTCATCAATAATAGTCATTGTTGTAGCAATACTAGTACCATTATAAGTGCGGTATGCGTTTACACTACCAAGATGATCAGCATCTGACTCCATCAATACCAATGCTCGACTACAAGTGTTTACCATAGTGTTAATTTGACTAGATAACGTAGCCGATCCACTAGATTGTCTTCCCTTACGTTTCATTAGTATGGATTTTGTAGTTCTTGTAACACATTTTTTAGGTTGGCTAGAGCATTTAGTACCATTTTTACCCTTTAGGTTGGAAGGCTCACTAACCGTAGTAGTATCCTGAGAATTAACATTTGGAATGTGAGTGTTGGAACCACCACTAACACCTAAATCAGATCCTTGCGTACCCCAATCACCACTAACAGAAAAACTAGGTACTTGGGATGGGACATCTTTTAGTAAATTGCTATAAAAGCTTGGCCCTTGACTATCCACATTATCTAAGTCAGGATTATATTCAGGGTAAATACCATCCTGAGTGCTCTTATCATTTTCATTAACACCCTCATCGTTATCCTGACCACTTCTTTCATCTTCCACATTAACCACAATCACACTTGACGGGTCAATACTGGATGACACAACATGTTCACCATTAGCATATCCATCTTGATACACCCTATTCCATAAATCTTCTATCTCGGGAGTTATTCCTTTATTTCGGAACTTTTTTACTTCAGGTTTCTCCTACAAGGTGCAAAGGTAATATTATAAATTTAACTTATACAAAATAAGTCTATACAAAAAAAATAATATGATGTAGTAATATGATACTCACCATAATTTTCTTTTCCCACCATTCAATTGAAGCTTTGATCTTTCCAGTAGTAGGGTCCCACCCAAGCCCAGTTTCCCCTGTTTTTAAGAATTTCCAAAGCTGCCAATCTCTCCTCATCCAATCATACTTATTCTTCATACTTTTTATTGGACATTTTCGCTTAATTATTTTCTCAAACTCATCATGAACTAATACCCACTTTATTGCACGTCCTTTTACTTTTTCATCAAATGAGGCGATCAAAATGTCTCAAAAAGTTATCATGTCATCATCTGTCCATATGAAATTTCCCTCTTTTTTATCATTAGTTGGCATCATGTCATCTATATATATATATAAAAAGAACTAAGAACCAAAAATAAAAATTCAAATCTTCCAAAATAAAGACAATCACAAGTAAGGTTCCCAAGTTACAAGCATCACAAACCACAAAACATTGAATTATATTCACAATGCGTATACCATTGGCAGTCAATTCTTTCTCCCCTTCAATTATATATTGAAACAATCATATACAAACATAATACCACTTAAGAAGTCAAAATAAGAACATGAAGACTATTGACATCAAAAATAGGAAGATGACACCTTGCAAAGTCATTACTCACACAATCATATGCCATACATGATCTTGCATCACCCTCACCCATGAAAAAACTAAGGATATAATTTGATTTTACCAATCTTAGCATCATTGCACTTAATTTATTTATAACATAATGATTTTTTAATTAATAGAATGAAGGAATCCTTCATATAACATGGTGAGAAGCAGCAGATAACACGCAAATCTGAACATTCAATTGAATGTTGTCTCCTCTCTACATCAAATACACGAACTATAGAGGAAAAATAAAACCAAAATCATAAAAAAAACCAGAGAAATAAACAACAGATTTGCATTCGATTAAAAAAAAACAACAGATTTGCATAAAATTGCAAGAAAATTCATATGGAGATTTCAAGGAGATGAAGAATGAAATTGGGTGTACCTGCTGCAGAAATTGAGAAGAGATGCAGTAGAATCGAAGACAGCACAGTAGAGAAGACAAGAGAGAATGAGAGAAAATTTGGTTGTGAGCATAATATTTCTCTAATAACGTTCTATTCCAAGATTTTAGGTACCTGATTTTCAAACATTATATTTTTTACCTTGTCAAAATCAGTCATTTTAGGAACTGAAATTTTATTTTAGATATTTCCCAAACACACCTAATTCATTTTAGCACCTAAAAGTTTTAGCAACTTATAATTTTAGGCACCTAAAATGCCTCCCCAAACAGTTATAAAATCCCAATCTGAGTTTATGAAGTCATACCTTAAAATATGGCATGTATCTTGAGTCATGTTCAATTTGGGATGGTATATCTGGAAAGCTTCTATCCTTTGGTTTTATTATATCACGTGCAAGACCCATATAACCCCTACTTCGGCCACTAATTGCTTCTAGAACTTCATGAAATGCTCTACTAATAGTCTCACCAGAACGTTGAAATCTTTCTGCTACCTCTCTATTAGATATACCCAATGCAAGAGTATAAATAAATATACCGACTTTTTCAACAACAATCACTTTCTTACTCGGTTCCAGTCCATATGTAAGATGTAGTTCTTCACACAATTTTCTAAACACACTTGATTGCATCTTAAAAGCATTGATGCATCGTATGTAATGTCCGTTTAAAACGTCATTCATCCAGTCTTCTCCTGTTTGGTTGGAAGTCATGCATGGTTCTTTGTACATATACTTACAAAAATATGTTGATATAGCACATGTATTACATGTCATTAGCACCCAAAATAATTTCTGTCTTTTCTTCTCTCTCCTTTCAATGTCCATCGTGTATACCTAGTAACCATATAATAAGACTGCAAAACTTTAATCATTCAAATGGCCAATAAAAAAAAAATGACCAGTCATACTAACTACATCAATTTATTAATCTCGAAATGGAACAAAAACATAAAATCAATTAAGTGAGTCTAACAGGAAACCATTTATATGCCTTGAGTATGCATGTAACCCAACCAAGTCATCCTTGATTCATCGTTTGGGGAGGCATTTTAGGTGCCTAAAATGATAAGATTGTTATAACATAAGAAAGTGACTGTTGTTACTTCAGGTTCGACCAACTTATCATTTTAGGCACCTAAAATGCTTCCCCAAATAGTGCCTATATAAGATTATAGGCACTATTTGGGGAAGCATTATTATAAGTTTTGTCTTTAAAAAAAAAAGATTATTATAAGTTTCATTTGAATATGATGCTCAAGAAAAAAAAAAATTAAGTGGAGAGTGTAGCAACATAACTGTTTTGATGTTACATGTGTTTAATAGATGAATTCGATATACAACTGTTATGTCCTAAATTTTTTCCTAAGCTAGGAACTTGTATGTAGGTTGATTGCCGCAGCTAGGAAGCATCAGGTAGTAGCTACTGCAAGCAGTTAGGAAGCTCAGAAGATAATTCGGTTAAAAAGCATTGGATACTGATCAAGACCAAGTCAAATAACGTTGTTATGCCTAAGAAATAGGATGAAATCAGTTGTTGAGCAGAAGAGAAGATACTCCTTGATTTTGGGAGGTCATGGCACCTTATTAGGAGTTGGTTATACAACGTTCAAATAGAAAACGCAACGTTCAGAATAGGTATTAGTATATATAGAAGGGGAACAATCTGGGTAGCATAAGTTTTTACATCATTTACATTCAAACACTTCTCTTTACTTTTACAATATTCGCAAGTGTATTTAGTATAAGCTGCAAGCTGCTAGCTATAACCTGTAATTCTCATACATAGTGGATTGGTGGACTCAATTCCACCCGCGGTTTTTACCCTTCTTCTTGGGTTTTCCGCGTCACCATTTCTTGGTGCCTTGTTTCTTTTCTGCCTTTGTTTATTTTCGTAGCTAGCATCCTTTGTTGTTCATAGCTGCATTTTCATTAGCTGTAGATCCTTAGCTAAGTTCTGCCTGATCAGAATTTGGCATAAACAGATTTTTGCCTAAGTTGGAACTTACAGGTAGGTTGATTGCCGCAGCTAGGAAGCATCAGGTAGCAGCTATAGCAAGCAGTTAGGAAGCTCAAAAGATAATTCGGTTAAAAAGAATTGGATACTGATCAAGACCAAGTCAAATAACGTTGTTATGCCTAAGAAATAGGATGAAAGCAGTTGTTGAGCAGAAGAGAAGATATCCCTTGATTTTAGGGGGTGATGGCACCTTATTAGGAGTTGGTTATACAATATTCAAATAAAAAGCAACGTTCAGAAAATGTATTAGTATATATAGAAGGGGAACAATCTGGGTAGGATAAGCTTTTACATCATTTACATTCAAACACTCTCTTCTACTTTTACAATATTCACAAGTGTACTTAGTATAAGCTATAAGCTACAAGCTGTAAGCTATAAGCTGTAATTCTGATTCATAGTGGATTGGTGGACTCAATTCCACCCGCGGTTTTTACCCTTCTTCTTGGGGTTTTCCGCGTCACCATTTCTTGGTGCCTTGTCTCTTTTTTGCATTTATTCATTTTCATAGCTAAGCATCTATTATTGTTATTAGCTGCATCTCCAATAGCTGTAGATCCTCAGCTGAGTTCTGCCTGGTCAGAATTTGGCATAAACAGTTTGGCGCTCATCGTGGGGCTCTACAGCTAAACTCTCACTAAAATCTCAAAAAGAAAATACCTTCATTCCCCTCTAAAAGATGGCTGATGATTTCGCCGAAATGATGCAGGTCGCTTTGCTGAAGGATCAGGAAGACCTTCGCCGCAATCAATCCGAAACTTAGCAGACTATTGATAGTCTCAGGAAGGAGCTGGAGTCTGTCAAGAGTAGCAAGACGCCCAAGCCCCGTGGCCGTGGTATGACTCCCCGCATTCTCAATCTCGAAGACTCTGGCGCCAGCGAAGTCGAGGACGAAGAGGCCAGGTCTGACGAAGAAGAAGAGGAAGCAAATCCTGCCGCTAAGAAAATGGCGCTCCTGGAATCTCATAACAGGAAGATACTTCGCATGCTAGCAAAGTTACCTGGAGCACCAACCCCCGTGGCTGAAGAATCTCCCGATGGCTATGCTCAGTCCCCCTTCATGGATGAAATTGTAAGGGCTAGGATTCCTAAGAAAATCAATGTAACCCAGCCTCACAAGCTGTACGATGGAGCTGCGGATCCCTATGATCACGTGGCGCAATACAAGCAAAAGATGTGGACTCTGTCCATTCCTGAGCACCTCCTGGAAGCTACTATGTGCAAATCCTTCGGGGCCACCTTGTCTGGACCAGCCTTGCAGTGGCTAATCAGCCTAAAACCAGGTAGTATCCAAAACTTCGCTGCTTTGATTAACAAATTCTACATACAATTTGCTAGCAGCAGGATCCTGGAGAAGCACACAAGCATTCTGTATCGCATTACTCAGAAGGCAAATGAAGCTGTGAGGCTGTACCTGGACCGGTTCAACAAGGAGATGATCTCAGTCAAGAACTTGGATGTCCCCACCGCTATCGAAGCATTCAGGAGAGGTCTAACATATAAATCTAGATTGTATTATGAATTGACCAGGTACCCCTGTAGCACGTTCGAAGAAGTTAGAGCCAGAGCTATGGACGAGATCCGCGTCGAAGAAGACGAGGTGTCCAGGTATGGGAGCGAGCCCAGCTATGATCGAAAGGCCCAGAATCAGAAGAAAAGTGACTGGCGTCACCAGCCATACCAATAGCGTGAAACCAATAATGTAGCCAGCAAGGCCACAGGTAAATCTGCTAACAATGTCTACCCATCTATTGCTTCCTACTGCTTTAATGTGGATGCAGGATGCGTAGTAAATGCGCTCAAAAAGCTGGGGACAACAGCTAGATGGCCGCACAAGAGCGACAGACCGGACAGCGAGAAAGACACCACCAAATGGTGCAGCTACCATGGTGACCATAGCCATCGAACAGAAGAATGTAACGCCCTCAAAAAAGAAGTAGGCTGACTGCTTAAAAAAGGCTATCTCGAGCATGATGGCCTCGTCGTGTCAGTCACCGTCAGCAATTGCCTCATGAAGCGAGTCTTAATAGACAACGGCAACTCAACTAATATTATTTTCAAAAGCGCCCTCGAAAGCATGGGGCTGAAGGAAGCTGATATCCTCAAGAAAGCAACTGTCCTGTTCGGATTCAATGGTAAGCCAGCTACAACGCTCGGAGAGATCGTGCTGCCTACCTATGCAAAGGGAGTCAACTTGCAAACTAGATTCAATGTGGTAGATTGTCCCTCAGCATATAATATCATCATGGGGACACCATGGATCCATAAAATGCTAGATGTACCTTCAACTTATCATCAGACTATCAAGTTCCCTACCAAATGAGGAGTGCAAGAAATCAGGGGCGATCGTAAGCTGGCCAGGGAGTGTTATAGCATATCTCTGAAAGCAAAGAAAGAGTCTATCTAGCAATTACAGTAAGGTCCAGCGCCAGCCAAGCTAGCAAAGCAAGATGTAGATGAAGTAGCGCTGGACCCAGCAAAGCCGGAGCAGACCGTGCAAATTGGGGCATCCATGTCAGCTGAAGAGAAGCAGCGGATCATTGAGTTCCTAAAGAAGAATATAAGCTGTTTCGCGTGGAGCCACGAAGATATGGTAGGCATTGCGCCTGCCATCATCACCCATAAGCTTAATGTTGACCCCAATTCAAAACCCATTAAAGCAGAAAAGAAGAATATTCGCTCCAGAAAGAAATTTGATAGTTAATGAGGAAGTAGAGAAGCTGCTGAAAGGTGGGAAGATCCGAGAAGTCAAGTACCCGGATTGGCTGGCTAATGTGGTGGTCATAGGCAAGAAAACTGGCAAGTGGCGAGTGTACATTGATTTTACTGATCTCAATAAGGCGTGCCCTAAAGATCCCTTTCCACTGCCACATATTGATGCATTAGTAGACGCTACAGCTGGGCATGAAAGATTAACATTCCTGGATGCATATTCCGGCTATAATCAGATAATACTCATGGATCCTACAGATCAAGAAAAAACAGCCTTCATGACTGAAAGAGGTATTTATTGCTACAAGGTGATGCCTTTTGGGCAGAAGAATGCAAGTGCTACCTACCAGCGGCTGGTCAACAAAATGTGAGAGAAGCAGTTGGGAGATACGATGGAAGTCTATATAGATGACATGCTGGTCAAAACAAAAAAAGCTGAAGACCATGTGGATCATCTGCAAGAAACTTTCGAAGTTATGAAGGAATATGGGATGAAGCTCAACCCTAGCAAATGCTGTTTTGGGGTCCCTGCGGGAAAGTTTCTGGGGTATATCGTCACCCAGCGAGGAATAGAAGCCAATCCCAACCAGGTGCAAGCATTAATCAACATCCAATCACCTCGTAATCTGAAAGAGGTCCAAAAGCTGACTGGAAGAGTAGCTGCGCTGAATTGGTACATATCCAGGTCATCTGACAAGTGCCACTTGTTCTACAACGTTCTAAAAAAGAATAAAGGATTCAACTGGACAGCTGAGCATGAAGCTGCGCTGTAGGATCTGAAGACTTATCTAGCTCAACCTCCCCTACTTTCAAAGCCAGCTGCAGGGGAGACACTCCAACTATACTTAGCTGTAAGCAATAAAGCGGTAAGTGCAGTGTTATCTAGAGAAGCAGAAAATCAACAACTCCCAGTTTATTACGTAAGAAAATCCTTGTTGGACGCTGAAACCAGGTACACATCACTCGAAAAACTAGTACTAGCTTTGTACATGACATCTCGTAAGTTAAGGCATTACTTTGAATCTCATCCTATTCATGTTATGACTAATTATCCTATCAAAGCTGTATTAAGAAAACCAGAATGCTCAGGGAGAATGGCCAAATGGGCTATATCCCTAAGTGCGCATGACATTAAGTATCTACCCAGAACAGCTATAAAATTCCAAGCTCTAGCCGACTTTGTGGCAGATTTTAGTCCTGACCTAGCAGCTGCAGCTGAAGAGGAAGTGCGCCACATCAATAAAGTAGGTAAGTCCGGATCCTGGCAGCTGTATGTCGATGGATCCTCAAATTTCAGAGGAGCCCGCCTAACTGTAGTACTAAAGTCACCACAAGGGGACATGATAGTACGCGCTATCTGTTGTGATTTTAAAGCCACCAACAATGAGGCTGAATATGAAGCCTTAATTGCATGCATGATATTAGCATGCGATTTAAAAGCTAACAGTTTACATGTATTCAGTGATTCGCTATTGATAGTAAGCCAGGTAAACGGCGGATACGCAGCTAAAGATTCAAAAATGGCGCTATACCTGGATCTAGTCAAAGAAAAAGTTAAGTTGTTCGAAGAATTCAGCATAAAGCAAATCCCAATAGATTAGAACACCAAGGCCGACGCTCTAGCTAACTTGGGATCAGCACTCAGAAAATGCGACTTCAAGTCAATACCAATAGCTCATCTATCTGAACCAGCCATCAGCAAGCAAGTTAACATGGTGCAACCAGATAGCAATTGCGCAGAAAGCACCAGCTGGACCCAGCCAATAATCGAATACCTGGAAAGGGGCATCCTGCCAGAAGATAAGCTGGAAGCCAGGAAGCTGCGAATGAAAGCTGTAATACTCCGTATTTTTAGTAAGTTATTATTTATATTTTTATAAAAGTTTTAGTTTTTGAAAAAGGTTTTATTTACTAAAAAGGCTTATTATTTATTAGAAAGGCTTTTATAAGAAAGGTTTTGGGTATTTTAAATAAATTTTAGCCAAATGAATTTTGGGCCTAACTTTCCTAAGTTTTACATTCAAGTAGTTATTTCAAAATAAAATTAAAAATATTTTAAAAAACAATTTCAAAAAGGTTTGTGAAAAGAAAAGAAGAAAAAAAGAAAAGGTTTATAAAAAGAAAAAAAAAGGAAAAAGAAAAAAAAAAGTTTCCGGCGCATTCTTGAGCGACTAGTTGTTGAAGTTTTGGTACTTTTGTTCTTACTTATCTTTTACTTATATTTTGTTATTTTTCTATCTTTTAGTTATTTTATCTTAGATAATTACGTATTATGGGATAATTTATATTTTTCAATCTTAGTTGGATAATCATAAATATTAGTTTATCCTATTGTTTATCTTTTTCCTAAATCTATCTTTTAGTTTCCTAATCCTTCCGATTCTACTTTCCAACTAGTATAAATAGGGGTCTCCACCCATCATATTTTTCACACCAAATTTGAGAAATAAATCTCTTTTCTCAATTTAAACTCTCTCTCCCTCTTAGCCTACCTTTTCTCTCTCCCTAGTAGTTATTAATTCAAGGTGCGTGTATTTGTAGATCTTTAATAATTGTTTTGCAAGTGTAGTATCATGTTTTTAGAAAATATTTTGGATCGAAATACATGTTTTTATGAGTTTTATTATGATCATCTGTTTTATATGAACATGTTTTATGTTTATAAATTATTTATGAACTTAGAATTATGTCTTTCGTATAATATATTTATAAAGTTTGATCTTTGAATTTATATTCAAATATTTTAGAAGGAGTTTGATCTTTTGATTCATGTCTAAATATTTAAACAGGAGTGTTTTTGAACTATTATTATTTTTTCAAAGGTTAACCCTTGAGCAAGTTATTTTATTTATGCCTTTATATGGCTAAGTTTATAAGAATTATTATTCTTTTTAAAGGAGGATTATTTCCGAAGGATTTTTAGAGTTATATGATCTTTTAGATCACAATTTATAAAGAGGCCACGGCTTGTTATTTATTAGCAAGAACGGTAGCTATTATATTATTTACCCATGTACTTTTTGTATAAGTCATGTGGACAAGGTAGTTCCCCTCGTAATAGACTCAGTAAGGAATACTAAACTTGGGGGGTGTGCACACTTTAGGCAAGGTACCTAGGCAAGGAAAAAGGATTTTTATCAAGGTTATATACTTTATATATATAAGTATTATCAATCCAAGAAAGGTTTTTTGAAATTAAATATTTCAAAAGTTTAATTAAATAAAGTGTTTAATATTCCGCATATACATGTACTCAGTATTTTTACTGACACGCTTTTGTTTTGTTTTGTTTTATGGCTTTGTCCCTGTGATGACCCTTTTGGTGAGCAGATTTTACAGGTTGATTGATGCATACTTCATATGGGGGAGCTAGTGAGGAATCATAATTAGTCAAGGAGTTGTTATTTTATTTTCTTTATTCCATTGTTATATAGTTGTACAATAAAGTTTATATTAATAAAGAGAAGTTATTTAAGTTATTTCCGCTGCATTAGTTTAAAGTTCAGTTAGTAGTTAGTATTAAAGCCTTTAACGTTATCACGTGGCGGTAATACTCTCAAGTTTCTCAAGGAGTTTTATATTAAAATATCTTTTCCAAAAGAGAGAAATTTGGGGGTGTTACAAAGTGGTATCAGTTTTCCAGGTTCTTTTTGAAAATAAAATAAACAGTCAATGAGAGTATGGGTAGATCTAGGAAGGGCATATAAGCTAGAGTTTCGCATTCTACTTGTATTTTTTTTTTGACATTTATATTATGTGAAAAAAAACTTCTTTTTTTTAAGCAAATAATTATATTTTCAAGTATAAATATCTTTTGTTTTATATTTTGAAGAACGGAATAAGTATGTGGATTTATTTTTCTGAGGAAAGTTCTGGCTAAGGAAAGACTTGGTACTTAAGTTGGCCTTTGTGCCGCATCTCTTTCCTGGGAACTCACTCGACTAATTATTCATACACTAAGCCTAGTACTCAAATAAACAACTCTTTTAGTCATATACATATATATGTATTTTTCAAGAATATCAAACAAAAAAAATTTATATAGGAATTTCAAATATTTTTTTTGATTAATTTGCAATTATAGTTCAAATATTTTTTGACTATTATGTCAACCAACAATCCTTATTTTACTTATAAATCTATATATATTTATTTGAATTATAAAGTATTGTTTTCTAAAAGAATTGTTTAGTGTTTATTGTTCTATTTGTAATATGATTATTTTGAATATATTTTAAGGAAGTTTGACTTATTGTCAAGTTAATATGAAAAATCTTCGTATTTTTCATAAGCAAAAGAAAGAGTTTATTGTTTATTATAAGAATTGAGTTTATTATTCTGTCTTTCATGACATGTTATTAAGAAAAGCTACTTGCAAGTTGTGAGATTATATCTCTTACTACATATTTTTTTGCATGTATATTTTCTATGAGATGAATTGGTTATTTAATGTCTTAAATGACAAGTATGCATGTGATCTAATTCATGCAAAGTGATTTATATACATTGTGTAAAGCATCAATATGTTTATTTATTGATTTATAAGTGTTAGGAGAACCTATGAGTTCAAAGTAAGCCAAGTTGACTATTTGAGATCCATTAAAGGTGAAAATTGTTCTAGTTTATTCCTTATAAGGAAAGAAGTTTAGTAGTTATTTTTTTAGTAGGAGTGAAGAAGGCAATACATTATATTATGTGCTGAGATTGTGAAATGTCTTTGAAGTTTTATGTAGTTGGATGATCTTTAATGTTTAGTGACATGAGTAAGGAAGAAAATTTCATAATTTGTGGAAACAAGAATGGAGGTCAATGGTTTATATCAGCTTGGAGGAATTATTAAGATTTAGATAAGTTACATATTTTGTTTTTGGATATAGTCAACAACGTCTTAGCAATGATATAGACATAACCTTTTGAAAGGTGACAAAATAAGGAATATTATGAGGACCTTACAGGTATACGAGGTACCATATTTGAAGTTGAATTTGATTACGGAATTTTCCCCTATGCTGAATCGCAAGTGTTTTAAAAGGAGTTATCGTTGTTATAGTAAGCAAAGAAAGTACGAAGTAAGACCATATTTGAAACTTTAACAGGTTCCTTTAGATCTTTTTTGTTTTAAAGGTGAAGTAAGATACTAGAATTCTCTAAATGTATTCTAAGTTGATTTTGAGGATTATTGGTGTTAAGAGGAGTATTATTTTTGGGAGTAGTCTTAAACTTTTGCTTGAAGGATAGTGTATAATTGTTGTTTTGGCAATATGAAAGATAGAGTGATTATAAGGATTAGGTATATCACTTATTAAATAAGTGACTCTAATAATAGAAGAATATATTCTTTTGGGAGAAAATGGAGCTTAATAAAGGAGAAAAAAGGAAGAATTAGTCAATCAAGGTAATTATTTTGAGAAAATATTTTTATTATGGATTTAAGCATTGAGTTTATATTATGTGAGGAGTTAATTTTATTGAATGAAGATTGTATGAGAAAAATTGTTTATTTACTATCTCAAGTTATAGTTGAGTACTGTTTATTTTTGGGAGAATATTAATTATGGTACTTTAAGAAAATTTAAGATGAATTTGAGGAGTTTTAGTTTTGAGGACCTAAGTAAGGAAGTCTTTTTTTCTTCAAGTATATGTTGTGTAGTTATATACTAACAAGTTTTGCTTGTGAATAATGATGAATTGATTTGATTTTGATTTGTAATAAAGTAGGATCAAGGGTAATTTTATTTTTTTGATATTCATTGTGAACCTTCTGAGTTATTGAAGCTGATTAAATTTTGAGGAGAAACAAACGTATTTTACAAACAAAAGAAAAAGTTGTTTGAATATTGTATTTTCGAGTAAAGCTTACGAAAGTTTTATAAAGTTTTTGTTCTCACTATATTGTAGCATTTTGATAATATATATATATATATTTGCTCAAATAGTTTTCCTACAAAACTTGTCTTTAGTATCAGTATGTAATTCGTTATAATTTCAAGAATTTGGAAAATTTTTCCTACTCAAATGGTATAAACTTTTTTTTTAGTTTGTCATAAGCTACCTTTTGTACTTATTCAAATACTTTCTTATTATGTTGATCTATTATTAAAGCATTATTTATATTATTAATACCTTGAATAGAGGTTTTTTTTTAAAGTTAAAAGTTATTTTTGAAAGTGTTATCTCTCTAGTGATTTTTTATTACATTTCAAGCAACGATCTTATTGTTGTATTCATTTTTGTATTACAAATTGGTAAATATTTTAAGTCAAGTTTTAAGCCTTAGCGAGTTACGGGGGCGTAACTCCTTTTAAGGGGGTAGAATGCGATAGAGTTTCGCGCTTTTAACTTAAAACGCTTTTTGACCTACTTTTGACTTATTTTATGAGTTATTATGTGAGCCAACTTATTTTATAGAGAGTTTGTGGTATATGTGAATTACATGCTTTACTTCTTACTTGCTTGTTCAAGTTTCGAGGACGAAACTTCTTTTAAGGGGGTAGTCTGTAATACTCCGTTTTTTAGTAAGTTATTATTTATATTTTTATAAAAGTTTTAGTTTTTAAAAAGGTTTTATTTACTAAAAAGGCTTATTATTTATCAAAAAGGCTTTTATAAAAAAGGTTTTGGGTATTTAAATAAATTTTAGCCCAAATGAATTGGGCCTAAGTTTCCTAAGTTTTACATTCAAGTAGTTGGTTCAAAATAAAATTAAAAATATTTTAAAAACATTTCAAAAAGGTTTGTGAAAAGAAAAGAAGAAAAAAAAGAAAAGGTTTAAAAAAGAAAAAAAGAAAAAGAAAAAAAAAGTTTCGGCGCATTCTTAGCGACTAGTTGTTGAAGTTTTGTACTTTTGTTCATTATCTTTTACTTTTTTTATTCTATCTTTTAGTTATTTTATCTTAGATAATTACGTATTATGGGATAATTTATATCTTTTCCGAATCTTAGTTGGATAATCATAAATATTAGATTTATCCTAATTAGTTTATCTTTTTCCTAAATCTATCTTTTAGTTTCCTAATCCTCTTCCGATTCTACCTATCCAACTAGTATAAATAGGGGTCTCCACCCATCATATTTTTCACACCAAATTTGAGAAATAAATCTCTTTTCTCAATTTAAACTCTCTCTCCCTCTTAGCCTACCTTTTCTCTTCTCCCTAGTATTATTATTATTCAAGGTGCGTGTATTTGTAGATCTTTAATAATTGTTTTGCAAGTGTAGTATCATGTTTTTAGGAAAAATATTTTGGAGAAATACATTTTTTATGATTTTATTATGAATGCATCGTTTTATATGAACATGTTTGTAATGTTTATAAATTTTATTTATGAACTTTGAATTATGTCTTTCTATAATATATTTATAAAGTTTGATCTTTGAATTTATATTCAAATATTTTAGAAGGAGTTTGATCTTTTGATTCATGTTTAATATTTAAAAAGGAGTTTTTTGAACTATTATTATTTTTCAAAGGTTAACCCTTGAGCAAGTTATTTTATTTATGCCTTTATATGGCTAAGTTTATAAGAATTATTATTCTTTTTAAAGGAGGATTATTTCCGAAGGATTTTTAGTAGTTATATGATCTTTTATGATCACAATTTATAAAGAGGCCACGGCTTGTTATTTATTAGCAAGAACGGTAGCTATTATATTATTTACCCATGTACTTTTGTATAAGTCATGTGGACAAGGTAGTTCCCCTCGTAATAGACTCAGTAAGGAATACTAAACTTGTGGGGGTGTGCACACTTTAGGCAAGGTACCTAGGCAAGGAAAAAGGATTTTTATCAAGGTTATATACTTTATATTATATAAGTATTATCAAGTATCCAAGAAAGGTTTTTTTGAAATTAAATATTTCAAAAGTTTAATTAAATAAAGTGTTTAATATTCCGCAGATACATGTACTCAGTATTTTTACTGACACGCTTTTGTTTTGTTTTGTTTTATGGCTTTGTCCCTGTAATGACCCTTTTGGTGAGCAGATTTTACAGGTTGATTGATGCATACTTCATATGGGGGAGCTAGTGAGTAATCATAATTAGTCAAGGAGTTGTTATTTTATTTTCTTTAATCCATTGTTTATAGTTGTACAATAAAGTTTATATTAATAAAGAGAAGTTATTTAAGTTATTTCCGCTGCATTAGTTTAAAGTTCAGTTAGTAGTTAGTATTAAAGCCTTTAACGTTATCACGTGGCGGTAATACTCTCAAGTTTCTCAAGGAGTTTTATATTAAAATATCTTTTCCAAAAGAGAGAAATTTGGGGGTGTTACAAAAGCTACCAGGTATCATGTCATTTCAGGTACCCTATTCAAAAGAGCCTGCGCTAGTTATGACCTGCTGCAAAGATGCTTGGAAAAAGATCAGTGGGAGCCCACACTCAGAGAATTCCATGAAGCCGAGTGCAGATCCCATGCAGCAGCAAGGAGTTTGTCAAACAAGATCCTAGCGTATGGATATTATTGGCCAACTATGCGCTAGGATGCAAAACGGTACGTGCAAAAATGCGAGAGCTGCCAAAAGCATGCAGGTATGTCCCACCAGCCAGCTGAGGTATTGCATCCCACCTTGACACCCTAGCCTTTCATGAGGTGGGGCATGGACATTGTAAGAAAAGTACCAGTAGCCCTAGGGCAAAAAGTATTGATGCTAGACTTACGGACTACTTCTCCAAGTGGATCGAAGCTGGGGCATTCCAGCAGGTAAGGGACAAAGAAGTGATATCTTTTTTGCACACTAACATTATTTGCAGGTTCGGAGTACCTAGCGAGATCATTTGTGATAACGGGTCGCAATTCATAAGCGATAAAACAAGGCAGTTTTGTCATGAATGGAACATCAACCTGGTTACCTCAGCACCTAGGTACTCGCAAGCTAATGGGCAAGCTGAGTCCAGCAATAAGGTGATTATCAACGGTATCAAGAGACGTTTAAAAGCTAAAAAAGGAAAATGGGCAGAGGAGCTGCCTAAAGTGCTCTGGGCAAATAGAACAACACCAAGAGGCGCTACAAGAAGGACTCCCTTCTCTCTCGTGTATGGATGCGAGGCAGTGTTACCTACAGAAGTAGCCATCCCTACAGCGTGGTATGGCTTGCTGACTCCAGAAGCTAATGACGAAGAACTCAGCTATGACCTAAACTCCATAGAGGAACTAAGAGATAATGCTCTAATAAGGATGGCTGCGCAACAACAAGTGGTGGCTCGCAGCTTCAACAAAAATGTCAAAGACAAAAATGTCAAGGCCAAAATACTCAGGAATTGAATGCGGGGAAGCTAGGGATAAGCTGGGAAAGTCCTTACCTGATTGATCTAATAGTTGGAAAAGGTGCTTATCGCCTAGTCACTAAGGACGGGAAGGCAGTACCTACAAGCTGGAATGCTTCTCATATCAAGCTGTATCATTTTTAACCTGGGGCATCAGCCAAGTTACCACCGGGCCATAGCCGCCAAAATCTCAAGTAAGGCAACCATTGTTTTGCACAAGGCATTGATCCACCAGGTAAGCAAAATTTTCTAATGTTCTAAGATTGTTGTTCATGGCAACAACCTACCTGGGTTTTATCCATGTCCAGACATATGCAAGGGGTCACAGCACCCAGGCAGACAGCTGGAGCATCAAAGCTTAGCTATATGGTCGCAACACCTAGTCAAGCAGCTAAAGGTCGGAGCACCAGAACTTAGCTGGATGGCCGTAGCACCAAGGAAACGAGCCCAACCAAAGGAAAACAACCAGTACACCAGGTAAACATATTGTTCAAAGCCAATAAGTATAAGCATGCATGCAACAAAAGTGTTTTGGAATTGAATAACATAGAACCACAAGTTCAAAAGGTAAAACATAAGTCAAACGATCAAAAAAGAAATATGTTCATACATAGACACGTTGCCCCCATAGGAAACGGTAAAAACAAAAAAACCAACAAAATATGAAATCAAATTGTTCTAAGTTGAATTTCTAAGAAGCTGAAAAATCAAGAGACTACGCTAGCATCATCACCAGTGACCTTATCCTTGTCACATGGTGCAGCGTCTTCCTGCTGGCCAATTGTGGTCGGGGATTCAGCAGTGGATTGCTCAGAGTCATTTGTCTTACCACATGTAGCCAGTACCTCCAAAGAAGCCATAGAGTCCAGCTTGAGGTATCTGTCAATATAGTAGTTGATACCCTTGTCGTCCAAATTCTTAAAACGTATCAGGTACGCAGCTTCGCAGTCTCTATGATCTTGGCTTCAGCTTGAACATCCAAGACCCTCTCGTCAGCCTCCCTGGCAGCTGTAGTCAGGTGCTCAATCTCCTTTTCAGCTGCAGCTATCTTTTGATCCTTCTCCAACCTCTCTTTCTCAATCAGCTTTAACTCAACAGCTAGTTTGTCTTCAGCATCCAACCTGGCTTGCTTCTCCTTCTCCAGCTTAGTCTGGTGACTCAGGTTGTCCTTTTGAAGACGAGCCACCTTATCTTGAAGAGAAGCCACAGTGCATAAGCTGTCTCTGGCAGCTAGGCAATTCTGGGTAAGCTGGCACAAAAAGGAAAAAGTGTAAGCATAAATAGGTACACTATTATTCAATGTGAAAAGTGGTATACGAATTGTTGCTAACCTGCAATGATAGTTGGACAGCATGATTTAGGGTCACTTCTGGATCCTGTCCTTTGAGCCTCTTTTGTGCAGCTGGGAAAAGAAGCTTGTCAGCTGAAGGCCATATACCACCTTCTAAACCTTCCTCAGCCACGAAGTCAACAGGCAGACTCACGAGAAATTCATCCTCCTTGGGAGACTTAGTTGTAATGTCAATAACGATAGGAGCTGTAGAAGAGCGTAGGTGCTTGCGGGGAGGTTTCTCAGCTTGAAAGTGGCCAGAAGAGGCTGCTGACCTTTTTCTGTTTTTTAGTTTGTCCATAGCATCCTCATCAGAAAGGGTGCTAGATTTAGCTTGAGCTGTGTACAGCAGATAGCTAGCTTAGCCAAAGAGTCTAAGTAAATTCTGGAGTAAAATAAAACACTAGTAGAATAAATGTTATTTGCTGCGCTGATATTGCTGCGGTTTTACCTATACGCAGCAATATAACACGCAAAAAGAAAAGAAAAAATAGAAATTGATAATATTGCTGCGGTTCCCGCCCAAAACCGCAGCAATATTGTGTAACTGACACTTTTTAAAAATAATGTGGGGCCCTGAACAACAAATATTGTTGCGGTTTCCACGTAGGACCGCAGCAATATATTAAAAAAATAATTTTTTAATATATTGTTGCGGTCTTACGTAGCAACCGCAGCAATATTGCTGTCACTAAAAAAAGACGGGGGCTTGCGAAATTAACCCTACTTGCGAAATGTTTTTTTAATATATTCCCTCACTTTCCATCTCTCTCTCAGCGCCTCTCATACCTATCATCAGTTAGGGTTTTCCTCCAACACTTTATCCCTACTGTCACACGCCTCTTAACCTCTCTCTTCCTTTACCTCCTCTCAACCTCTCTCTCCCTCTACAGCATCTCTCCTCTACCACCATTTTCTTTCCTCACCAGCATCTCTCTCTTCCTCTACCGTCGTTCTCTCTTCTTCTACATCCGTTCTCTTTGTCGGCCATTCACTCTTCGTCGGCCATTCTCTTCGTCGACCGCAGTACTTCGTCGACCGCAGTACTCCTCGACCCAATTCATTCGTCACGCGTTTCCTCGACCACAAGTCGTCGTCGGAGGCGTTAGAGTGTTCGATAATCGAAATCCATTTTCGGGTGACGGACAAAGCCACCGTTCGCAGAAGCCGCCTCCGACGAGTTTTTGTTGTTCTTCGCTCGACCTCGCCGCCGGATATTCTTTCTTTTCTTTATTTTTCTTCATTTTTTATTTTAATTTTCGATTTAGATCTAACAATAACTTCTGTATTTTTTACTTTCTTCATTTTTTATTTTAATTTTCGACTTAGATTTAACTATTATTTCTGTATTTTTTATTTTGTTCATTTTTTTAATTATTTTCGATTTAGATCTAACACTTAACTTTTGTAATTTTTATTTAGATATGATGTTTAGGAGTATGTGGTTGATGTTTTATGAATTTGAATGCTATTGTTGTGGAAATACATCTTTTGGTTGAAATATAAGTTTCCTGGAATGAGCTTTGATTTGGGTCATGTTCATGTTATGATTTTTCTAAGTAGTATTTTTGCGAAGATTTTAATTTAATTTTTTTTTTCTTTTGAAAAAGTGCACTTATTGTTGGTGTTTTAGCCCAAAACTGCAGCAATATGTGTACTTTTATAATATTAAAAAAATTCATATTGTTGCGGTTTATGCTAAGAACCGCAGCAATATAATTAATACCTATTGTTGCCCCCCTTAATTGCTGCGCGCCCAAAACCGCAGCAATAGGGCACTTTTTAACCGCAGCAAATAGCATTTATTCTACTAGTGAAATCATACGATTGTAGTCTAGGATTACCTGAAGACATGGAGTTTGTGCGAGAAGAGATCTTTGAGTCTAGTGGAATAATCTCAACTAGGGCCATGTAGGTGCACTCCTCAATAGGTAAATTGAGCAGATATGTTAATCTTTCGGCTTGTTCAGGTATCTGGGAAATTATGGGGCCAAGACCTGCAGATAAAGCAAGGTAAGAACCTAGTTAATTCATTTTTAGGAATAAAAGACAAATTGAATGAATAAGTACCTTTATTAAACCAACCCCCAATTAGAGAGTTCCCAGCTTCGCCTAGTTAGTCTTTCACTACGAAAAAGTATCTGGTTTTCCAGATAGAGTCAGAGGCAATTGTGCCATCTATCAGCGGGGGGTAAGGTGCTTTAGCCCTAAGAGTTATGAAACCCTTGGCTGATTTCCTGATGCTATAAGCTGTCAGGAGTTCGTTTAGAGAAAAGGGGTGGTGCCATGTGTTGGTAAGGGTTTCTAAAACTGAGCAAGTTTTCCACAGAGCTGGCATCAGCTGGCCAGGAGAAAGGTGTAGAACCTCCATAAAAGACCTAGTAAGTGGGGAAAAGTTGTAATTGTAACCCAAAAGAAAAAGGATGCTCGTAATAGCAGATGTAGTTTTCCGGCCATGACTTAGGTCTGCATGTGTGGGTAGGGATGATGATCTGAGCATTTTCAGGGAAATTCCCCAGTTTCTTAAGGCCCTCGATATCTTGTGTAGTGACCGACGAAGAGACATCATCAATTGCTTTACCCATCGGGAGGAAGAAAAGAAAAAGGGCGAAAGAACTTCAGAAAACGAAAGACAGAAGAAGAGAGAATTTACCTGAGAGGAGAAAATTTGTAAAAGAGTAAAGTAAAGTCGAGTCTCATGGAGAAGTGGATAACCCTTAAATACTTGGAGCTCAACGGCACTCTAGTCCAACGGATAAATATTTAATGATATGCAAAAGTTATCTTTTAGCTGCTTATAAGTAATCAAGTGTTAGGTGAGCTTATCTTTTTTCAAGAAATATCACCCTCAAGGCGAGAGAGGTATTTATTGCTACAAGGTGATGCCTTTTGGGCTGAAGAATGCAGGTGCTACCTACCACCGGCTGGTCAACAAAATGTTCGAGAAGCAGCTGGGAGATACGATGGAAGTCTATATAGATGACATGCTGCTCAAAACAAAGAAAGCTGAAGACCATGTGGATCATCTGCAAGAAACCTTCGAAGTTCTGAAAAAGTACGGGATGAAGCTCAACCCTAGTAAGTGTTCCTTTGGGGTCCCAACAGGTGGGTTTCTGAGGTATATCGTCACCCATCGAGGAATAGAAGCCAATCCCAGCCAGGTGCAAGCATTAATCAACATCCAATCACCTCGGAATCTGAAAGAGGTCCAGAAGCTGACTAGAAGAGTAGCTGCGCTGAATAGGTTCATATCCAGGTCGTCTAACAAGTGCCACTTGTTCTACAACGTGCTAAAAAAGAATAAAGGATTCAACTGGACAGCTGAGCATGAAGCTGCGCTATAGGATCTGAAGACTTATCTAACTCAACCTCCCCTACTTTCAAAGCCAGCTGCAGGGGAGACACTCCAGCTATACTTAGCTGTAAGCAGTAAAGCAGTAAGTGCAGTGTTATCTAGAGAAGCAGAAAATCAACAACTCCCAGTTTATTACGTAAGTAAATCCTTGCTGGACGCTGAAACCAGGTACACATCACCCGAAAAACTAGTATTAGCTTTGTACATGGCATCTCGTAAGTTAAGGAATTACTTGAATCTCATCCTATTCATGTTATGACTAATTATCCTACCAAAGCTGTATTAAGAAAACCAAAATGCTCGGGGAGAATGGCCAAAAGGGCTATATCCCTAAGTGCGCATGACATTAAGTATCTACCCAGAACAACTATAAAATTCCAAGATCTAGCCGACTTTGTGGCAGACTTTAGTCCTGACCTAGTAGCTGCAGCTGAAGAGGAAGTGCGCCACATCAATAAAGTAGGTAAGTCCGGATCCTGGCAGCTGTATGTCGATGGATCCTCAAATTTCAGAGGAGCTGGCCTAGATGTAGTACTAAAGTCACTACAAGGGGACATGATAGTACGCGCTATTTGTTGTGATTTTAAAGCCACCAACAATGAGGCTGAATATGAAGCCTTAATTGCAGGCATGATATTAGCATGCGATTTAAAAGCTAACAGTTTACATGTATTCAGTGATTCGCTATTGATAGTAAGCCAGGTAAACGGCGAATACGCTGCTAAAGATTCAAAAATGACGCTGTACCTGGATCTAGTCAAAGAAAAAGCTAAGCTGTTCGAAGAATTCAGCATAAAGCAAATCCCAACAGATCAGAATACCAAGACCGACGCTCTAGCTAACTTGGGATCAACACTCAGAAAATGCGACTTCAAGCCAATACCAATAGCTCATCTAGTTGAACCAGCTATCAGCAAGGAGGTGAATATGGTGCAACCAGACGGCAATTGCGCGGAAAGTACCAGCTGGACCCAGCCAATACTCGAGTACCTGGAGAGGGGCGCCCTGCCAGAAGACAAGCTGGAAGCTAGGAAGCTGCGTATGAAAGCTACCAGGTATAATGTTATCTCATGTACCTTATTCAAAAAAGCCTGCGCTAGCTATGACTTACTGCAAAGATGCTTAGAGAAAGACTAATGGGAATCCACACTCAAAGAATTTCATGAAGGCGAGTGCGGGTCCCACGCAACAGGTAGGAGCCTGTCAAACAAGATTCTAGCATATGGATATTATTGGCCAACCATGTGTCAAGATGCAAAAAGGTACGTATAGAAATGCGAAAGCTGCCAGAAGCATGCGGGTATGACCCACCAGCCAGCTGAGGTCTTACATCCCACCTTGACACCCTGGCCTTTCATGAGGTGGGGAATGGACATTGTGGGAAAACTACCAGTAGCCCCAGGACAGAAAGCCCTCATGCTAGCACTCACGGACTATTTCTCCAAATGGATCCAAGCTGGGGCATTCCAGCAAGTGAGGGACAAAGAAGTAATATCTTTCTTGCACACTAACATTATTTGCAGGTTTGGAGTACCTAGCGAGATCATTTGTGACAATGGATCACAATTCATAAGTAACAAGATAAGGCAATTTTGCCATGAATGGAACATCAACATGGTGACCTCAACGCCTAGATACCCGCAAGCTAATGGACAAGCTGATTCCAGCAACAAGGTAATTATCAACAGTATCAAAAGACTCCTCAAGGCCAAAAAAGGCAAATGGGCAGAGGAGTTGCCTAAAGTGCTCTAGGCAAACAGAACAACACCAAGAGGCGCTACAGGAAGGACTCCCTTCTCTCTCGTGTATGGATGCGAAGCAGTGTTACCTGCAGAAGTAGTCATCCCTACAGCTAGGTATGGCTTGGTGACTCCAGAAGCTAATGACGAAGAACTCAGCTATGACCTACACTCCATAGAGGAACTAAGAGATAATGCACTAATAAGGATGGCTGCGCAACAGCAAGTGGTGGCTCGCAGCTTCAACAAGAATGTCAAAGCCAAAGCATTCAAGGTAGGAGGCTGGGTCCTCAGGAAAGTATTCCAAAATACTCAGGAGCTGAATGCAGGGATGCTAGGGATAAGCTAAGAAGGTCCTTACCTAATTGATCAAATAGTTGGAAAAGGTGCTTATCGCCTAGTCACTAAGGATGGGAAGGCAGTACCTAGAAGCTGGAATGCTTCCCATCTCAAGCTATATCATTTTTAACCTAGGGCATCAGCCAGGTTGCCACCCGGCCACAGACGCCAGAATCTCAAGCAAGGCAACCATTGTTTCGCGCAAGGCATTGGTCCACTAGGTAAGCTAAGTTTCCTTATCTTTGTGATAACTTAAGTACTCTAAGATTGTTGGTCATACCAACGACCCACCTTGGCTTTACCCATGCGCAGACAAACGCAAGGGGTCACAGCACCCAGGCAGGCAGCTAAAGCATCAAAGCTTAGCTATACGGTCGTAGCACCTAGCCAAGCAGCTAAAGGCCGAAGCGCCAAGACTTAGCTGGATGGTCGTAGCACCAAGGAAACGGGCCCAACCAACGATAAGCAGCAAGTACACCAGGTAAACATACTGTTTAAAATCAACGAACATAAGCATGCATGCAACAAAAGCGTTTCTCGAAAGTTAAAAACATAAGTTCAAAAGACGAATCATAAGTTAAAACGATCAAAGGGAAATATGTTCTTACATAAACACGTTACCCCCATAGGCAACGGTAAAACAAAAGCTAAAATTTAAATGTTCTAAGTTAAAGTACTAAGGAGCTGAGAACTAAGAGTTTATGCTAGCATCATCACCAGCAACCTTATCCTTGTCACCTTGCGTGACATCTTCCAGCTGGACCATTGTATTCGGAGACTCAGCTGTGGAAAGCTCGGAATCATTTGGCTTACCACCTGTAGCTAGAGCCTCCAAAGCAGCCATGGAGTCTAGCTTGAGGAATCTGTCAATATAGTAGTTGATGCCCTTGTCGTCCAAATTCTTGAAGCGTATCAGGTACGCCAGCTTGGCAGTCTCTATAATTTTAGCCTCAGCTTGAACATCCAAGACCCTCTCCTCAGCTTCCTTGGCGGCTGCAGTCAGGCGTTCAACCTCCTTCTCAGCTGTAACTATTTTTTGATCCTTTTCCGACCTCTCCTTCTCAATCAGCTTTAACTCAGCAGCCAACTTGTTTTCAGCGTCTAACCTGGCCTGCTTCTCTTTCTCCAGCTCAGTCTGGTGGCTCAGGTTGTCCTTTTTCAGGAGAGCCACCTTGTCTTGAAGGGAGGCCACAGTTCGTAAGCTGTCCCTGGCAGCTAGACAGTTCTGGGTAAGCTGGCACAAAAGAAAAAAGGGTAAGCACAAGTAGGTACGCTAGTATTCAATATGAAAGACAGTGTACGAATTGTTACTAACCTGCAGTAGTGATAGCTGGACAGCGTGGTTCAGGATCACTTCTAGATCCTGTCCTTTGAGCCTTTTCTGTGCAGCTGGAAAGAGAAGCTTCTCCGCTGAAGGCCACAAGCCGCCTTCTAAGCCCTCCTCAGCCAGAAAGTCAGTAGGTAAGCTTACATGGAATTCATCTTCCTTGGGGGATTTGGCTGTAATATCAATGATGATAGGGGTTGCAGATGAGCGCAGCTGCTTGCGGGGAGGTTTCTCAGCTTGAGAATGGCCAGAAGAGGCTGCTCGTATTTTACTATTTTTCAACCTATCCATGGCATCCTCGTCGGAAAGGGTGCTGGATTTAGCTTGAGCTATATGCAGAAGGTAGCTAGTTTAGCCCAAGAATCAAAACAACATTCTAAAATAAAAAAAGCAAGATTGTAATCTAGGGTTACCTGATGACATCGAGCTGGTGCGTGAAGAGAAAATTCGCAAAAGGGTAGAGTAAAGTAGAGTCTCAGGTAGAAGTGAATAACCCTTAAATACTTGGAGCTCAACGGCACTCTAGTCCAACGGATAAATATTTAATGCTATGCAAAAGTTATCTTTTAGCTGTTTATAAGTAATCAAGTGTTAGGTGAGCTTTTTTCAAGAAATATTACCTTCAAGGCGAGAGAAAAATAAAATAACGAGCAATAAAAAAGTTGGATTTTTTAAGTTAATGATTTCACTATAGACACACCTAAATAATTTTGTAAGTGACATTTAAGCAAGTCTGACAGCGCATTAAGAACAAATTCTTGCCAATATTCTGAATGTTATTAGAGGAGTTTCTCTTTTAAAGTGCTTTAAAGATTTTAGCGACTTTTTTATATTGTTCACAATAATAAATTTAGAATAAGAAATTACATGAAGGAAGGTTATATTGGAGGTAGCAACAAAAGGGGTATGCTTGACTCCTCATACGCCATTCACAGAGGCCATCAATTACACGATAGACTCTGTGAATGGCATACAGGGAGCCAGGCACATGAAATAAAATTTAAACCACCCTATAAGTACAGTAATTTATCTATATTGTAGATAAGTTTTTCATGCATAGGAAAAATATAATAACGTATGCACCAAAAGGCAGTAGGTAATACTAAGAGGAAAATAAAGGTTGAAAATCATATTTCTTTTGTTTGTTTAGGAATGAAAAATAGATGGAAACAAGAAGTGAGAAATAATATTATAATTTGTTTACCAAGGATGATACTTGAGTTTCAAGGAAATGGGAATAGTGGAAAAATTTAAGGCTTGAAATTCTGAAAGCAATATAACATTAGCCTAACAATTTCCTCCTTCATTCCATTAGGATACACACCAAACAATAATATAGGGATGAGAATGAAAGATTGGTACAAGTAATGAAATGAAGTGTGTTAACTAGAGATAGATAGAGTGAGAGTCTGAGAGAGGCGGAAAGAGAGGGGGGTGGGGGGCGGGAAGGGAAACGAGATTATGTGAGTTGCAAAAATTCACCCCCACAACTAAATACCCACAGAACAGAGGTTGAAAGAGAGGACAGAGAGATTAAGGGATCCAAGTTGGGATTATCAACCATGCAATTTCCTAAACTATCTCACCTATTTTCTCTCTTATGAGTTTGTGATAGGTTTGGTGGTTTGAATGATGTCAACATTTCAAGCGCAAAACTCGAATATATATACCTTTTCAATAGTGAAACCGCATTTGTCATGCATCATTGAAAGAGTATTGTGCACTCTATTTCCCTTCAACAAACCCTGTTATGAGATGAAAAATATAAAATAAAAAATAAAAGATGGGCTTTATAAGTACAAAGTAGACTATAAAAAAGAAAAACAAGTTGTGAACATTATTTTCCATGACTTTTTCAGTCTTCGACAACTATTATTTTGATTCACTTGTTTGTTATATTCTCATAATAAGAGAAATCAAAATCAAATGCTAATTTTTTTATTAGTAAATATGTAAATTCATTATAAGTAGGGGTAATAATGAGTCTGACAAGCTCGCGAGCAGCTCGTGCTCAGCTCGGCCAAAGGTCGGCTCGTTGAAGCTCGGTTCAAGCTCGGGCTCGGCTCAAGACTTAAACCAGCCGAGCCAACCTATCTCGTAAAACTCGTGAACAGCTCGATTATTATTTTATACTAAAAAATATTTTATGCTGAAAAAATAATTTATATTAAAAAATATTTTACATTAAAAAATTGTTTATTTATTAAAATATATATGAAGTATTTCTTTTAAAATATTAACCAAAATATATAATAGAAGAACGATAAAAAAAAAGGTGAAAACCACTAAAACAAAAAAGGAAACAAAAAAGATAGAAAAGTTAAACGAGCTCGAGCCGAGCCCAATACTATTCGGGCTCGGCTCGCTCGATAAGCATCCCTAATTATAAGATCGTGGATATAATTTTAAAAATTTAGAAAAGAAATATTATCTAGTAATTAGAAAATCCCAACAAATCTAAATTAGGTTAAACCAAGATGACAGATGGAAGAACAAGCACATACTATATCTTTAGTGTATCATATGAAGCATTAACTTGAAAATACTCATTTATATTTACTGAGTTGCTAACCCATCTAACTATTAGTAACAACAATTCATACAGGTTCAATATTACCATATATATATAGAGAGAAGTGAGTTCATATGAGAATGATACTTACATGAGAAATGAGAATGAATTTTACGCGCTATAACTCTAATGAAAAAGTGATGTAACTCATCAAAAAAAACAAGGTATATTAGAAACAAAAATTCAAAATTAAAACTTTTTTTTTGCTCTTAATTTTTTTAGGTGGGTATAACTCTAATGAACAAGTGTTATAACTCTAATCCAATCGTGTGGTTGAAATTCATTCTCATTTCTCAGGTAAGGAGCATTTTCATGTGATCTTTCCCATATATATATATATCATAACATGTCATAAGTGAAAAATCATATAAATTGGTATAAAATAAAATAAAATTTCCTGTGAGATTTTAGTATATAAAAGATCACAATCAAAACTATTTTTTCATCACGACGTTAAAAATGGGTGCAATGTTTGCGTATTTGATATTTTTAATTTTTATTAGTTATTCTATTTTTTTGGGATACGTGTTTCTTTCATCTCCTGCTTTGCCTCTCTTCACTTCACTTTCCCTCCTTTCCATGCTTTGTTTTTTTCCCGAATTTAGTTTTGACCACAAGTACTTTTTAGTTTTAAGATAAACAATTCTCCTAAACAAGATCCAAAATATAGTAGATGTCGCTCTAGTAGAGGAAGGTGTTAACATAGGTACAAAGGATTATCTAAAACCTTGATGGACAAAAAGGCCCTTCACCCCGTTATGGATGATCTACACTCAAATCTTTCATCAACTCCGTGCTAAAGGAGCGATTGCAAATACCATACAGGGGGAGGCCACCAAACTGAAACGTTTATGAGCCTTAAGGGGAATATTCAATATATGATTGCTGATAAAATACTTCAATTGTTATAGGATTCAGGCAATATCGACATATCTCTTGTTGCTCTCCCTAAGCCCAATCACATATATCCATTAAAATATATGGGCTTACATAGTTCCTATTAGCCATAAAAAAGGGTATGCAGCTCCTCACTTTTTATTACGAAAGAGACCTCATGAATATCAAAGCGATATAGTCATCTCGTCAGGTGACATAAAAGTCTAGACTTAGGATTTCATTTTTTGTTTTACTTGTCTTTCTTTTAACTGCCGAGTCTAATACACTATTTTCTTTTATTGTATTTAAAATTAATAAATGAGCATTTATCTTCATTAATAAACATAATGTAAATCATGGTTATCGCCTAAAATCATGAATTTATAATTCTCACGACTTGTTAAGTAAAGGCAATGAACATAACTGTCATAAAAGAGGCATTCCTCCCTTCACCATGACCATGCCTCCAACCCTTATCGCCTAAACACAAAACTTTCCTCTCCTTTTCACCTACCTTAACAAAAGTACATATGACATCAATATACATAACAAGCAAAAGAGAAAGAATGAGCAATAACAAATAAAAAAGAGCAACATCAGAAAAAGATGAAATAATCAGAAAAAACGAGATGTATTGCAAAATAAGCACATTAATAACTCCATTTTGTTAAATGCACTTCTATTAAATCCTTTAACCTTGAATCTAGAGCGCCACATTAACCTAAAGGCCTTAACCTGCATAACCAAATTTCAAACATTAATATACGTTATAATCAAACTATACCTCTATCACAACCCTTTTCATAAACAACCCACAACCAAACCACATCCCTATAAACCTCAAAAGACACACCAAAACCCACTAGGTCGAAAATCCATGAGGGAGACTTCAGCAAAAGTTAAGGTATCTTCTCATTCATTAGTATGAACTACAAATGGTTTGTTTCTATTAAAGATATATAGGAACCTCACCCCGAGGTCTGACTACCTCAAACCAAGCCAACCTTACACAATTATCCACCCATTTCAAAACCTCTTTCAAAATCAAAACACGTCAAAATCATTGCCCATAGCTCCAAGCACAACGCTCGACCACCAAATAAAATGATTAGATCTAAGAATGACTTGATTCTATCATGAATATGTAGGAAACCTCTTTCAAGGCCTGACCATTGCAATTAAAAAACATATTGTTAAGGCTTTCTTAGGCCCGCGATCACCAAATACCGAATTTTCAATGCTCATCTCTAAATTTAGAACTATACTGGGGTTTAAACCTACATCATTACCCTACCTCATTGTATGAGTCATTTCATTATGGCTCCGCCTATTTTTTTTATTTCTATTGCTTATCGTTTTCAACTACATTATAATCTTCTAATCAACCATAACAAAACCTTGCAAAACTCAACACTCTGACCATGCTTCATCCGTAGAGTGTTTCTTTATTTAGCTTTATTCTCTTCTCTTTTTCACCTTAGGAACCCGATGTGGAATCTTTGGTCGAACCTTTCACTTAGCATGACGAGATATCTTCATAATCAAGTCAAAAGTTTTTACCAGCTCTATTGTTGCTGGGGGCTGCATAGCAAGTCCACACAGAAGGCATGGGCTCTAAGCCTATTTTGATAAGTATTTCATTACGAGTCCATATAGAAGGTCATGGGCTCCAGACCTATATAAATAAAATAATATGAGATCATAACTATTTATGGGCTCACTTAGGTCCACAGTAAACTAAACTCGAATATTCATTCTATAACATATTTCAAATTAGACACAACCTACATGGATAATCCTTGTGGGCTTTCTATTTATCCCCTTTAAGTAAACTATCTATTGTCTAATAGAAGAAAATTAAGCTTTTAGAGGAGCAATAGAGAATCCCACCATATCTCTCCATTTGCATTACATGTCTTCATTTCGTATCATATAAACCTTGTTTTATTGCACATCTGCATTTCGTATCACTAAAACCCTGATTAAGCATTGCATGCATCCTTCATCCTTAGTCATAGAATTCTAGCGTGAATCATCGATTCACACACACACCCATACATACATACAACACGATCTTTAAGTTTAGAGTATTTGAGGTCACTCTTTATAGGTCAAATCATTTCTTATCCATACATTAGCACTTACATGACTGGTCACATGCATGTCGAATAATTGTTTGTTTGCATATATCTATTCTTTGCATTTTACACATATCAACATTTCATCAAGTGAAGAACTTTATGCGGGTTATATTATGCCAAATTCAGCAGAATTTGTATGAGCAAAACTTCATAAATATCATTTGCACATCTTGAAGATATTGATAACAACTTATCCGGCATTGAACAAATCTATATATACATGTTATATTCTGCTAAATCCAGCAGACTCTAGACGCTAAGACCGTAAGAGGGATCATATGCGCATACCGAAGACATAGACAATGCTAAATCCAACATTGAACAACCCTCTATGGGTTATATTCCGCCAAATCCAGCAGGCTTTATACGAGAAGACCATTACAAGGATCATTTGCGCATCCTGAAGACATTGACAATGTCAAGTCCAGCATAACAATTCTATATGGGTTATATTCCACCGAGGCCTGCTGACTTTATACAAGATGAGTGTAAGAAGGATTATTTGTGCATCCCAAAACATCGATAATGCCAAGTCCAATGTTAAACAACTCTATATGGGTTATATTTTGCAGAGGAGTGTAGACTCTATACGGGAAAACCGTCAGAAGGATCATTTTTGCATCCCGAAGACGTTGGTAACACCTTGACCAACGTTAAACAACAAAATACGGGTTATATTCCACCGAGGTGTGCGAAGGACATTGACTAAGAGCTCTGTATGGGTTATACTCCGCCGAGGCGTGCAGGCTCTGTAGAAGAGAAGCGTAGGATGGATCATTTGCTCATTTCGAAATTAATGATATCATTAAATCCAGCATCAAACAACTCTGTTTGGGGTATACTCCACCAAGGCATGCAAACTCTATAAGGGAAAAGCGTTAGAGGAACCATTTACATATCTAGAAGAGACCGACAACAGTAAATCCAGTGTTATTATAAAGACAGCGAGAACGTCAAATCCAACGTTAATATTGTTCATATTCCAAAGACAACAATGACGTAAAAATCCAGCGTTAATAATAAGCTAAATATAGCTCAAATCAACATCAGATCAACATTAGCCCTAGAGTCGGATGAATAACTATGACCACCTTGAGCCAGACAATGCTCAGAATAGTCTTTCATATGTCATTCACTATACATATATGTTTCTGCGAACTTATGAGTGTTTATTATGAGTGTTTTGCAGTTATCGACGTTACAAAGAGTGGTCCTAGATTGCAGACTATCTAGAATCATTCTCTGTTCCGTCACCGGATATGATGACTATTCATTTTTGAAACCTCTGTCAAAATGGGGACTTGTGAAGTCATATAAATATATCTCCCCATTTTACTATCTTATGATGATTACTACATACATCCGCTCTAATTGGATCGGATCGAAGAAAGAATAGATATCAGTCTAGAATAAAATATTTTAAGTGCAAACCATATTCCAACCCGTTTTAATAACCATTTCTGAAAAACATTTTATAAATATTTTATAAAAGTCCAATGTCAAAAACGTATTAAAATTATTGTATCAAATCCCATCTTGATAAAACCTTTTAAAGATAGTTTTATGAAATCCTATTTTCTAAAACTCCTTTATTGTCGTCTTAATTAATATAGCTAATTAATTATAATAATTTGTTTTATTAATAATTATCTAAAATATTTTCAAAATATCATTTATAAATATCTTTTATGAAACTTCATATTTATCTCAATATTTTCAATAAAAATATTTTAATCACCGGTTACTTCTTAAACACCTAATACTATATAATACCCACATCACCCATTAGTCTCCACCTTCTAATTCCTTCATGACCTTGTATAGGTGTAACATCCTACACTTCTTAACTGATGCTAGCTATATACACTTCGAATTCACAAATTACAACTAATACTGAATAAACCTCAAATTACATTCTCTTGGAGCATAACGTTGCCCAAAAACAACACTCTTGTTACAATATGATCCAAACATAATCACTTCTACTAAGATTCCAAAATATGGTATAAACATATATAACAAATCTATTTCCAATAAACATCTAGTTATCTTTAACTCCATTAACAACATTTCGAAACATAATAATCTTCTCGTTCATCCATTATATACTAAACTTCATGCCATACCTGCAAACTTACCAAGAATTATCTCTGCCCCTATATGGACAGGTTCCAAGAACAAAATCAGGAAATATATATGAGTACACATTGTCCAACCAGAAATTTCCTTTGGTGGCTCAAAAAATATTTACATTATCTACCACTTTCCTTAAGAAAATTTAATGTCTTCAAGTAACGTAATACCAAGATAACGAAACTTACAAGTAAGATAAAAAGATTTAATAGTAGTGTATAGCATATAACAATGTCACAAATCTTCACAAGAGAAATATATACTTAAATGTATGTCAACGAAAACTTTAAATTATTTCGTATCTGTTTCACAAAACACATCGCTGTTATTTTTCTCAATATTTATCTCTCAGAAACAATTTACTAAATTGAATAACTCCAACAATTCAGAAAAACATCATCGGGAGCATATCTTAGAAAAACCTATAACATAAACCTTTAGATTTTCATAGAGGAAAGAAGCATTTGTAAAGATAACTATTATGAATTTATATACTTCCTCCGTTTTTTATTAGATGTTACACTTTTCAAATCACGGACTCCTAGGTAATTTTTGGAGAGGAGAGAGATAGAGAGAAACAAAAACAAAATGGTCCCATGTGAACATGCGATAGGAGAGAGATAGAGAGAAGTTATTACCCAAAATAAAAGTGTAACATCTAATTTAAAACATCCTAAAATAGAAAGTGAAATATCTAAAAAGAAACGGAGGAAGTATGAACTTTTATATCATGAAGTACTTTATGGTTGTTCCCCTTAACAAGAGAATACGAATAGAGAAGGACTATGCCACTACTCTAAACCCATGGGGACGTCTCCTCCACACATTTTGTGCTACTTGCAAGACTTATTACCAGGACATGTCCCGTGATTTTATATCACACACATACCACGATGTGTTCAGCACTGCTGTTGCAGTATTTTCCCCATCATATAAGTATCAAAATACTTAATTTATAGTTTTTACAAACCCAACTATTCGATAACTCAAATTTATAGTTCTCAAAATCCACATTTATATATAATCAATATATCAAACCATAAATACACTTTTTTACATACATTCATAATCTTCTAAAATGATTTGACAATGATTCTATACATAGAACCATAGGCCACACATCTTTGGCAAAATCCCTTTATTTCAATAAGATCGTCAAAATCGATATATAGTTTACATCAAAATCAACTTCATAAATGTATTGTAGTTGGAACCACATAGATTCGCAAATCGGAGAGCTTATCATAAAATCATTGAAAAACATGAAAACCTTGTTGAAGTACCCATAGCCATTCCGCTAATTTTCATGTAAAACTTTAATTCATCATTTCTATGAAAAACTTGGTATAGTAGTATAAGAACATAAAGATTTAGTGTAAAATCAAATGAATATTCTTAGCTAACAAAATCGATCCCAGACTTGTTCATACAATCATATATCGAAATATGACTAATGTTCATAGGCTTATCGCAATTTATCATCATCAATCTCATTGGTAAAACATAACATATAACCAATATTCACTCTTGGATTAATGCTCATAACCATGGATTCACCAAAATTATGAATTCGCAAATCACATTTTTAAATAACCCGAGTTTAAACCAAACATACAAGTGTAACAAGCTTAAGTCATGACATTCATAAGTTTATATGGAATACCAATTTCTAGTTGTAAGGTGGAAGGACGTGTGTACCTCATTCGATCCCCGACATAGCTTCAAGTTGACTCTATTTAAACTTCATCATCGAGGTACATTCCTATAAACTCACTCCAACAACATATATAATTAAAAAGTATTCATTTGTCTATATATAAGAAACTCATATCATTAATTCTTTTTCGTATGACCTTAATAAATACTTTGCCCCATGAGTCATTCTCTATAGCCGGAACAATGACAATAACAATATATATATACACACCTCTCTAGCTAACTAGCAGATAAACCAATATCTCGTTCATCTTGTATAATTCTTAAAACCTTTGAATCAACTGTCCTTAAGTAGTTACAATATTCCAACTGTCATTATTCCGCAAATCGTTTAACCATCCTCAATTTATGAATAAAATATTTATGTTACCTAATTCCTCTTAACAACATTGATATAACTTACAAGTTCAATCCTTTTTATAAACTTAACTTCTCGAAACATGAAACACAACTTAATTTGTAAATCGATACATAATTATGTTCTATAGAATTCAAATGCACAAGCTCATTTATTTTCGACAACTCGCATGAGAATTATAGTTGAGCCTGAAATAAAAAACATTATTAAAAAAATTCATCATTTCTTTTCCTAAATTTAACTTCCCAAGGAAAAGGAAATATAAATACTCATCTTACACAATTAATAAAAAATATCAAAACTAATTTGAACTCACAAAGTTTAGCACTGAAAAGAAAAAGAAACTTGGAATGGAAACATATACCTAAGCAAGGAATAATCTTTGCTTCATCTACAATGAAATAGAGACTGAATGGGAAGGTGAGTATTGAAGAAATAATGATCTATGAAACACATCCAACACCACAATCAGCAACTCAGAGTAAGAAGAAGCAGCACTGCAACAACACCACCCAACCGCTGCAATTCTAGACACAAGATGATAGCAGCACAAATATTTAAGATGTCATATCTCCTAACTCCCAACTTCGAACTGATTAATTTTTGTATCTAAATTCAACAATCAAAGATATCTACAACTTTGTTGCACAACTATGTACAAAAACTGACTGGATATAAGAGAAAATTGAGGAAAAAGGCTGTCAAAAACAGAGGACAAAGAAAGCTTATGAGTATTGGGGTTCTATTCCACCAAAAAATTGCTCTAATTTCAAGAAACATTATGTGGTAGATTTAATTCCTAAATTTCACCCATAATTGGTAGGAAGATTCATTCCCTTTGGGGAATGATGAAGAAGACCGAATAAGGAGACACGATGAGAAAAGAGTGAAAAAAGATTAGTTTTTAGTTCTTCTAATAAGGATGGATTACTATAAACAAATTCATGGGTTTTCTTGAGAGATCTGGATAATTCATTCACGCTCATTTCTTCTTCTTTTTTTTCATTTATTGATGAGGTCAATTTTGTAATTTCAATGCATACGGTTTAAAATTTGATTTTGTTTCCAATCATATTCGAATTATAGAATTTCATAAATTCAATAATATCAAAATGGATTTAAAAATTCTGACTAGACTACTAATTGTGATTAACATTACATAAAAGTTGCTTAAAAGTTTGGCTTACACTCTTCCACCCTTAACAAAAATCTTCCTTGAAATTGGATAGTAAAAACATTAGAACATCTTAAAACTAAGAAGATCACATCAAATAATTTCAACAAAAATCAACTCTTAACTTAACTCCTATATCTCGAAATTTGATTTCTTCCCAACTCAATAATGACTATACTATGATCCAAATTTTCCACAATTCTATTCAATAAAACTCAATTTCCCATAAATCTTCATTCACACTACAAACCAAAATCGCAATTGAATATTTCACTTCACAATTCCTATAACACTCAAGCTTTTCTTAGCTTATATTCCGTCCTCAATAATTCTCAGCCCAAATCGAGTTACAACAATCCCAAGAATCTTTTCCCCCACTATGTGGCTACTCAGCATATGGTGATAGGGTTGGTCTAGTAATTAACAAGAAAGTTCCAAAACCTCACTACAATATCAATTCTACTCTCCAAGTTGAAATACCTAGTTTGAGTAATCATAATAATCAAATAATCCCAAATCATTATCAATGAACTCCAAAATATATCATCCCATTCATTGTCCATAAATTGTAGCTCATATACACCTGCTCTAAATTCTAAATAAATTTCACACATCTCTAAATTCCTTTACACAATGCCTCACAACTCATAACAAATTACATATTTGTTAAATGCTCAAGACTCAAACATCATATAAAGTATTTCCTCATTCAGATAGGATTACAAATTTACAAACTAAGTTCTCTATACGTCTCATAACCAAAACAAGACGTTAATACCAAGTCGTTCACACACTTTTATTTTTTGTTATAATTCTAAGCTTTCATGGTTCTTATTTAAGTTTACGATGTTTTTTGAATAACTGAAGATCAATAATTAGCTTTTACATCACAATCGTCACGTCATATCACTAATTCCATACTTTTATTTCTCACCAACCAAATTTATACAATGTGAGTTCCCAGACCATGTTACCACATCAAATACTAGTTATCACTTTACTTGCCTAATTTTTTTAACGATCAATCAGATTACAAAATTTAACCCGCCAAACTTAACCCAACTTACACATTCTAACAAATATCTCACTTCAATGGAAGACATCTCACTTCATCAATGAAATGCTTACTCTTACATCTATTCGAACCTTTGAAACTTAAATTCTCAACATCTATCCCCAAGCTAATTTATACATATATACCTTTTAATCAACCCCATAAACCTATCTCAACTCATAAGCCATGATATGAAGATTACGACAACCCTAAAAACAACTTTGCTCTGATATAATTTGTAACAGCCCAAACTTTCTAGCTGCTAGCTAAACATAATTAGCATTCACAAATCACCACTATTACTGCATAAACCTCAAATTACATTCTCTTAGAGTAGAGCATTACCCAAATACAACGATACAATCTCAATACATAATCACTCCTACTAAGATTCTGAAATATCTTACACAAAAATATAAAAAATATATTTCCAATAAACATCTATTTATCTTTAAATCCATTAATACCATTTCGAAACATAATAATCTTCTCGTTCATCCATTATATGGTAAGCTTCATGCCATACCTGAAAAATTACCAACAATGAACTCTGCCCCACCATAACAGGTTCCAAGAACAAATTAAGGAAAACTGAGTATACGTTGTCCAACAAGAAATTTCTTTTGGTGGCTTAAAAATATTTACATTATTGTAGGCCGCGTGATTTTATGTTCTCCAATCGTAATGTGAGCGCGTACTACTCTATTGTTAAGGTTTTATTGAAAATATTTTTGAAGTCGCCAACAAGTCTTTAAGAGGAAACTTATAAACCTAATTGGATATTGAAAATGGCATAGACATCTTAGGACTTATCTATTCTAGATTTCCCCAATCGACCTCTACTAAATATCGATTCATATAATAGTTTTATGCAAAAGAATAATCATAGAATATTTTTATACACCCTAAAAATATTAGTCTAAATTTGTTCAGGAAACACATAAAAACTATTTTTAAGCGACAAATTATTAAGCAATACTATTACAAGATACCTAACAGATTGTCCAAATTATCTGAATTATTTAGAATAGTTCTTTAGATTTTGTACAAACCATGCATAGGACAATCAAATCAACATGAATATTACATACAAAAATAAGAGTTAGAATGTACAATAAAACATCATGACAAGATATTCTTAGTAGCTTCAAGGCAATAAAAAATATGAAATTATTCAAGAGCCCTCAAAAATTATACCTATGCGGTTTTGGATTCTGAAAAATCACAAGCAAATCAGGAAACTACACTTCATGCAACCCCCATGCCAGGTGCAGGATGATATGACATGTGAGGCGGAAATCCATGTATCAGGTGCACCAAGTAGAACACTTACAAGTGGTACGAGCTTTTTAAAAACTATAGGAAAGAAGGAAATGCGTGTCACACATAGCAGTTCGCTAGGTGTAAGACTCTATGTTAGTCACAAATCCACGTGTCAGGTGTTGATTGGCGTGCTTGAAATGGCTTGGCTAATGCATTGGACGCACGTGGCGTGGTAGGCGCAACGCGTGCGTCTACCTCATTTGCCGGCTTTTTTACTTAAAAACGTTTTAAAAGATATTTGTTAAAAATAATAAATAAACAATTAGGCTTTTAAAATATTTTAAAATGGACTTTAAATATTGTATGGGTTTAAAAATACAATTAATTATCATGAATAATTAATTGGGCTTTAAATAAGATTGCAAAACACATTGTAAATGTATTTTGGGTTGGCTCTTGGGATTGCTCATTCGCTGGGTTGCGCCAACTAATATCGCGGTATGTTTAATCATTGGACCCTTAAACGGAAAGACACGATTAGGTGTCTACCGAAGCCCCCACTTTGACTGAGTTTTGTAAAATCGGAGGTCAAAGTATTTGTGGTGGGAGAGAAAATGATTCTACAATCTAAAATCATCCTTTTGCACCGCTACCTGCAAAATAAGCAAAACTTTTAGGAACATGCATGTGTGGAACATATAAATATGTAAAATTGAGATGGTGTGTGATAGAAAGAGTCATGAGCTATTTTCGGCCTCGGCTCATGTCAGAGTTACACTATCTTGATTGGTATTGGTCCAGAGACCTAACGGGCTTCTTCTGTTTTAATGGTGCGGAGACTTAGCAATCATCTTCCGCTTTTCTGGCAGGTAATGGTATGTAGACCTGACGATTATATGTCGCGTTTTTGATTGATGATGGCCCACACACCTGACGATTGTTTGTCACCTTTTTGATTGATTGATGGTGGTACGTAGACCTCACGATTTTCTGTCACCTTTTTGATTGATTGATGGTAGTTCACAAACCTGATGGTTGTCTGTCGCCTTTTTGATTGATTGATGGTCCGCAGACCTGACGATTGTCTATCACATTTTGATTGATGGTCCACAAACTTGACGGTTGTCTGTCGCCTTTAGGTTCATAATGATCCGTAGACCTAACGGTTGCATGTCATTCGTATAAAGTTGTTCATGCTGGATACGAGAAGTTCATTCGCTAAAAAGTGAGAGATATAACTTATGAAAAGTTCATTAGCTAAAAAGCGAGTCATATAAATTGCGAAAAGTTTATTCGCTAAAACCCGATAAATATAATGACTTAGGAAAAGTTCATTCACTACAAAGCGAGAAACATAACTTACGAAAAGTTCAATCGCTAAAAAGGGAGAATGGATAGGACATATTGATGATCTAAACTATGAGGATATAATGTAAGAATGGGAATCGTATTTTTTTGATTTTTTTTTTTATTTTCGTTAGCTTGCCATAACTTCATCGGATGAATTCTTCTCTTCTTTGATAGTTAAACATCTTCTTTTCTTGCTAGGTAAGAGCATGGACGGCTTGCCCTCTTGGAGGGGCTTTGCCTGTGCCTTCTCTACCTCATGCTTCAACTCACTTATATGGCTTTTCAGTTTCTCGCCCGGCTCATCCTCCATGGCCTTTGGCCGCTCTAATTTATCCTTCCATGATGATGGTCTCAAAGTAGTAAGATAGCATTCTCTTGCCGCCTGCTAGTCTCCATACAACGACCCAATTTTCCCACTATCACACTCAAATTTCATGAGCATCAGATGAGTCACAATGACGGCTTTGATATGATTTGAGGTAGGTCGTCCGAGGATGACATTGTAAGCTGTCAGATCTCGTACTATCAAGAACTTCACAAAAAACGTTCTCGCAGCTTCTTTGTCTCCAACCCTGACGGGCAGGGTAACCGTCCCCATAGGATGAATTACCCCTCCGCCGAATCCAATGATAGGATGATTAACAGGAACCAAATCATTTTCATCAAACTTTAATCTTGAAAAACAATCCGCACTGATGATGTCGGTAGAACTTTCTGTATCAATCAGGATCCGTCTTACCCTGAGATTAGCAATCTTCATCTTTACCACCAGCGGGTCGTCATGAGGGGTTCTTATCTTTCCTCGATCCTGCTCACTGACCACTATCTTGGGGAAAGGATCAGCCTCAGCCTGATTGGTGAGAATCACCTGGCTGAGTTCCCTCAGATAATTTTTATGGCCGTGAGTTGTAGGACCTCCGGCTGCAAATCCCCCAGAAATTACCATTACCACGTCTTCATCAGTACTTTCGTCATCTTTCCTTCTTCCCTCACGATTATCTTTTTTCTGGAATTTCTTTCCTGACGAGGGTAGATAAGAGTTCATTTTCCCCTTTCGGGCCAAATCCTCCAATGCTCTCTTGAGATGCTTGCACTCATTCGTCTCATGACCACAATCTTTGTGGAAATGACAGTATTTACTTTTGTCCCTATTTCTGTAGGGTGTCTTCATCTCCGCCGGCGCCTTCAACTTATGTTGATCCTTGATTTCCATGAGAATGGAATACTGATCTTTGTTGAAATCTATGGGCTCAACTGAGGCTGCCGGTTCAAACCTCCTGCTCCTCTTGGACGAGGTAGTCATTGAAATCATAGCCCAAGTTTTAGCTTTCTTGGGAAGACTCTTTTTTGGCTGAATAGCCTCTTCAATTTTCTTTGCCTCCGGCTGTTTTGCTTCTGCACAAACCTCCGTGGCATGGATAAAAGCTTTGGCATCTTTAAGAGCCTCTGTTAAGGTTATCTTCTTCTTCACTAAATCAAATTTAAAGCTGCCAGGTCTTAGACCTCGGATGAAAGCGTCAAATGCTACTGCAGCATTCAGATCCTGAATCTGCAATGCTTCCAAATTGAACTGCTTCACATAACTCCTTAGGGCTTCTTTAGGCCCTTGAACTACCTTTCCTAAATGCATGCTTGTCTTATGTTCTTGACGGTTTGCCATAAAATGGCTGGTAAACAAGATACTAAGCCCAGTGAAATCGTTCTCCGAGTTAGGAGGTAAATTGGTGAACCACTTCTGCGCCACTCCCTTCAATGTGGCCGGAAAGTTCTTACACCATGTAGCGTCATCAACACCCTGGATGTACATCTGGTGTTTGTAGGCTGACAAATGATCGTCTGGATCTGTTGTACCATCTAAAAGGCTCGATCGTCGGGAGCTTAACCTTTGGGAAAGGAGGAGACTCCATTATTCTGACCGAAAAGGGAGTCGGCCAATTAATCTGGAGTGCCCCAACCTGACCCTCAGTGGGTATGTGCTCCTGGCGGTATTCCTTTAATACTGGGTTTGAAGAGGTATTGGCGATGGCCTGACACCTATACACCATAGGTTGCACCACTATTTTTTCCTGCCTTGGCTGAATAGCCGAAGGTCCATGACTTCTTCCTGCTACCTTAGATGGAACTCTCAAAGAAGGATCCTTCATGTAAGGAGTAGAACCTGAGGCTGAACGCTGAAACGCAGCATCCCTCTTAGCCTCTAAATACTCCCTAGCATCTGTCTCCATCATGTGACCAGTGGGAGGAATGTTATCTCCTGGACGGACTACCAGCTTCCAGTCCATCTTCCTCCTTGGCTCACTAACAGCTGGCTGCTTTCCCTTAGAAGGTGGCCTGGACAACTCTGGCCATGCTGGGCGGCTGGTCCCTAGACGACCTTCTTGAGACTTTCTCTTGAGCGACTCAGTGGCCTCTCTTCCTGGGCTTATCTGAAAGAACAACATGTTGTTCTTAATTTGCTCTTCCATAACAGCGGCTATCCTGGTCTGGAAGTCATTTAAGACAGTTTCCAGATGACCAGCTGTCACTAGACGATCAAGATTCTCCTGGATGACAGGGGTCCCACTTTTTCCCTCGAGATGAATGGCAGCATGGTGCCTGTCCCGTCCTCGGGGTGGCCTCTCGTCATCCACTGTATCCTCTACTTGAATTCTGAAACTTCTAATCCTAGCTATATTAGATGAGTGACAATCAGTCATCGTTGCGTCTCCCCACAGACGGCGCCAAATGTTACATAGTATGAAACGAGTAAATTAATACGACAACTCCCAACGACAGGTTCTTAATTTGGAGACTCGTGCAACAATGATTGGACTTGAATCCCGATACTGAGCTCCAACTAGCCACCTGCAAAAAAGGGACCACCTTGGAGGTTTGGGTGGTATTTCCCCCTCCGATGCTTAAGTCAGATATCAGGGATATGAAGGAACTTTTAGAGACAGAAAGTAGAGAGAGAGAATTTATGGCAGAATAACAGTACTATGCTGTGAAAAACGTACCTTTCCCCTTATTTCAAGGACTATTTATACTGTTTGAAATGACTGTTGTACCTTATGTCACCCTAATTTGAGAGCATCTGATTGGCTAAGCAATAAAAAGGTGACACGTGGCAGGTGCTGATTGGTCAGTACACCTCACCTTCATGCAAGGATGTAAGTTGCTTTAGCTGGGCCTAAGTCCAAATTTGGGCCATAAGAGTGGTTTTAGTACATCTTTTTCCTCAGAAAAGTGTACTTTAGCCCACATAATCCTCTGACCCATGTACTTTACCTTCATAAGTAGACGTCACATGTAAGGCTAGGATGAAGCCACGTGTCATCTTTGTAACCCTTAATTTTTTTAGGCTACAACAATAACACTTGAGAATATTGAGTCTGGTGAATCTCCTGGATTTAATAAGAAATTGGAGAGTGTTGTTCATAGGGTAACTAATATAAATTCCTACTTTAAACATATTGATAACACCAACATTAAGGGGAAACTTCCTGAAAATTTCTCTATGATTGACATCGCTAAATTCAACCCAACTGGGAATCCAAAGTATCATTTAAGGAACTTACATGCAACCATGATCATAAAATCGGTTGACCCTGAAATCCATCCAATGGTATTCCCAATGTCGTTGGACCCAATATGTCGGAATTGGTTTTATTCTCTAGACCCCAAGCAAACTGAAACTTGGGAAGGCATCACTATTGCTTTCACGAAACAATATGAGTCGAACGCACAACTGTGAACCTCCCTTAGAGAACTCGAGGTTCTGAAACAAGGCGAAAATGAAGGTTTTACCACTTATCTGAATAGGTCGAGAGAGAAATCAACACATATGGTATCAGGATTGTAGAAAAAGACTTGGTACGTATACTTGTTTCTAAGCTCCTCTCTAAATACAACCACTTCAAATACTTGGGTGTTGATAGCTTCACAAGAGTATATGATGTGGGTATCCAGATTGAAAATGATTAGCTGAAAACCAAAGATAATGACCTTAATGCCATAGAAGCAGACACATCTCTAAGATCAATCGCTCATTATGACATTTGGACTCGCTTAGGTCCAATGAACCCGAAAAAATATACACCTTTTCTTTTTTTTTCATCCAGAAAGAGACCTCGTGAAAATCCAAGCAATGAAGCAGTTTCGTCATGTGAAGTAGGAGTCTAGACTTAGGATTCCGTTACTGTTCTCAAATCATGTACTCGTAATTTTCAATTGTTAAATGCGTATTTCTTTTCGAACCCTGCACAAATGAGCATCAATTGAAATTTCATTCTAATTCTCATGACTATTCTAATAAAGGCAATGAACAAATTGGCATAAAAGAGACATTGCTCCTTTCACTACAACCATTCCTCCATACATGATCATCCCCATCCCCTTTACCTACCTTAAGGGAAGCACATCTGACGACAATTCAGTGTAAAGGGCAAGTAAAAAAAAAAGAGCAACGAAGAAAAAATTAATGCAACAAAATAAAAAAGAAAAGCAAAAAAACAAAAATAAAAAGCAAAAGCAAAAGGAAAAAAAGAATGATACAAAAAGTGCAAAATATGAGAAAAAAAAAAGAAGAGTTGCAAATTAGCCCCTCAATAGCTTTGTTAAAGGTACTTCTTTCAAAACCTTTAACCTTCAACCCAAAATTTTTACCAATAAGCCTTGACCTCCTTATTCAAAAATCATTTCAAGCCAAATCTATATCCAATAAACCTTCGGTCAAACAACCATGCATATTGCATCCTAATTATAAGCCATAAAAGACAGACCAAAGCCTGGTAGGTTAAAAACCTGAAGGGCGACTTAGGCAGAAGTAAGGGCATCATCTCATTCATTAGCCTGAACTATAAATGGTCTGATTCTGCTAAAGATATGTAGGAAGCCAAACCTAAGGTCCGACCACTTTAAACCGAACCAAACCTACATGACTATCTACTCTTGCCAAAGACCTCTTCCAAATTAACACTGAATTCAATGCTTAATTAATTGCAAATGGCTCCAAAGCAAATTGGTCAGCCACCATTAAAAATCTTAAGAGCTACGACTGGCCTGATTCCATCATGGATACGTAGGCAACCTCTTTTATTTACCAACCATTTTATTTTAAAAATATATTTTTTAGGCTCGCCTAGGCCCGTGAGAAAAGCGCGATCGCCCTAAAAATCATGAATTTTAAATGTTCATACCTACCCTTAAAACTAGTATGGAATTTGAACCTTACATTATTAGCCTACCATATTACGTGAGTCAATTCATTACAACTCCGCCTTTTTCCTATTTTGATCCCTTGCCGTTTTCTCAACTGCATTATTGCTTCTAAGCCAACCTTAGCAAAACCTTTTAACACCCAGCGTTATGACTGCGCATCATCCCTTGAGTGTTCCTTTCTTTGACCTTTCTTGTCTTCTCACCTTAGGAATCCTATACATAATCTTTGTTCGAAACATTCATGAAGCATGATGAGATATCTTCAAAAATCAAGCAATCAAGTTGGATATTTCATCAACTCCATCTTGTTGGGGGCACCATCACCGATCCACGCAAAAACTCATAGGCTCCAAGCTAAGTTTAGGCCTATCGTAATAAGGACTTCATTACGAATCCATACATGAAATCTTAGGTTTCAAAACGCAAACTTATACAACATTGAACTTACTTTATGGGCTCACTTAGGCCCTTGGCATATAAAACTCGGAGCACTACAACTCAAGTGCTACACAAAAACATTCTATAATGTATTTCAAATCCAACATAGTCTATTAACTAAATAAACCATCTGTGGGCTCCACATGTACCTTGATAAGTTCATTAGGAGTCGATACGAAAGATTGTGGCCTAACTATTTTATGGGCTCACTTGGGCCTATAACAACTACAACGCATTTCGAATCAAATACTCCCTCCGTTTCCTAAAGATCTACCCTCTTTCCGTTTAAGGGTGTTTCCAAAAGATCTTCCCTCTTTTGCTTTATTCCTAATTTGGCAAAACAAATTTCCCTATTTACCCTCTCATGTCACTATCATATGGTTCACCATTACATTATTAATTCAATTTTACTCCCTTTTTCTGTCCTACTTTAACCCCTTTTTATTTATTTATTTATCTTAACCCCTTTCTCTCTCCTACTTTACTCACACCATGCCCCACACAACTTGATTTTCCTTGGTATCTGTAGGAACAGTAAGTGAGAAGATCTTTAGGAAACGGAGGGAGTATAACCTACGTGGATCATCCTTGGAGGGCTTCCCATTTCTCCTCTTTTAAATTATTTTCTAAATGGAAAAAATTGAGCATAGAGGAACAACGAAGCATCATATCATCTGCATTAGCATCATATCTCTGTATTAATAACACATCTCTACATTTGAATTACATATATGCATCGCCAAAACATTGTGTCAACCATTGCATTCTCCATCCTTAGCCATATGATTCTAGCATAATTCATGGGGTCGCTCTAATCCCCCGTCATTTTATGCATTTTATAAAGCATTCTAATGTATATATATATATATATATATATACATATATATATATATATATATACATATACATATATATATATACATATACATATATATATATATATATATATATACATATATATATACATATATATATATACATATATATAACATATATATACATATAATATATATACATATATACATATATATTATAACATATATATATATATAATATTATATATATATATATATATATATATATATATATATGTTTGAATAATTTATTTCTTAAAAGATTAACTATTTGAAAATCAAAAGAACTATTTAATGATTTTAAGTAATCAAATATTTAATTTAGTCATACTTCGATAATTATTTAAATATCTTCACCATCTCTAGGTTTAGTCAAAAGCATTTTAAATTGGGTTAGAGGAACCTAACTATGTCAAATACCCAATCATTAAATATTATTAAAGTACAAACATAATTTTCCAAGCACAAAAAGGATTAACTCTATAAACTCCAAAACCCCAAAATTTTTCCCACACTTATTTAAACTCTCTTCCTTCTCCTCGTTTTTTTTTACCTCCCTCCTTTTCTTTTCTCTCTTTTGTTTTCTCTCGGCTCCTCCCCTCTGTCGACCGGTAGCAGCACCGGCCGCCACCGCCGACGACAGCAGCTACCGAACCGCCGCCCTTCCTCCCTTTTGTGCCATGCTTATCCTTCCTTCCTCTCTTTTTTTGGGTTTATTTCTTCCTCCTTTATTTTTATTTAATGTTTAATTTTATATTTTAAGGATCGATTTAATATTCTCATGATTAAAGTTTTTACTATGATGATTTAAATATAAATTTTATATTATGTAATTTATATAATGAAGTAGTAAAATTTCAGATTTATTTATTATGTTTAAATTAAGATTTTAAGTATCAAATCATGGATTTTTAGGATTTTATGACTTGGAAAATCATAGTATTATATTTTATGAAATTGAGTACTCTTATGATAATGATTATATTTAAATATGTTTTAAAGGGTTTTAAATACATTACAAGTTGCTAGAATTTTTATTAGTATGCTTATGATGGAGCTTTAATTGTCAAAGTATGAGTTTTTGACAGTTTTAGTGACTAGTATAGTATTACTATACTAGGGAGTATTAGTAATTGAAGTTTTCATGACGAGAAAGGTTTTTAAACACATTTAAAGAAGCCAGGTTTAAAGCATTTTAAAGTTCTTGGAAATTTATTAAAGTATTGATTTGTGGTTATGTATATTATTGGTAGGCGGAGAATTCTCTTTAGGCGACTTTAAAATCTTGTTAAGGTGGCCTCGCATTTTGTCTACAAAAGGTACGTGCATACCTATGTGTGGGTTAGATTAGTATCATCTCCTAAGGATGGGATTTATGTAGTATCATGTATATGGAACTATTTATAGTTCATATATATATGTGATTTATATTCAAGTGAAATTGCATGTTTTATGCTGTTGTGTGAAGCATACTTGTAACACCCCAATAATTCTCTCTTTTCAAAAATACCTTTTCAATATAAAACATAGAGAATTACCAGACATTATCGCCCGTGTGATAACGTATCGACTTATTCAGAATTTCGCATCGGAAAACATATATAACTAAACTTCATACTTTAAATATAATAAATAAACAAAGTACTTAAAACCAACACACTATAAATGTTCTTGAAACCAAACTTAATAATATGTTCCCACTAAAACAATAAATGAAACAATTTGTTACAAAAGCTCTCCATCCCAGATCCCCATGATGCAACATCTGCAAACCTATAGATGTCAGTGTTCTAAATAATCTGCTCACCAAAATGGGTCATCACAGGATCAATAAGGCAAAGCCATGATCAACATACACAAACAAAGCACGTAATCAGCAAAGCTGAGTACTACATAACAATCAATAAACATTCATATCATGATACTAATAAATAATAAGCAGGGATAAATAATAATATAACAATCTAACATTCTGCAGATAACTTTTACTGAACTAAACTTTAACCATCTTTTTATTTCTTTAATGGAATAGTTATTGGACTGAGTTTTCCTACCAAAATATGCCTTCACCTAAGAAGAAGAAATACGGGCGTGACACTGTATTCCAGAATGACCTGCGATATCGAGGAACCTTTGAGAAATAAGAATGGTGATCAATCCGTTTTCTGGAAAAAGTCATGGCACGCTCTCATGAACACCAGCTCCTGATTGTCAACTAGTGGAAAATCCTTATATGTCACATAATAACAGATGCGATTTTGTTAAAACGCATCCGAAAATCAACATTAAAAATGGGAGGGAAAGGTGGGAGGACAATCTGATGCAGTCCTCTTAAAATCTGATGCGGTTTTAATGAATTGCATCAGGTTTCTTAATTTTTCGAAAGTAATATAGCTGGCCCAATCGTCCCAAAACCGCTAGCGGCTAGCCCAATATTTTTTTCCTTAATAACATATAAGGGGCTAACCCTAAGTATGGGCATGCTCATATTCCTCACTCAAAATCTTCTCTCTCTTCACCTCCCTCTTTCATGCGCCGCATCTTCTCTCCTCACCTCCCCTGTGTCAGGCGCCCCATCTTCTTTCTCCTCACCTCCCTCTCTCATGCACCGCATCTTCCCTTTATCTCATAAACCCTAAAACGACGCCCTATTTCTCATAAACCCTAAAACTCATCTTCCTATCCTCTCCTCACTGTCTCACAATCAACCACCGTCGTTTTCACCGTCGCTCGTGGCTGTCAGTCAGTGGCGTTCTCCTTTAAGATCTCCACTCCGTCGCTCGTTGATGTCAACATCCACCACCACGACCATCGCTCATTGCTGTCAACATCCACTGCCACAATCGTGCTCATTGCTGTCAACATCCACCGCCACGACCGTCGCTAAATCTAGGGGTTCGGTTTACTTTTTCGTTTTTAATTTTCATTTTCGTACCACTTTGTTATTTTCGTTTCTAATAAGCTTAGTTTTAAATTTTCGTTCCACTTCATTTTTTTTTTTTAACTTTATTTTCGTTTATGTAATTTATATAATTTATGTTTCGTAATTTAGTTCATTTATGTTCATTTTCGTTGTAATTTAAGTATTTTATAACTGAAATTCATTCTTTAGTTTAGTTCATGTTATATTTTATAATTTCTGTATGTTATTTTTTAGTTTAAATTCATTTTATTTTCGCTTGTTGGACTTGTTTTGCTGCTGCTTTTGTGTTACGCTGCTGTGTAATTTTTTTTTTCAAACACCTTATAATCTGATGTGTTTTACGCTGCTGTGTTTAACCGCATCAGTTTTTTTTATTACCTGCTGCTAGCCCATCTGATGCGGACCAAAATCACAGGAGTAAGCCCGATTTTGACCGCATCAGATGGGCTTTTTCCACTAATGGTCCAATTTCAGATGTGCACCAGTCTAAACTCTATTATTTTGCAAGTTATACTTTACGTGATTTACAAATTATTACTTGTTATGACACACAAGTAACAGAAACACATATAACCAAACATTCACAACTGAACTCCTTTTTATCTTAGGATTAAATAAGTGACCACACAACTTACAATCTAAGATTAATTCCTTTTTATTTCAATCTTTCTTATTTATTGAACCTAGCCAACAACCAACTTACCTTTCAAATGCATAAATCATAAACTTACCAAATAAGACCCATAGTCCTCATAAAGTAGTGAAAATAAGAATACAAGGGAACACATGATTCAACATGATCCAACTAAATAAGTATATCAAATTCCCCATGTGAATTAGTAAATAAAGTTCCCAACCAACATGGTTGAATCAATATTCCATACAAACATGATATTCAACTCGTAATCAAATCTCATGATCAACATGTTTGCACACAGGCATAAAACTTGTAATTAAAATCCAACCATAATAGAAATCACATAAGAACTTACAAAATTCTTTTACATGATACTACAACTTTTGCTTCCTAAAATCATGATACTACACCACATCACACATAGGTATGTATGTACCTTGTGTAAATAAATTGGTAGGCCACCTTTAATCACCTTACATATCACCTACTGAATACTCTCCGTCTAAAACAACCAAAGTAATTCAAAGTCAATACTCCAAATAAATTCCAACAACTTTAAAGCACTTTAAACCCTCTTTAAAAATATTCAAAAGTTGTTTTTACCATTAAAACTTCAATCACTTATTTTACCTAGCATAGTACTACTATATATACTAGTCATTAAAATCCATAAAACCCCATTAATAACAACCTTTCTAAAATTCCAGCAACTTATAAAATATTAACTCTCTTTAAACATACTTAAACATGCTTAAATTCATAACTTAAATCAATTTCATAGTTTATAACATGCTATTATGATTTTCCAATCTTTAACACCCTAAAAATTCATGCTTTGATAATAAAAACTCAATCTAAATATAATAATCCAATCTAAAATTTTATCTTTCAATACATAATTAATATAATCATAGATTCGTCATTAAAACCGTAAGTAAAGTTATTAATCATAATTAAGACTAAAACAAAACATAAAAACATAATCTTTAATCAAAACTTGAGGAAGAAAAGAATTAAACCAACAAAACGAAGGAAACAATGGAGGACAAGAGGTGCTGACCAAAAAACAGTAATGGCACATAAAATAGGTGGCGGTGGCGGAGGATTTTAGGTGTTTGTGACGTTTCTTGGTGAAGAAGAAAGTATTCCTTGAATAACAAGAAAGAAAATTGGAAGAAGAAGAAGAAAAGAACGTGAAAGAGAAGACAGAGAATATGGGCGTTGGTTATGCAAGGGAGGAGAGAGAAAACTGGATTTGAATAGAGTTTTATGATGAATAGGGTTGATGACTTAAAACTCCTAAAATCAATAGAAATCATTTTCCTAATCCACTTAGAATTTGGGTTTCTCAATCCCATTTAAACTTCTTTTCCAAATCCAATTAGTATTTCAAACATTTTTCAAAGCATGCCTTAACAAAAATATTTGAATTTGTTTAAATCCTTAAAATAATTTATTTGACTTTCAAAATGGTCAACCTTCTTTAAATAAATAAATCAATTTAAACTAAATTATGTTTAAATAAAAATATGTAAACAATAAATATATTTATAAAATCCATAAAATTACGGGGGATTACAGTTTACCCATCTTAAAAGAAGTTTTGTCCCGAAACTTGACACGAAAAACTCATACATTATCAAAAGTTTGAAACTCATATTTCATTTGAGAAATATTGTGTCACTCATGTGCACACTTTTGCTAACTTAAAACAATTGTGTTACTCATGAACACGTTTTCCTTATGCGGAGAATCTATTTATTTTGCACCAATATGTGCAAATCGCCAAAATAAGCATTAAGATGCGTAAAATCTTATAAAAATAGCCAAAAAGCGCGAAATTCTATCGCATTCGATCTGCCTTAAAGAAAACGAGTTACGCCCTCGTAACTCACCTCAAGGAACAAGTCAGGATATTTCTTCTTCATTTAAACTTTGCCTTCCCATGTTGCCTCTTTAGACTCGTGGTTAGACCAAAGTACTTTCACAATATGGACGTGCTTATTGCGTGTAGTACGCACTTTCCTCTCGAGAATCTTGACAGGTCATTCCTCGTATGCGAGGCTACTGTCAATCAGAATCCACTCAGGCTCCAAGACATGACGCTCATCAGGGATATATCGCTTGAGTTGAGAAATATGGAACACATCATGCATCTTCTCAAACTCCATTGGTAATGCCAACCTATAGGCTATTTTTCCAATTCGCTCCAAAATCTTATATGGGCTTACATATTTAGCAATTAACTTACCCTTTTTCCAAAATCTCATGACTCCCTTAGTGGGTGATACTTTCAAGAGCACATACTTTCAAGAACACTTTTATCACCTATTGCAAACCCATCCTCGCGTCGTTTCAAGTCGGCATAACGCTTTTGCCTATCTTGCGCAGCTTAAATTCTAGCCTGAATTAGTTTGACATTCCTGACGCTTTCTTTAATAAATTATGTCCCCAAAATTATATCTTCACTAAAATCGTTCCAACAAATGGTACTTCTACACTTTCATACGTATAATGCCTCAAAAGATGTCATCTTAATGCTCGCATGATAGCTATTGTTGTAAGAAAATTCAATCAGGTCTAATTGGTCCTCCCAACTACCTTGAAAATCAATAGCACACGCTCTCAACATATCCTCAATGGTTTGGTTAGTCCTCTCAGTCTGACCATCAGTCGCAGGGTGAAAGGTTGTACTCGTATTTAGTGTTGTCCCAATATTTAATTGAACCTTTTTCCAAAATTTCGAAAGAAACCTCGAATCACGATCAGAACTGATATCCCTTGGAACCCCATGTAATCTCACCACATGCCTAATGTACGTGTCAGCAAGTTGTTTCTTTATCCATGTCTCCTTAATGGGTATAAAAACGACTGATTGGTCAATTTATCCACAATAACCCAAATAATATGATTACCACTCCTCGTTCTAGGCAAAGCAGTCACAAAGTCCATAGAAATAGAATCCCACTTCCATCCAGGAACCGCTAAGGATTGAACCTTCCCTACGGGCCTATTATGATCGATCTTCATCTTATAACAGGTTAGGCACTTAGGAACATATTTCAGCTACATCTCGCTTCATATTTGGTCAAGATACCCTTAAGGTCTTTAAACAACTTGTCACCCCCAGGGTGCACAGAATATGGAGTGTTATGCCCCTCATCCATAAAACATCTCTTAAGGTCATTACATTTTTGTGGTACACCCCACCTCCCCTTAAACCTCAAACTCCTATCATCATGAATCTTAAAGTCGGCTTCCTTACCTTGCTTCATTCTCCTAAATCTTATCTAGATGCTCATCCCCAACTTGACCCTCTTTATTTGATCTCGTCGAAAACTGACAACCCTAAAGATAAATCACTCATTCTTGCCTCACTTTCCCAAGGATTTAAAATTTCTAGGCTCAGCATTTGCATATCTCGACACAACTCCTTAGGGACTATCAGGGCACTCACGCTATGAATTGACTTTCTACTCAAGGCATCGGCAACCACATTTTCTTTCCCCTCATGATACTAGATGTTTAGGTCATAATCCTTAATCAACTCCAACCATCTTCCTTGCCTCATATTCAGGTCTTTTTGGTTGACAATGTACTTCTAGCTCTTATGTTCGGTAAATATCTTAAAAGTTTCCCCATAGAGGTAATGTCTCCAAATTTTCAATGCAAACACTGTGGCAGCTAGCTCTAGATCATTGGTAGGGTAATTAGCCTCATAAGGTTTCAATTGAAGCAACGCATACATAATTACCTTCCCATTGTGTTGCAACACGCATCCCCCAAACCATTCTTCGAAGCATCACTATACACCTAAAATCCCTTATTCCCATTAGGCAAAGTCAAAATAGGTGCGGAGGTTAAACGTTCCTTCAAAATATGAAAGGCTTCTTCACACTTTTCACTCCACTCAAATTTTGACTCTTTCTTCATCAAGTTGATAATAGGCTCGCTATCGTCGAGAAACCTCTCACAAATCTCCTATAATATCCTGCTAGACCTAGGAAACTTTTGATATCTGACACGTTCTTTGAAATTGGCCACTCACTCACAGCTTGAATCTTAGCAGGATCTACAGAGACTCGTTCCTTAGAAACATAGTGACCTAAAAAGGCTACTTCTCCAAACGGAACTCACACTTAGAGAACATGGCATACAATTGGTTTTTCCTAAGCGTCTCCAAAATAATCCTCGTTCCTCCAATATTTATAAGAGGTTTTTAGTGTGTCGTTAAGACACCAAAAATCACTTTCAAACAATATTTATAAAAACATAATAAGCAATTATTAAGAACGTAGTAAAGACAAGTCAAGGGTCAATCCATAGGGAAAATGGGTTCAATTAAAGTCTATCAAGTCTAACTTTCTTAATTGAAGGGTTTTTGGGGGATTTGAAAAGATCCGGTAACAACTATGACTAGCTACTAACAAGAACTAGCAAATAACACGAATTAAAATATCATATAGGAAGACACTAGAGTTAAGGTTACTAGTATGAATAAGAATGGACGATGATTGTTAAAGCGATTGTGAAAAAAAGGAGATGATTATGCAAGATTTAGTTTTCCTCTAAAATACTTGAGTCCTCTCTCGAATGGTCCTCAAGAATAACCACTTAGTCAATCAACTAAATCCTCTCTCGAATGGTCTTAAGTAACATGATTAGGAGATAATTAATCTCATAGAAATAACAATTATGAGACTATAAGAATAGAGAATTAATAATAAGGAAGAACAAGAACAACAGCGAAAAGATGAAATAAAAACTGAAACTTGAAATTAAATTGAATGAAAAGTACCTTTAATGTTGTAGCAATCATAAACTATGATCAATGAATCTCAAATCTAGCCACAAGCTTAAAGTTTTCCTCTCTAATATGAACCCTAACAATACTCTCTAGTCTATAATAATAAAGCATAAAATAAAACCAAAACAAAACCATCGTTTTTAATAAAGACTCGAATTTTTCTTTTCCGAAAACGAAGGGTGCTGGCACATCAAAAGTAGGTGGCAGCGCACCTCAACCTTCTGCCTCAAAACTAGAATCTCTCGTCAGATGGTGCGGGTGCACCGTTGTGAAGGTGCGGGTGCACCAACGTGGTGTGGGCGCACCTTATGGCTGGTGCGGACGCACCATGCCTTGTTGGTTTTTTTGTCGTCTGAATCCACTGCTGGTGCAGGTGTACCATTGTGTTGGGGCGCACTAATGTGTGGGGGGCCTCAAGCTCAATGCGAGCGCACCTCAAGCTCCCTCGGTCCCTCTAGCTCATCCCTTAAGCCATATCTTCCAATTCTCGGCCTCAGAAAGGGTCATACTTGCAATGAAAACACGAGAAAACCTTGTGAAAGCATATGTACTAGAAATTCGATCAAAATTGATCAAAAATCTAGCAAAATGTCACTATGATCAATCAATGATCAAGTGAAGGAGTAAAAAGGGAAATAAGGAGAAAAGATGGGAGAAAAGAGAATAAAGAGGACCACACCAAACCAAAAGGAGGTCATAAAGTGCGTTAGAAACGCACTTATCAAACTTCCCCAAGCTTAGCATTTTGCTTGTCCTGAAGTAAACCAAGAATGAGAAGGAATAAAAAGAAGAGGAGACATAAAGTAAAAAGAAAAATCATGCAACAAACTAACCAACATGCTCTTAGCGCAAAGTTACAAACATGACATGCAAGCTAAATGAGTTCATAACAAGATTTAGGAGACCAACCAAACACAAGAGGGAAGATGATTAGGAGGCAAAAATGTGGCTCAACAGATTCAATCCACCGATCAACCGAGTCTTCTTGAAAAAAAAAAAGGCTTTCCAACAGGTATTTATCACTCTTCTCCACTTCCAAGGCCCGAGTTTGACTCCTCCCTAGAGATGCTCAACCATAATAGCTCGCCTCTATCACATTTTGATGACCCTCATCATGACTTGCACAAATCTTGCCCGCCACTACTAAATCGACCAAGTCCATTCTAGAAGTCAAAAGGGACTTTATTAAGGTTGTAATGGGGCTAGGTTAAAGGTGTGGATGATAATTAAGGAATGTGGTGCAAAAAGGTAAGCGGAGTACAAACTAGGGGTAAAAACTCCCCCAAGCTAGTCCTAACACCAATTTCAATTCAAAATCCCACACATATCCCTGATTTTCACTTTGACTTTTTCACTTTTTGAACTTTTTTCAGTTTTTGAACTTTTTCATTTTTCTCATCAAACTGCGCTTTATTTATTTTCTTTCAATAGAAATCGAAATGAAACACTAAGAGCTTTCTTTATTTCTTTCTTTTATTTGTTTTGCTTTTCCTTTTTTTTTTTTGCAATTTTCCTTAACTTTTGCAATCATAGATGCACATTAATTCACTCTCAACCATGACTTAGTATCAAAACAACTCAACTCAACACAAACTAGACATGCACTCCACTTTGGGAAGTTTGGCCATGACTTATTATGAAGGTTAAGCAAAAATAGGATAAAAAGGCTCAGATGGGTTGAGAAGCGGATAATTACGCTAGTATTAAAGCTTTTGGCTTTGGAGCTCCTAATGCTAGCAAAAAGAAATGCCCTAAATCGTTCTTCTAAAGGCTCTATCCTATGCAATCTTGGGGAGCTAAAATGCAAGTCAGAAGTTACGCGATCAATGGTGAGGGTTATGAATGAGTCTTACGAGGTTGTTGGCCCTCCTTCAGGGTTCAACGCACAAGGGGTAAAGCAATCCAATCATCCAACTTGCCTAATTTCGAAAAGATTCTACCAAAAGTTATCGATTTCAAGAATCACTTGAAGTCACAACATGGCTTCCAAAACCATCAAGTCTAATGTAGGGAAGGTCTTCCAATCAAGTTATGAACACTTTTAGCCACAAATAATGCATGCGACCAAACTATCCTAAATGTATAAGAATAAAAAGAAAAAGAACAAAACAAAAAAAAAAATTATGAAATGTTTTTTAAGCAAAGCAAGAGTACAAAAGGAAACTACCAAAATCATGTTGTACAAAGGTGAAAAAGAATAAAGAGGGGTGGGGGGAAATAAGACTAAGGAGATATAACCAATCACCTAATTACATCTAAAACCTATAGAACCCCTACATTAATAACCACCTATGACCCTAAACTCCCAAAAACATAAGCATACATGCAAGGCCCCCAAACTTAAGCAAAACTTCGCGCTCGGAGTTGCAAAAGGAGGGAGAGGGTAGGGGTTCATGAATAGCACCTAATACTTCCCACAAGGGTCGAAGGTATGAGGGTAGTGGGGATGGTTAGGGAAAGGTGGCTCATGTCCGGAGTGGACATTGGCGAGGTGAGTTCGCCAAGCCACCCTAAACTGATGGTCAAGGTCAGTGCGGATACCGGAAAGGGTAGCAGTGACCGCACAACGATTGGTCTACTGAGAGGCTTGCATCTGGGCGATGGACGCCATGATGGAGCCTATATCGAAATATTGGGAAGAGGAAGGTTCGACCACCTCACACTCATGAATGCGGTGGTCGGACCTCGAAACTAGCTCATGGTGCCCCCATATCGAAAGACTGGGAAGAGGAAGGTTCGGCCACCTCACACCAGCCAACGGTTTTCACAATCAGCGCGGGGGGGGGGGGGGGGGTTCTAGATGAACTCGTTGTTCATGAAACAATATGGTCTCCCCCCACAAGCCAAATGCAGCGAGGTGTCTTGTAGTGACGCAAAAATTTCATCTGTTATAGGGTTGCACCATCCAATAAGTTGGACTGACCAACATAAGGCACACTTTCTTGAAAGCGAGCCAGTTCCTCGTCCAACACGAGGTAAGACGCTATCCGATTGATCATTACACTATAAACGATCTCCTCGGATAATGTAGTGCCCCCCAGAATCTCTTGTAATCGGTTAATGAAGAGAGCGGCAAAATTCATTTGGCCACTAAGGTGGGCCCCATCAGTGGTCAACCAAAAAACCAAGAGCTCTTCCTTTCTCAATTGCCCGACTTCCTGTTTAGGAAAGATGGTATAAACCAACATCCTATGAAATTAACGGAGAGTGGTGTGGACTATCTTCGAGGCTTTGGACGAGTTCGTCCGAAACGGGGTGGTGTTATTAGTAATTTTGGCCCACCACCCTTGTTCATTGTACCCCTGCCAAATGGTGCCTAAAGGAAATTCACAAGGGGCAATGGAATCCATCCCAAAATCTTCACAAAATTCGTCAAATGAGAGTGTTATAACTTGCTTGAAAATACGATATTGGATATTCAGAACACCCGTGTCCAGCTCCCGGCTTATGTTCAACGTACTCAAGAACTCAAGAGTAAGTTGATCATAAGTGGACTCACAAACGGTGAGAAAGTCCGACAGCCCTAGATTAGCTGCCATCTTCCTTATCATCAAGTCGATGTTAAGGAGAGTGCAGGTAATGAAGTCGTAGAATTTTGTGGGACGAAGTGTACGGTCTGTAAGTCTTGTAAAGATTTGACGATGACCCGCATTCGGGTTTTTTACAAGATAGATGGGTGGGGGATTAGAGCTAGAAGAGGGTCCTTGTGAGGAGGACCCTGTCTTAACTCTCTTAGACCGAGAGGACGATCCCTCGCCACGGTTCCTTCTGTTGGTGGTGTTTTGTAAAAAAAATTATTTTGTTTTCAAACGGGGAAGATTAAGTGACGGTCATGTTCAATAGCACAAAGCAAAACTAACTCCCCACACAAAGAAACACACACAAAAGAAGAAAAAAAAAGGAAAACTTAACCTAAAATCTACAGCTACCAACCCCACACTTAATAGCAACAAAGTTGCTAACAAGCAAGAACTAGAGCTACTCCAAGATTTTAAACACTCACAAAGTTTCTCAAAACACAACAATCCAACCACAAGTTGTGCAAAAGTTCCCAATAACACTTAACAAATAATGTAATGTACTTCACATTAATTCCAAAGATTATGAAATTTTCACAAATTAAAGAACATAAAATCTCACTAGTTCATCACAATATCAAGCACAAAATAAGGCAAATTTCATGAATAATCAAAAGTTAGAGGGAAAACAAGCATGTAATCAAAAAGAAAACAAACTACAATTCCAAAGAACGAGATTATAGATGAAAACCAAGGATTAGAAGGAGATTACCTACATGGAGATGAAAATTCCCAAATTTCAAACCCTATAATTCCAAAGCTTGCTAAATCCCCAAAATTTGTGCTCTTGAGTGTTGTCGAGATGAAGGAAATGAAATTTTGAAGGAAATTTTGAAGGGGGGTCACCAAACTGTTTTGTTTTTATCAAAAAACAATTATGGGGAAAAAGATTTAGAACAATGCACAGGGGTGCGGGCGCACCAAAGGTTTTTGTTTTTCTACAACATTTTTTTTTGCAATTTAGTGCGGGCGCACCGTTCTAATTTTCCGAAAATTTTTATAACACTGCAGGCGCACCTCTTAAAGGTGCGGGCGCACCAAACTCGTCTGCCTTCTCAACCCTTTTTTTACAAACTCCTTTTAACTCAACTTTTCATAAGAATCATATTTCCCAATGTAGCTCTCATGACTAGCTGATAAGGCTAAAATCAAACTAACAACTAAAAAAAATAAAATAAAAGAATGGGAAAAGAGAAACAGGTTGCTTCCTGTGTAGCGCTTGTTTTAAGTCATTAGCTACACTAAAAAGGATCAAACAACCAACAGAACCAATGGCGTGATTATCATGATAAAGCTTTAATCTCTGACCGTTCACCCAAAATGGACCATTCTCCCCCAAAATCTCATAAGCTCCATAAGGTGTAGTCTTCGGCAATTGGAAAGGCCCCGACCACTTGGGACTTTAATTTTCCGGGAAAGAGTTTTAATCTAGAGTTAAACATGAAGACCTTGTCTCCAACCCGAAATTCCCTTTGTTGAATCTGGTGATCATGTCATTTCTTTGTTTTCTCTTTGTATAATCTCGAGCTCTCATATGTGCCAAATCAGAGTTCCTCAAGCTCAACTAACCTTTATTTTTGAATGTCTCCCGCCAAGTGAAGATCCATGTTGAGCTCTTTGATGGCCCACCAAGCTTCATGCTCTAGTTCAACCGGCAAATGGCATGCTTTGCCATACACAAGGCGATACACTAGTAGAATAAATGCTTATTGTTGCGGTGATATTGTTGCGGTTTTACCTATACGCAGCAATATATCATGCAAAAAGAAATGAAAAAATAGAAAATGACAATATTGTTGCGGTTCCCGCTCAAAACCGCAGCAATAATGTCCAACTGATACATTTTGAAAAAAATGTGGGGCCCTGGCCAGCTAATATTGCTGCGGTTTCCACGTAGGACCGCAACAATATTTTTAAAAAAATATTTTTTTTAATATATTGTTGCGGTCCTACTGGAAACCGCAGCAATATTAGCTGTCACTTACCAAAAAAAATACGAGGCCATGGGTTTCTTTTGGTAATACGATTCTCTTAGTCTCTCTCTCTCCTCTCACACTCTCTCACACTCTTACCAAAAAAACCGGCGACCGGATTGGGCGACTGGGTTTGGCGATATCTCCGGCGACCGGAGTGGGCGACTTTCCAGCCGTTTTCGTATTAGGTCCTCAATTGTTACTCCTCAATTCGCTTTTTGGGTCTCGCATCTCCACCGTTCCTCCTCCTTCTCCACAGACGCCACCTTCACCAATGCCACTCCTTCACCGGCGCCACTTTTTCACCGGCGCTTCTCCTCCCACCTCCGGCGCTTCTCCTCCCACGGCGAGGGTTTGTCATATTAGGTTAGTTTTTTGTAATTTTTTCTTAATTAGTGTTTTAATGAAAATTTTGGCTTAAATTGTAGTTTAAAGTGATTAGTATAAAGTATATATATGATTAGTTTTAAGATTTGAGTATTAGAAACTGATTTTGTGATGATTTTGCTTTAGTTTTTGTATGCCCTAATATGTTATACGGGATTGTTTATGCTTAAGTTATTGTGATGTTTTTGCAATTCTTTGTTTAAAGTGATATGCAATGCCTTTATATTGATAGACTCACCAATGGGAGGGGAAGGGAAATCTAAGGAATGGTTTGGTACTTGTTGTTTGATAATAACTTGAAATCGCTTGAATGCGATTATTGTTTGGTGAATACTTGGAACCACTTGAATGCGATTGTTTTTATGTACATCATATTGCCTAGATACCCGTTCAAGACTTACTCATTAGGAGTAAGTCTTGAATAGTCCCCGTTTTGGGACTGTTCATAAACGTCATCTCACTTAGGTGGTGAATGTGTGTTGATTCTTTGATTCTAAGTGAAATATGGTTAGTCATTTCCCTAATATGTTTTCCAGGTATATATAAGATAAACAATTATCTTTATCGTGTACTTGGAGAACTAAAGGGAAATGCTGCCGTATTTTACTTAGAATCAAAGATGATACATGCATTCACTAGTGGGATTGGACGTTTCTGGATGGGTTAGGTTGGAGTGATAAGGACCCAATGGAAGCATGCATTGAATATTGTTTGTTGTGTTGGATAATGTCAATTTTAAATTGATAATAATTTGTATGTATGTGTTCGGATTTTTAGAAATGGATCGAAGTTGGATGTATGGAAAGCAGAATACGTTGGAGTTCGTAGAAGGTGTGTATGAGCTTTGTAAACGTGCTGTAGAACACCAACAACTTACTTGCGAGGCTGAGATTTATTGTCCATGTGTTGATTGCTACAATGTGCATATGATTTATGATATTAGGACCATAAGGGATCATATTATTCGTTGTGGATTTAGGCCTGAGTATTATATTTGGTTATAGCATGGTGAGAAGGGAAAATATACTCAGGATAGGGTTAATGTTGATGTTGGCACTAGTAATTCATTAGAGATTCATATGTCGAATGTTGGGGTTGAGAATGAAGTTGTGATAGAAGATCATGTTAGGATTGAAGGTGATGATGTAGTAGGTGATGAAAATGACAACGGAGATAATAGTGACACTGAGGATGAAGAGTTTGGTGATCGATTAGGTGAAATGTTGGAAGGGGCTCGTGACCATTTTAATGAGCGGCCATGAGTGTTTGACAGTTTGTCTGAAGCTGCTAGGAAACCCCTTTATCCAGGGTGTACAAAATACACTCAATTGAGTGGGGTTTTAACTCTTTTCAACATAAAAGCGAAACATAATTTGACTGATGTAGGCTTCACAAAACTCTTAGAATCTTTACAAGATATGTTTCCTAAGGGTAATTTGTTACCAAAATCTACCTAGTATGCCAAAAAATTAATGTGTCCTTTGGGTTTGGAATATGAGCGGATCGATGCATGTCTGAATGATTGCATGTTGTATCAAAATGAGTATGCGGACCTTTATGAATGCCCGAGGTGTGGTAAGTCCCGCTACAAATTGCCGGATGGGGTTGAGCCCGGACCGGGCAATACTGGTCCTTCTGCGAAAGTGTTGTGGTATCTTCCAGTTGTGCCAAGGTTTAGGAGGCTCTTCTTCATCAAAGAAGATGCACAAAACCTAAGATGGCATGCTGATCGGAGAAAGAAAGATGGGATGCTTAGGCGTCCAGCAGATTCTCCTCAATGGAAAGCTAACGATTCCAGATATAGAGAATTTGGTCAGGAAGCTCGGAACGTGAGACTTGCATTGTGTACGGACGGAATGAATCCTTACGGTACTTTGAGTTTGAAGTACATTTTCACCCAGATGGATCTCAATGAGACAGAGGAGATGGTTAGAATTGATCAAGATTTATGATCTAGATATCTAGTATCGTGAAGGGAAGGTGAATGTAGATGTCCATGCCTTGAGGAGAAAGTCGAGCCATAGCATGAATGTGTTGGTAGTTCCTGAGGAGTTGTGCCGAGATGTGAAAAGGCGTAGCCTGGAATTTTAAATCCTGGGAGATCGAGACAAGATTGAGTGCTTTATCATTAGGGTTGTCAGTTTTCAATGAGATCAAAGAGGGTTAAGTTGGAGATGAGCACCTAGATAAGATTAAGGAGAAAATGAAGCAAGGTAAGGAAGTTGACTTTAGGATTCATGATGAAGGAAGCTTGAGGTTCAAAGGAAGGCGGTGTGTACCACAAAAATGTAAGGAGCTTAAGAAAAGGCTTATGGGTGAGGGGCATAATACTCTATTTTTTGTGCACCCTGGGGTGACAAGTTGTATAAGGATATTAAGGAGATTTATTGGTGGCAAATGTGAAGCATGAAGTTACTGAGTTCGTGTCAAAGTGTCTGACCTGTCAAAAAGTGAAGATAGACCATAAGAGATCAATGGGAAAGGTTCAATCCTTAGAGCTTCATGGATGGAAGGGGGTTCAATATCAATGGATTTTGTGACTGCTTTGCCGAAAACGAAATACGACAATGATGCTGTTTGGGTTATTGGAGTCGTCTGAAGAGACCTGCCAACATTCAAATAATTGGTCCACTGCCATCTTTCTAGCACCATCACCTTTCTGGCAGATCACCCCTAGCTTGGTCCACTTTGTTATCACGGAACCGTTGGTGTTCTTTCCGATCTCTACGCATTTCACCGCTCGTAATGGTACCTCGCAATTCAAAAGTCAGTAAGTAGGTCAATGATTTAGCTCAAGAAAGGAATAATCGCCTTAGGGCGTATACCCATGGCCTAATAGATAGATAGAAAGCAGAACTTTTAACCAAACTCGGCCTCTTCCATTTGCAACCTTCCGGCCTTTAGGTAAATCTGATAGGTAATAAATCTGAGCTCTGAGCCCGTATTCCCTTCTTCTGTTGCCGAATCAGCTCTCTCAGACGAAGAAGATTTTGCTCTTGGAAGAGATGCTACAAGGAGATCACCCCCTGGAAGATGATGAAGTTCGTCGTGTTCGTTCCGATTAAAGAGACATGGAAGAAGAAGCAACTCGCGAAGACGTATATCAAGAATGTAGTGAGATTACATGGATTCCCAACAGATAGTATTTCAGATCGTGAATCGAGATTCCTCTCGAAATTTTCGCAAAAGGTACAGTTGAATCTCGGGAGAACGTTGAAAATGAGCACTGATATTCACCCTGCAACCGATGGTCAGACTAACAAGACCAATTATGTTAGTCTAGTATAAACACTAGATCAACTACAAGAGGGGGGTGAATTGTAGTTGGGGAGATTTTCAAACTTTCTGTGGATAATAAAACTCGAAAGGTGATGAAGAGAAATTCTACAAGGAAGAACGCAAGAGGATTCTTTTAACAAGGTTCTCTTCCTCAATTCTTTAGAAAGAAATCTTATGCTTTTATTTATAAAAGTTATTACAGCTTATTATAAATCAATCGTCACTCAGTTCCTCTAGGAACCAATTCCCAATCACTTTGTTCCCCCTGAACACGTGACTTTCCTCACTTGACTTCACTAGAAATCTTCTCTTTCTCTCTTCTCTTTCTCTTTCTCTTTTCTCACTCTCGAATACAATATTTAAGTTCTTTCAACCCACACTCTAAGAATATTACAAATGATTATGTTAAATAAAGAAGCAATTATAAGAAAAATATTCTAAGTAATGACTGACTTTTTCTCACTTGAAAGTTCTTGGGTTTTTCTTCAAATAATTTTTTCCTTAAATAGCTGCTGCAATACTTCCTTCATATTGACATATTGTGCTCCATGTTCTCCTCAAATGATGCGAGTGGAGTAATGGAGATCATGGCCTGATTTTTGTTGCACTTCCTCCACTCTTTTTGCAACGGAAACAAACTACCTCCATTAGTCGTTAGTGGGAGCATCTTCAGCGAGTTGGCTGGGGTTTTTGGAGAGCTTCAAGGGATCAGCTCCACATTGTATGCCATGCAATTTCCAACGGATTTTCACGCTTAACAACAACAATAAAATATCTACTAACTTAAAGAATCTTTTATCCAAAGATTATAAGTTACTAGAATATTAACCATATGATAAAAATTCAAAGAGTATAAAATAAATATCTTGACTTAGATTAAATAATTAATATTTCTCCACAAGACATAAATTCAAATTTGAACATTATATTATTTTTAGTTTTTTATAATTTTCGCTAAAATAAATACTACTTCCTCCGTTCCATAATAAGTGAAACACTTACTATTTTAGAACGTTTCAAAATAAGTGAAACATACCTTAAATGGATAAAAGAAAGTGACAAAATGACAAGAGTGCCCATCACAAACTTGTGTGGTTTGCCTTTCTCTCTCTTACTTTTGATAATAAAAAGGGTATTTTATGACTTTTTGGCTTTTGAAAGTGATGTTTATTAAATCTTGTGCCCAATCCCTATGTTTCACTTATTATGGAACGGAGGAAGTATATAGTAAAATTAACCTAAGTATTTGGCATCATTAAAATATGGAATACAACAAGATCCCACTTTTTGATGATGACAAATAATTGGCAAAAATTAAGAAAAGCAAAGAAATAAGAACTTATGAAATTAATTATATGAAAACTCTAAGACACTCTAAAACACTAAACTGTGACTAGGAACAAGGACCACAATCCTAGTAACAGAGACAAAGATAATTAAGGAAAGCAGTAGAGACTAAGGAACTTTCAGAAAGTTTTTTCAAGTGCCCTTACATCTTCCCCCTTTTGTAATCATCAAAATTAAGTAGTGAAAACTGCAGCACTAGTAGAGTCAACAATCTTAAATTAAGATAAGTAGCTCTAACATATTATCTCATAATATTAGCCATCCACACATTCCAAGAGTAATAGACACAGGAACAAGTACAACTGAGTAGTAGTATATCAGGAGCAAAGTTCAAAAAGCAAAAGAGAAGATAAAAAACACAGAAAAAGGAAAGATGCATATATTGAAATTCTTGTGATTTCCACAAGAAAAAAAAAATGAAGGACGATGTAATTGTTCGTCAAATATACAGCCCAAAATCGTAATAGAGAAAGCATTAAGTAGAAGGGACTAGGATCAGGGAAGTTCATCAATGGGACCGGCAGCAACAGTATCAATCTTTGTAGAAATGTTGGAGGCACCCTTGTTCATAGCATGAAGAAGTTGATCATGCTGAACATCTTGATCTGCAATTCGAGCCTCCACAGCTTGCACCCTTGTTCCCAGTAGAGCAATTGAAGCTTGAATCTCCTTGAGTATCCCATGCAAACATGAAGTAGACAGAAGAGGAAAATCCACTAACTGGGTTCCTCCTAGGTTCAGCAAGCCTCTAGCTCTTCCTCACAGACTGCTTGACCTCAGATCCTGCTTCCTCTTCTCTCTTCCTCTTGCTAGCAGGCGTAAACTCCTTCTTCACCTTAACCTTCACTTCTTCAACCTCAAACCCCAACACACCCCCACTAACTTGTAAACTCAGGTGGGAGAGGGTGTCTTTGGTTAGGTAATTATCGAGTTCTAGGGCAAAAGAGAGTTTTGATGGCAGTTTAATCTTGCACTTTTTTAAGATTATGGTAATGAGATACCATAACCAATGCGAATTTTATGGGTAATGCAGTGAGTAAGATGAGTTATGATTAGGGCTGGGAGATTGATGTGAATGTTGTTGGCTAGGCAATACATGAGAGAGATCAAAGAGATTGGCTTGGGTTCTTTTTGAGGTGCGAGGAACAACGAACCGCCAAATGAGTTGGAAAAGAAATTTGTGAAAAGGGCTTAGGTCTTTTTGATCCATAGACAGATCAGAAGGATGGCCACCAAAAATTTTCAAATTTTTCTCATTTTTGGTCCCACCCACATTGAGTTTAGCCTTCCTCTTCACATACTCCTTGTACCTAGCAGCAGGTACATGGAACCACTCACTCAGTTTTTGTTCATCAAACTGAACCAGATTTCCCCCAACAACACTGATACATAAACCATTCGTATTGACAAACTTTGAATAAAACTCGGTCATCTCAGTTTCATACAACCCCTCATCAACACATAAAATTCCCGACCACTTTTGAAACTTAATTATATCAAGAAATTCCGTCCACTTCACTTTCTTGCACAAAACCAAATCCACACAAAAAACAATCAAAAATTTTGAGGATTTCGACTTTTTACCTCTTTTCTTGGGAATTTGAATGTCCCTTTCTACTTCTTCTTCTTCCTCAATTTCATCTTCCGATTGCTTGGAAGAATGTTCCAATTCCACCAACTTTTCTTTGCATGCAGAAGATTCTTGGCTTGAGACCTTTGTGCCATTGTCGCTTTCATCATATTCCACAAGAGGAGTTTTCTCCTATGAAAGAAGGAGATTTTCGGTGCTTGAATGCTTGGGTGCCATGGAGATTAGGGTTTTTGAGGAGAGAGAGAGTAGGTGAGAAATTTTCGATGTGATGGTTTTGTAGAGTGAATAGTAGCGCGAGTAATGATGGGATGAAAGGTTTATGAAGGGGCTTTTACGCGTCTTACAAGAGGGATCATTTATTGTGGTACTTTCCCCTTTTCTCAGACATTCAATTTTTCAAAAGGGCATGCATTTAATTTTTCGAATCAATGCAACGTATGAAATGAGTTAAAAAAAATAAAAAATAAAAGAAGGAAAGAGAAAATAGAATAAACATTTTATGAAAGAAAAATGAATAATATTTGAACTCATATCCAATGGATGGGATCTTAGGTGTCTCCAGGGCCTTGGTTGAAAATTCCTTGTTCCTATTCCTTCAACTTGATGTTCTCCAGTTGTTTCAATTTCTGGTTGTATTTCTTCTACATGTGTTCCTTCATCTGCCTGTTACTCGTGAGGAATAGGATCAGGAACAATCATCTCGTATTCAGGAATATGCTTCTTATTAGTACCTACATGTTTTAGTTCCTCATCAACGTCGGCTGACTCTTCATAACGAGTCAGTCCAATTTCAAAATCATTTTCGTAACATGGTTTGCAGAGAGTTAGTTTCATCAAATATGATATGGACACTTTCCTCAACACACATTGTTCTTTTATTATAGACTATATATGCTTTACTATTTAAAGCATATCCTATAAAAACAGCTTCATCACTTTTAGTGTCAAATTTTCCTAGATTATCTTTACCATTGTTGTGTACAAAACATCTACAACCAAAGACACTAAAGTAAGAGATATTGGGTTTTCTACCTTTGAGTAGCTCATAGGGGGTCTTCAAGTTAATAGGTCTCAGCATGACCCTATTGATGATATAGCAAGCGGTGTTTACTGCCTTTGCCAAAAAATTCTTTGGAAGATTGCTGGCTATTAGCATTGTTCTAGCCATGTCCTCCAGAATACGATTTTTTCTTTCTACCACGCCATATAGTTGTGGGGTCCTAGGAGCAGGGAAGTTGCGATCTAGTCCTTCATTGCTGCAAAAATCATCAAACTTGGAGTTTTCAAACTCCTTACCATGGTCAGAACGTAAATGTTTCAATTTAAAACCACTTACCCTTTGAATACTTTTAGCAAAGGTCACAAATTCATCAAAAGTTTCATCTTTGCTATGAAGAAAAATAACCCAAGTGTATCTTGAAAAATCATCAACCATAACTAGTACATATCTCTTACCTGGTCTGCTTTGGATACGTACAGGGACACCTAAGTCCATGTGAAGCAATTCGAGTTGACTTTTTGTACGTACCATCTTCTTTGGTTTGAACGAGGATCTAACATGTTTTCCTTTTGCACACGCGCCACAAACTTCATGATTAGTGACCTTGATTGTTGGAAAACCAACAACTAAGTCCTTACCACTTAGCTTATGGAGCAAGGTCATACTTGCATGACCACACCTTTTATGCCAAAGGAGTGGCTCATTATCTATTGCACTTAAATAAGTCAGATTGTTCCTAGGAATCAGGTTCAGGTCAACAACATAAGTGTTTCCCTTCCTAGTTCCTTCCAGAATCTTGGTACATATACCTACATCACTTACTACACAACATTCATTAGTAAAATTTACATTGTTCCCCTTGTCACACTGAGAAATGCTAAGTAAATTATGTTTCAAACCCTAGACCAAGAATACATTATCTATGGAATGTGACTGAGATTTACCAACCTTACTTACAGTTATTATATTACTAGTAAGATTGTCTCCCAATGTCACAATTCTTCCCTCAGAGACTAAAAGTGAGAGAAATTTGGTTTTTTCTCCAGTCACGTGCTTAGAACAACCGCTATCGAGGTACCACATGTTGTTCCCCCTTACTTTAGCCTGTATCCAGAACAATTAGCCAGTGGTAGGAACCCAGTTTGAGTTGGGTTCCTTTGTCGGGCTTGAGTTCTTTTAAACTTTCCACACTTTCTTAATCAAGCGAGTGTTCTTTTCAATATGTTCTTCTCTGGTGGAACAATCAGACACTAAGTGACCACTATTCCCACAGTAAGAACATACTCGGTTGCTTGGCAGATCAACATATTTTTTTCATTTTGTTTTTCTTCTTATGATTGAAACCTAGTCCATTTCTTCCTTCATTTTTATACTTTTGTATCCAGCTAACTGGATCAGGAAGTTTTATTCTTGAAAATTCCAATTTCCCTTTTAGTACCAAATTTTCATTTAAAATTGTATTGTATTCAGATTTCAATTTCTCAAAATTTTTTCTAGTATTTTTAGGGGAATTGGTTCCTTCAGGAACAAATAGTTTCAATTCTGCCATCTCCATATTCAAGAAGTAGTTTTCATTTTTAGTTTTCAAAGGCTTCTTGAATACGTCGCTATTCATTAAAAATCTCAAAGAACCTTCCATCAATACTTGCGTTTAAAGTTTTAAACCAGATTGAATGTTCTTTGGTTACTTCCAAGGCATTCTCCATATTCTCCTCTCTAATGCAGATTGTCTTCAAATCATCCAAAATCTCCAAAAGTAGTTTTATAAGTTGGCTCCTTTTAAGTTCTGATAATTCTTCTTCAATAACATTAACACACACCTTGTTGTTTGGCAAGTCCTCTTCATCATCTGTCTTTGCCATGAGACATAGATGAGCGGTTTCTTCTTCAGGTTGTTCCTGCTCCTCGTCAGAGTCGGATTCCCCCAAGCTGCAACCATGGCCGTTCTCATTTCAGTTTTTGAGAAAGGCTTTTGCTGTTCCTTCCCTTTATCCTTGTATGTTCCTTTACCCTTGTCATTTTCCGAAAGTGGACACTCATTGATAAAGTGACCAGGACTTCCACATTTATGGCAGCTTAGCTTTGTGGGCTTTCTTGTATTCTTCCCTTTGTAGCTCTTGTTAAAGAACTTCTTGAACTTTTTCACGATCAATGCTCCTTCTTCATCATCCGTTTCTGAATCATCTTGATCTTTATATTTAAGGGCCAATGCTTTCGGTCTACTAGGATCAACCTCATGAGGTACTAGGTGCAACTCATGAGTCAACAAGGAACCTGCATGTTGCTCGATATTAAATGTGGTGAAGTCCTTGGTTTCATTCTTGCAAAGCTGTGACTTTCGCCATCCATTTGTCATCCTAAGGGAGACTCCGTAGAACTTTTCGAACCTGTTCCTCTGGAGTAATAGCCTTCCCTAGAGAGTCAAGCTCATTGATAATGTTGAAGAACCTAGTGAGCATATCATGAACTGACTCCTTAGGCTTCATCCGGAATAACTCATACTTGTGCATGAGCATATCTATATTTGATCTCTTGACTTCACATGTTCCTTCGTGAGTAACCTGTAGAAGTTCCCATATTTGCTTGGCCATTTGCATCCCATGATTCTATTGTGTTCATGAGGATCAAGACCACAGTGGAGAATCTTCTTGGCTAAGTTGTTCATCTCCATCTTATCGAAGTCATCTTTATCATATTTTGAGAGAGGTTTGGGAACAGTCACGCCTTTTTCATTTTCTCTGTGACTTCAAAGTCACCGATTTCAATTACTCTCCAGACTTGATAGTTTTCAACCTTAATGAAAATTTTCATATGATTCTTCCAATATGGATAGTGCTTGCCATTAAACTTAAGTGGACGTTGAGTTGAGTAACCTTCATCTAATCTTTCTCCCGTAGTGTTCATGATTACCAGGTACTAGCTCCTTAGTCTTAGCTGATGTTTGGACGAACCAGGCTCTGATACCAATTGTTAGTCTAGTATAAACACTAGATCAACTACAAGAGGGGTGGGGATGAATTGTAGTTGGGGAGATTTTCAAACATTTTGCGGACAATAAAACTTGAAAGGTAATGAAGAGAAATAATACAAGGAAGAACACAAGAGGATCCTTTTAACAAGGTTCTCTTCCTCAATTCTTTAGGAAGAAACCTTGCGCTTTTATTTATAAAAGTTATTACAACTTATTATAAATCAATCCTCACTCAGTTTCTCTAGGAACCAGTTCCCAATCACTTTGTTCTCCCTGAACACGTGACTTTCCTCACTTGACTTCAGTAGAAGTCTTCTCTTTCTCTTTCTCTTTCTCTGTTCTCACTCTCGAATACAAGATTTAGGTTCTCTCAACCCACACTGTAAGAATATTACAATAATGAGTATGTTAAATAAAGAAGCAATTACAAGAAAAATATTCTAAGTAATGATTGACTTTTTTTCGCTTGAAAGTTCTTGAGTTTTTCTTCAAATAATTTCTTCCTTAAATAGCTGCTGCAATACTTCTGTAATCCCCCATAATTTTAAAGAAATTTTATAAATATATTTAAGTATTTATATAGTTGTATTTAAATCCAAATGAGTTTGGGAAATGATTTGACTTTTAAATAGGGTTAACTATTTTAAAAGTCAAATGAAATTATTTTTCATAGCTTAATAAAATTAGAAACATTTTAATTAAGCATGTTTTAATAAATGTTTTACATATTAAAGTATATTGAAAAAGAAGTTTAATGGAATCGAAAAACCAAAAAGGGAAAGAGTCATTTGATGACTGTTATGGTTGAATTTTTTACAAGTTGACATTGATGCAAGGACGCAATGACACGATGACATGACAACGTATGACACAGTGGCGAAGAAAATCAGACCCGAAGATGTAGCAGGCAACGTGGAATTTGAAGCTGGAACATTAAATGAGTAACGGTCCGACTAAATAATGGAAGAGTTAAACAATCCATAAATTCAGCCGTTGAGGAGCGTGGGTCAAGACGTTGGCGCATAAGTGAAGGAGATCGTCGTGATTTAAGCAAGGAAATCAATGTAATAATGAGTAGATTTATTGTTGTATTCGTTTTGGGAAAGAGCCAAAGAAAAGAGAAGGCATATAAAAGAGAGAGAGAGGTCATTTTCATGTTTTTTACGCAACATAGTGAGAAAGACACTAAGGTGAACTTGGCATTCTTGTAAATGACACTCAGTCACAAAGAAAGATAGTGAACGATATTAGTTTGGTGGATCTCTAATCACCCGCGGTTTTTTACCCATCTTCATTGGGGTTTTCCGCGTCACCATTTTTGTGTGTTCATCCCCTTTGACTCCCCTTTGCATTCTTTCGTCGCATTGACCTTAACACTATCTGGTTGACACGTCCCACAAACTTCAATTTCATCGTTAGTGATAAATTTTAGCATAAACAATTTGGCGCCCACCGTGGGGCATAACAGACCATCTACTATTCAAAATCTGTCAAATTGGGAGAAAACCAAACCTCGAAGAAATGCAAAGGCAGTACGAGCAAATGAGAGCAGAGATGCTCGAAATGAGGCAAGCTAACGACCGTCTAACTACCGACTTTACGACATCGCATGAGAGGATCCAGAAATTACAAGAGGAGTTAGCATCGTCCAAGGCCTCGAAAGCCCGGCGTCGAGAAAATCTGAACGACATCCCTTATTTGGGGAATCTCTCTGAGTCGGATGACGAAGAACTTGAAAATGATGAAGAGCCCGATGACGAAGAGCCCTTGAACAATGAAGGAAACGACCAAGGTGGAGAAGAAACAAATTTTATGACAAAGCGCCTGACTCAGATCGAAAAGCAGAAAAGGCGCTTGATGAAGCTCATGTCCCAGCTCCCCGGAGCCCCAACACTAGGCATCGTGGAGCACCCCGACGGCTACGCAGAGTCACCGTTCGTTGATAGGATCTCAAGAGTCGTGCTCCCCAAAAAGCTCAACCTGCCTACCTTAGCTGCTACTTACGATGGTTCAACCGATCCGGGCGACCACGTCGCGCAATACAAACAACGGATGTGGCAAACGTCGATCCCCTGGCATCTGGTAGAGGCATGCATGTGCAAGTCGTTCGGAGCCACGCTCACCGGTCCCGCTCTCAAGTTGTTGGGATCTCTCAAGCCAGGAAGCATTGGCAATTTCTCCACCCTCGTCAATAAGTTCTATGAGAAGTTTGAAGGCAGTCGCTGCCTGGAAAAGCAAACGAGCGACCTATATGGCGTCGTACAGGGACCCGAAGAATCCGTTCGCGATTATTATAATCGCTTTAACAAAGAAATGATTAGCATTAAAAATCTTGATACTAAGACTGCTATTGAATGTTTCAGGAAAGGACTAATCTTGCGGTCGAAGCTATACAATCGCCTGACGAATTACCCGTGCCAGACGTTCGAGGAAGTCAAGTCGCGAGCATTAGCACAAATGAGGTTGGAGGAAGACGACGCCATCCTCAACACCATATCCACCCGACGCGTGTCAGATACTCCCGTTGATCGGAAGACCTTCGTCCCTAAGAAGAACAACTGGCGACGTCACCCCTACAGCCGTTCAAACCAGGTAAACAACGTTACTAACATCGCAGAAAGTGCAGGTAACAGCACAAGGACGGAGTCACCAACCTTCCCTGCTTTAGATTCCTACGGGTTCCATCATGATCATGGTCATAAGACGGAGGAGTGCATTGCGTTGCGACGTGAAGTCGCGTTCATGCTCAATAAGGGGCATCTTAAGGACATCTGAGCGACAAAGGTAAAGCGTCCTTGGAAAAAAATACCGCGTAATCCGATCCTCCTGCGTCGCCCGCACACGTAAAGGTAATTAACGTCATTTCTGGTGGATCTGATGTATGTGGACTAACGTATTCCGCAGCCAAAAGGCTAGCAAGAGAGGGTACCCCCTCGTCCGCCGTTTATAAATCTTGCAGGTCAGCCGAGGAGCGCAAGCTCGAAGCTATGGCCATAACCTTTGATGACGACGACGTCTGCGACGTGGAGCATCATGACGGATTAGTCATATCCCTGACTGTCAGCAACTGCCTGTTGAAGCGAGTGTTGGTCGATGGGGGCAGCTTAGCCAACATCATATTCAAAAGCGCCCTCGAAGGTATGGGTCTGTCTGATAAAGATATTACTAAAAAATCTACTGTTTTAGCAGGTTTCAGTGGAGAGGCCCAACATACTGTCGGGGAGATCACGCTGCCAACGCTAGCCAAAGGCGTCAACCTCCGTCGTGGATTGCCCGTCAGCATACAACATCATTCTCGGTACCCCATGGATACACAAGATGAAGGTCGTCCCTTCAACCTATCATCAGTCGCTGAAGTTTCCTACCAAATGGGGGGTACAAGAAATAAAGGGCGAGCAGAAGTCTGCAAGGGAATGCTATAGTTCGTCGCTCAAGCCCCCAAAAGCAGCTATCTAGCAATTAAAGGATGGGTTAGCACCCGACGCGCCCAGCGAGCAGGACGTGGATGAAGTAATGCTCGATCCATCCATCCCCGATCGCGTCGTTCGAATTGGAGCGACATTGTCACAAGAGATACGAGGTCAGTTAATCGATTTCTTGAAAGCTAACCAAGATTGTTTTGCTTGGTCCCATGAAGATATGACAGGTATCAGTCCTGACGTTATCACGCATAAGCTCAACGTCGATCCCGCTCACAAGCCTGTGAAGCAGAAAAGACGCAAGTTCGCTCCTGAAAGGAACTAGGTCATCAATGATGAGGTCCAGAAATTGATCGATACCGGAAAGATCCGCGAAGTAAAATACCCAGATTGGTTAGCTAATGTCGTGGTGGTCAGCAAAAAGAACGGAAAGTGGAGAGTCTGCATCGACTTCACAGACCTAAACAAAGCATGTCCTAAGGATCCATTTCCTCTTCCCCATATAGATGCAATGGTCGACGCGACGGCCGGTCACGAGCTTTTAACGTTCATGGACGCGTATTCCAGGTACAACCAAATATTGATGCATCCGGACGACCAGGAAAAGACCGCGTTTGTCACTGATAAAGGTATATATTGTTACAAGGTTATGCCTTTTGGTTTGAAAAATGCAGGTGCCACGTATCAGCGACTAGTTAATCAAATGTTTAAAGATCAACTGGGTGACACCATGGAAGTGTACATCGATGATATGCTCGTCAAATTCATGCAAGCAGGCGATCACATTCAACACCTGTCGGAAGCTTTCGACGTATTACGAAGGTATGGCATGAAATTAAATCTTACTAAGTGAACCGTTGGAGTGTCCGCAGGAAAATTTCTAGGGTACGTCGTGACGCAGCGAGGAATTGAGACCAGCCCAGATCAAATAAAATCCATCATCAACATTCAGTCCCCACGAAGCGTCAATTGAAGTGCAAAAGTTGACCGGTCGCGTGGCCGCACTAAATGGTTTCATATCCCGGTCATCTGAGAAGTGTCATCTATTTTATGACGTTGCAAAAACTGAAAAGCTATTTGGCGACGCCGCCATTGCTGTCAAAGCCGAACATCGGGGAAACATTGCAACTCTATCTCGCGGTAAGTAACGTGTCCGTCAGCGCTGTCCTGATGCGGGAGGCGGAGAGCCAGCAGCTACCAATTTACTATGTCAGTAAGTCTCTGCTAGACGCGGAGACTAGGTATTCTTCATTAGAAAAACTCATTTTAGCTATAGTCGTAGCTCTTAAGAAGCTTAGGCATTATTTCGAAACGCATATTGTAGTCGTAATGACTAATTATCCTATCAAGTTTGTTTTGCGATATCCGGAATTGGCAGGTCGCATGAGCAAGTGGGCAATAACACTCAGCGCGTACGACATCCAGTTTCATCCAAGGACTGCTGTCAAGTCACAAGCTTTGGCAGATTTTGTGGCGGACTTTAGCCCAGAGCTAGAAAAGCTCGCAGACGACGAAGTCGCAAGGATTAACCAAGTAAACGACGACTATTGGATATTGTTCGTTGATGGATCTTCTAATTTTCGTGGCGCGGGTCTAGACATTGTGCTAAAGTCACCACAGGGGGGCAAGATAGTACGAGCCATTTGCTGTGAATATAGAGCGACGAATAACGAAGTCGAGTACGAGGCGCTCATAGCCGGAATGACGTTAGCAGAAAACATGGGAGCGAAAGCATTGAAAGTCTTCAGCGATTCACTGCTGATAGTCAGCCAAGTCAAAGGCGAATTCGCAGCAAAAGACTCTAAAATGGCCATGTATTTCGAAATAGCTCAGAGTAAAAGTAAAGTATTTAATTCATTTGATATTTTGCCGATACCTTAGGATCAAATATACAAGCGGATGCATTGGCCAACCTCGGAACTTCTTTAAGGGATGTTTCGTTTACGTCCGTCCCCATTGTTCACTTGACAAACCCTGCTATCGCTAGGAGTATTGGAGATGCTGTCGCAACCACGACCGACCAGTTTCGAGACAGTCGTGGGGTCGTCAATAATATAGACGGTCCCGCATCAGGAAGCGACCCCGACGATGACGAGGTAAGTGTTAGTTGGACAAAACCATTTTATGATTTCCTTGCTAATGATGTACTCCCAACAGATAAGGCGGAAGCACGCAGAATGCGATTCAAGGCATCGCGATACGTCCTCATTCAGGGAGTACTCTTCAAACGGTCCGCCGCAGGCCCCTACCTACGTTGTTTGGAAAAGGAGCAGTGGGGGCAAGTCCTGAAGGACATGCATGATGGCACCTGTGGGAATCATTCAGGAGGGCGCGGCTTGTCTAATAGAGTATTGCACATGGTCTATATATGGCCGACAATGAGGAAGGACGCAATAAGGTATGTCGCCAAATGTGATAGTTGTCAACGACATGCAGGTATGACGCACAAACCTTGTGAACCTTTGCATCCTACTCTAACACCTTGGCCTTTCATGAAGTGGGGCATGGACATAGTTGGTAAGTTACCTCTAGCCCCAGGACAGAGTGTCTTTATGTTGGCACTAACTGACTATTTTTCTAAGTGGATCGAGGCAGGATCTTATCAGCAGGTACGTGATAAGGAAGTGATCTCCTTTATATACACTAACGTCATTTGCAAATTTGGCGTCCCGTCCGAGATAGTCTGCGACAATGGGTCGCAGTTCATTAGCAACGAAACAAGACGCTTCTGCGATGAGTGGGGCATAGCGTTGCTAACGTCAACGCCAAGATACCCGCAAGCCAATGAACAGGCTGAATCCAGCAACAAAGCGATCATTGACTCTTTGAAGAAGCGGCTCACAGCCAAGAAAGGTAAATGGGCGGAGGCATTGCCTTCCATCCTATGGGCTAATCGCACGACACCACGCACCGCCACCGGACAAACTCCGTTCTCATTAGTCTATGGTTGCGAGGCTGTCCTGCCAACGGAGGTGAGCGTCCCGACTGCGAGATGCAGCCTAGCGACGGAGCAACGGAACCGCGACGAATTGATTAACGACCTAGATACCATTGAGAAATTGCGCGACGCAGCGCTGGTGCGCATGGCAGCACAGCAGCAAATAGTAGTGAGGAGCTTCAACAAAAACGTCCAAGCCAAGTCCTTCGTCGAAGGAGATTGGGTCCTAAGGAAAGTGTTCCAAAACACACAAGAGGCTAACGCTGGCAAACTAGGCCAGAAGTGGGAAGGGTCATACCGAATCAGTAAAGTAGTAGGCCATGGAGCCTACCAATTGGTTCGACATGACGGAAGCTCCGTACCTCGCAGCTGGAATGCCACGCACCTCAAACGATACTACTTTTAAAAGCCAAGTGGCGAGCTTTGTTTTCATTTTCAATCAAAAAAAAAAAACAACATATATACATAGAGAAGTGGATTGGTTGGTAATGTTATAATTGGGTCGCTAGGTGATTAGCGACCATAGTGTTCTCTCACTAGGTACTTGTTGAAGTTGCAGGCAAGTTGTCCCCATTCAACTCATGAACGTTCCAACAATTTCCACCATTACCTCAGCCGACGCAACGACAGGGGCACAGTCATTTTAAAATCATAGCTATTGGTGACATTTCAGCCATCCCCCTGACGGGACATGTAAGTTTTATGTATTTCCTATGTGTATTCTAGAAAGTCGTTGAATCCAAACGACACGTCTGAACGACCAATTATGACTTTTATTGAGTCCAAACGATACGTCCATATGACTAACTATGACTTTTGTTGAGTCCAAATGATACGTCCGTATGACTAATTATGACTCTTATTAAGTCCAAACAATACGTCCGAGCGACCAAAGATGGCCTATAGAACGCCTGGTTAATCCTTTAGAAACGTCAGAATAACGACTAGGACACATGCATGTGACACACAGCAGAGACATAAGATTATCTATGATAAAAAAAATCCAGAAGCAACGAAGTAAATGGTCACCCCCATAGGCGACCCAAAAACTACGACGTTAGTAATTTAAAGTTATGGTCACCTCCTTAGGTGACCCGAAAGTATAATACAAACAGTCACTCCCTTGAGTGACTTAAAACACAGTTTGATTAAAAAAGTTTAAGGGATAAGAGGCATGACATAAGGGACTAGGAGATTAAACGTCACAGACCTTCTCAGCTTCCTTCTCCTCTGACATTTCAGCTGGCAAGACAGTGGCTGGGGCTTCCTTCTCAGTCTCAGGGTCAGGAGGCACATCTGACGCTATGAACCCAGCACAAGACGGGGCGTTTTCATCAACCTTTGATGTGGAATCCGCCGTCGCAGCTAAGTCCTCCTCATCCATAAGATCTTTCATTGACCCCGTGAATTGGATGTATAGGTCGATGTCCTTTTGCGGCATCCATGACGCTGTCTTCTTCATCAGGAACTGGTACATCAGCTTTGCCCTGACCCTAGTCGTCACCTCAGCCTCGGGCATGTCCAGCTCGTTCTTCTATGCGTCGACGCTCGCTTGGAGCGTCGAGATCTCATGACGAGAAGACTCCTCCAACCTAGTCGCCCTCAGCCTTATCTCTTCCAGCTCCTCCCCATTCTTCTGCAAAGACTTCTTCATGTCCTCCATGGCCTTCTTGCAGGACTCCACCTCGTCGCTTTTGGACTTTGCGTCCAACTCAGCCTTCTCCATTCTCTGCTTCATGGTCAGATGACCTTTAAGCAGAGAGGAGATCTCCCTCTTAGCCATCAGGAGATGTTGAGAAGACTGCACAAAAAAATATATATGATACGCGTCATTTAGAGAGTCGCAAGCTATTGTCATAAGAGGGCATAATGTCTGAAAAGGGAAGTCGGAAGTTTATACCTGAAATAGGAGTTCCAGCCCATCCGACATATGCGAGGAAGAGTATGTTCCTTGATCCTTTCCATTGCGCTGGGAAAGAGGAACCTGTCCGCTTCAGGCCATACGGACTATTCCAACGACATGAAATCACTTGGGACGGTCACAGAGTAGGAAGGCCCACTCTTGTCTGGAGGGGCCAGGAAATCACTTTTGCGCGTCTTGGACGCGACGTCCTGTTCATCGTCCAAATGGACGACGACCGCCGTGTCCTTCTTTGCTGACGCTGACGATAGGGACGTCGCGTTAGTAGAAGATTCCATATTCCGTTTGCGCATCATCTCAGCTAGCGCTTGACCGTCCAAACTTCCCCTAGGACGCGACTGTGATGAACCTGTCCAAGAATACCAGAGCGAGTTAGTAACGCAAGGACCTTCCTTAGAGAATCCTACTTAGAAATAAAAGACAGATGGACTAACCAGATGCCATAGATGAGCAACTATCTTGAGAAGCAAAGAGAACCCTTCTGAACTGCCTGGCATCCTCTTACACCTTTAGAAACTTGTCACAGAGACTCAGAGACTCGTCGCGATGCGACAATAGTTTTGGATTATGACCTGCAGAAGAAACGATGTAAGAATGGTGTTAACGACACGTTGCGAACTTAGAAAAATAGTAAATTAACACACCTTCGGTATTCCAGCCACCGACCAGAGACGCCCCGGCTTCCCCTAGCGACGACCTCTTCACAAAAACAAACCTGTTCTTCCAACCCCTGTCGTTTGACTGAATTCCCCCGACCAGAGGTTCTAACCTCGCTTTTGCATGTAGAGCTATCCTATTTTTTGCTTTAACCCTAATTTCATAGTGCAACAGTAGGTCATGAAGGGTGAAGGCCGCTTCCCAAGATGCTATCACCCTGTCGATGACGCTAAGAATCCTCTAGACTTGGGGCATGATTTGTCCAGGACTGATCTGGTAAATCTGCATCAAGTCCCTTGCCAGGGGGGTGAAAGGAAGCCTAAGACCTATTTTGAAAGGGTATTCGTAAAGTACTACTCATTTTTGGGGACACGATTCTGGGGGTTCGTCAGGTTCGGCATTCCTAATGACAGTACTCTCGGGCAAATTTCCTAAGTCTAAAAACCTTAAAAGGTCCTCTTCTGACATCGTTGACAGTTCGTCCTCATTCTCTACCCTTAATTCTACAGCTTTCTCCTTTCCTTTCGACTTTTCTTGATTTTTCACAAAAGTCCTAATACTGCGTCTACTCGGAGCCATGAGAACGGTAGAAGAAGAAAAGATAGAGTGAATCAAAGGAAAAAATGAGCGAGAAAGTGCGAAATTACTTGTTGTCAGCGATCGATTTTCCGGCAGAGAGAATAAAGAGAGTTAAGGAAATTGCCTTACTTAAAGAGAGAGAAAGATTTGATGAAATTGGAAGTGGGGATTGAGTTGTTTAAAAACCGCCTTAGTTATTGTTGCCAACTAAAAGTAATCATGACAATGGGACCAAGGGTTATAATTAAAACGGCATTTTAAATAAAAAAACTACCTTTTTGCAGTTGGCGACTCTTGAACTGCCAAAGATAAACCGCTCGAGAGGATTTCCTTTCCTTCCTTATGTTCCCTTCGGAATTTTTTCTAAAAACTGACAAGTGCAAAGATTTAGCTTATGATTTTATGATCTCCTAACGATTTAGACAGAACTTCTTTGTTAATTTAAAGGAATTTTTTACAATTGTCTCATGGGCTTTGCGTTACCCCGATTTCAACAATTGGGGGTAAACTGTTATGGCTGAATTTTTTACAAGTTGACATTGACGCAAGGACACAATGACATGATCACATGACAACGTATGACACAGTAGCGAAGAAAATCATATCCGAAGACGTAGCAGGCAACGTGGAATTTGAAGCTGGAACATTAAATGAGTAACGGTCCGGCTAAATAAGGGAAGAGTTTAACAAGCCATAAACTCAGCCGTTGAGGAGTGTGGGTCAAGACGTTGGCGCATAAGTGAAGGATATCGTCGTGATTTAAACAAGGAAATCAATGTAATAATGAGTAGATTTATTGTTGTATTCGTTGGGAAAGAGCCAAAGAAAAGAGAAGGCATATAAAAGAGAGAGAGAGGTCATTTTCATGTTTTTTACGCAACATAGTGAGAAAGACACTAAGGTGAACTTGGCATTCTTGTAAACGACAATCAGTCACAAAGAAGGATAGTGAACGATGTTAGTTTGTTGGATCTCTAACCACCCGCGGTTTTTTACCCATCGTCATTGGGGTTTTCCACATCACCATTTTTGTGTGTTCATCCCCTTTAACTCCCCTTTGCATTCTTTCGTCGCATTGACCTTAACACTATCTGGTTGACACGTCCCACAAACTTCAATTTCATCGTTAGTTTATAATATACTAAATTTCAGATTTATTATGTTGAGTTTATTTTTAGTTTTAATCACGGCAATAAGAGTTTTTAGGGTTTTTATTTGCTAGAAACTAAAGAAATATATTATAAACCATGAGATTTGTTTAGTACGTAATTTTAAATACATTGTATATATTTTCAAAAGAGTTATTAAATTTTAAAAGTGTTGTAAGTTCAGAAAATACGTATTTACGGAGTTTTTAAGGATTTTTAATTGCTAGAATAGTAGTACTATACTAGGAATTAAAAATAACGTAAATTTGACACTTGAAAACGACTTTTAAAATGTGTTTTAAGGGGTTTTGATCGTTTTAAAGTTGCTGTAATTTTTGGTTCAAGTTATTAATTTTAGTTACTTTATTTTCTAGGCGGAGATTATGTTGTAGGAGACTTTTAACGACTTAAAAGTGGCCTACAGGCTAGTGTATACAAGGTACGTACATTATCTACGTGCTATGTGGTTTAGAAGCATGTTCTAAGAGTATTTTAATATTAGTATCATGTATAGGAACCTATTTGTTCATATATATGAATGCTAGAATTTATTTTACATGTTATTTGCCTGTGTGCAACATGTGATCTAAAAGTGATTATGTTATCAGATTATAAATGTTTGTATACAATGATTGATGCAAGCATGTAAGTTAGTTTATTTATTAATTCGTGTATGAATTAATATAAGTTAAGTGAATCATGTATTACATGTATTCTTTGAGTATTATTTATTATCTTATGAGGACTGTGGACCTTGTTTGGTAAGTTACAAGATATACATATATAAAGGTAAAGTTTATTGTTGGCTAGGTTCAACAAGTAAGTTAGTAGAGAAAAAAAAAGGAATTAAGTAGTCTTGGATTGTAAGTTGTGATCACTTGTTAATCCAAAGATAAAAGAAGTTCTGTTATGAATGTTTGATTATAAATTATGTGTTACTTGTCTGTAAGAGTCAACACATGTAATAACATGTAAATAACGTAAAGTGTAACGAGAATAAGCTATAGACTTTAGACTGGTGCACGTCTAGAGTTGGACACTAAGGGTTGGAGTACATGGTGGTAGCCCATGGCTTTTCTAGGAATGGATTGATCACCATCCCTCTTTCAGTTCAAAGGTTCCTCGATATCGCAGGTCATTTCTGGAATATGTGGTAGCTCCCGTATTTCATATTATTAGATAAGTCAACTCGTCCAATAACTATTCCATTTAAAGGAAGAAATAATGTTTAGAGTCTAGTTCAGTAGAAGTTGTCTGCAAATTATTATATGCTTATATTATTATTTATCCCTACATGTTATTTATGTAGGATTATTTATGCCTGATATGTAGTACTCAGCTTTGCTGATTACGTGCTTGTTTGTGTGTGTGATCATGGCTTTGCCTGTTGATCCTGTGATGATCCTTCTGGTGAGCAGAGTCGATATTGCATTGACATTACAGGTTCGCAGATGCATCCTATTAGGAATCTGGAATGGAGAAACTATTTATATATCTAGCGTAGTTAAGTTGTTTTCGTAGGAACATGCTATTTCAGATATTAGTTTATTTGAGTTGGTGTGTTTTAGTTTCAGACATTTGTCATTTCTTTAATAAGTTTTAATAAAGTTGTTTTTAGTAAATTGTTTTCCGCTGCAAAATTCTGAGTAAGCCGATACGTTATCACACAGGCGATAATGCCTGGGTAATTCTCTAAGGTTTATTATAAAAGTATTTTCTAGAAAAGAGAGAATTATCGGGATGTTACAAAGTGGTCGACTGGAAACCCTAGAAATGGGAGATGGACACAACTTTGGAAGACAAGAACATAAGAAAAAAGAGTGCCATGACCATAACATTTTGTAAATCACAAAGTTGAATAATGGAGTTTTGCTCCCAAAGCTCTCTAAAGAAACTGATAATTAAAACCTCAGCGTCGTGCTGAAAACCACCAAAAAGGTATTTATAGTTTCCTATATTAAAAAAACGACACAATAAAACCGCATTAGGATGCAGGTCGACATGGGCGTGTCAAAATTGACACAGACGTGTTGACCAGATATTAAATAAAGCTCAAACGAACAACCTGTTACTATATTCGGAAAAGGAGGGGAACACGGACATGACACATGCATACGACACATACGTGTCGACCTGGGATCTGCAAATAGGAAGTATTCTGACTTCTAGAAAGGTAGGTGGAACAGACGCATCGTAAATGACACGGACGTGTTGGCTAATTGATTTCAGGCTAGCTCTGGTTTCTTCTTGTGCTCGATTCTGACCATAATATTTTGTCATGAAACTGATGTTTTGCTGAGCTATAAGTACTGCAAGAGAGGATAAGCTCAAGTAATTGTAGCAGCAAATGGAGGGAATCTTGATGAGCATGGCTTATGCTTTCCACTGTAAAAGATTGTGTTTGCGAATCGATGAAAGAAATTTAGGACAATAATGCAAGGTAATGCTAGATTACAAATATCAAATAGCAAGTGCGAGAAGTTTTCTCTTGTCTAAAATCTATGAGATTGTTGACTAATAAACAGATTAATGGCTTACGTTGCCCTCAACTGCTGATAGAGATTAGTTTACTCATAATTTCCATTAAATTAATTAAATATCATCTTACATAAAAATTATCAACTTTCAGATATGACATAATTCACCTTCAAGAGAGAGCTCTTTCGTTCCTTTGTTTACTTGCATGATATAAGCCTGAACAGAATCCAAGATCATTCATGACCTATTTACTGAAGTGTCCATCATAGTGATTTTGTGTTCAAGTTCATCATTTAGCTGACCTGTGAATGCCAAAATGACAAAATAATCACATATTAGAACATGCAACAAAAGAAATGTACACGCCGCTCTAATACATGGACATAAGGATATAAAAGATTGGTACATGCTACACTTCTAGTCAGATAATACAATAAGTTTATAGTATGAAGGATGCAAATTAATAAAAAGCAACCATACGCCTATAGCAAGTGCGAAGCATACATTTATTTTCTAATAGCAACCATACGCCTAATAGCAAGGCACATGCCACACCCTCAGATGATTTTCTAGCCTCATGCAGCACTATATTGATATATATGAACATGTGACATCCCTGCACAAAGTATCATTAAATACCTTTGTGGAATCATCAGCAGATCCCCATTCTGGAGATATTTCGCATATGGTAAATTTTTGTTCCTTTGCAACTGTCAAGCTTGAATCTGCATCAAGAGAGATTCCAAGATTTGAATCAGGCAGCATGTTTGACAACTCTGGGATGGAAGAATATATCTGAGGCGAATAAGTTAGCATATCCATGTCCTTGGCTGCTTCAGTCCCTGTATCAACAGTTGTAAACACAAAGAAAGCTGTTAGAGCAAATAACTTATCTGCACCCAAAAGTTGGTCAAATCCCAGGGAAGGGACCTGTGAAACTTCAAGAAGTAAAACAGAATGTACATTTTCCAGCAATTGGTGCTTCAAAAGCTTGAGGTTGATGGTTCAGTGGCTCAGCTGTCCTCCCAGAAGATGATGGTTCTTTCTCCTAGCATGGAAATACTCTCAGGAAAAGTTTAGATAAACAGAAATAAAATATTAAAGCTATTGTGGGCTATTGCTTATAAATCTGATAGATTGTGGGTGAAATGGGTGCATGAGTACTATATTAAAAGACTCACCTACACTACAGTGAGTATTACCGCTAATACTTCCTGGCTGCTTCGAAAAATTATTGATACCAGAGAGACTTTGCAACTGTTGGGAGGCTGGAATGAGGTTTGTAAAGCTGGCAAATTCAGTATTAAGCAAGCCTATAAGCTCCTTCAGGGTGTCCAGCAGCATGTTCCTTGGAAAAGGCTTATCTGTAACAACCATGCTTCACCAAAAAGCAAGTTTATTGTCTGGCTAGCTATCCAAAATAGATTGGCTACCACTGACAGACTTATTAAGTGGGATGTTTCTTGCAGAGCTACTTGTAGTTTATGTGATTGAGATGATGAAAGTGTTCAACACTTATTCTTTGCGTGTGCTTATGCTGCTAGTATCTGGAGAAGGGTGTGTCAGATCATCTGTGTTACAAGTTCAGGCAGTACTTTTGATCAGGAGTGTGCCATAGCTATTGCTAAAGCTAGAGGAAGCACTAAACAGGCAAGGATTTATACAATGTGCTTCAGTGAAACCATTTATGTTGTGTGGTGTCAAAGAAACAACAAAATTTTCAATGACAAGTGCTTAGATTGTAGTCAGGTGGTTAAAGATATTATTTTTAGGGTTGCTTGCTTATGTAAAGAGGATGATAGGCATTTGTTAGTCTATTAATTCTTCTAGTTAGTTTTGATTTGTAGTTTGGTGTGCTTGGGTTGTTTACTCAGGTAGAGCCTGTTCTACTGAGTCAGCTCGTTGTGCTTGGTTGTTCCTTCACCATATTTTTTTGGTAGTCAATAACAACTTTGAATTGCCAAAAAAAAAGTTACAGAATGAGACTTTAGTCCATGTTTAAGCTACTCTCTAACAGCATACCAGTGGTTGCAATGAGGAAAGTAAAAGAAAAACAGTGCAATAATGCATAAGACTAATCTTAATCCACCATTTTTAGATGGTATAAGAGCAGCAAAAATGGTAAAAGGAAATACTTCAGTATGCCTGGTTTGCAACATTCCACACCCTTGCAGCAACTACATGAAACGGAAAACCATAGACTAACATGAAATCCAAAAAATTATTGAAAATTCAAATCAACCTACAAAATCAAAAACATAAACGGAAAGAAATTAGATAGAAGAAACTCATAAGAAGGGAAACCATGAACGAGTCAAACAATCCCGAAAAATGCAGTAAAAAAATCAATTGAAAACCCTAAGAAAGAGAAAAATAATTGAGGCAGATTATGCTGATGTTGAATAATAAGAGTAAAGAACACAAAGATGAAGGAGTACAAAGAAAGAGTTCGAATCATTTCACAAAATCACAATAAATTAACCAAATATACCTTAAATTCATGATTTTGATCCAAAAACTTCCAAATCTAGAAAAATAAGCAAAAGCGAAACAAAAAAAACCTAAAAGTCGACAAAAAAGAAAAAATGAAAAGGGTGACATACCCTCGGTAGCAGACGGCGACGCGGTAACCGGCGGAGGTATCTATGTTCGTCTTCCTCGATTGGTAAGTGCTTTCTCTCTCTTTAGTGGTGAATGCTTTGGTTTCGTGGGAGGACATAAGAGAGGGGACTGAACTTTGGGAAT